>NC_048893.1:201570218-201880934 GCF_011077185.1 Oxyura jamaicensis
TGAGCAGTGGGATGAGAGGAGCTCCCCCGTACTTTGCCAGCATCTCAGAGTGGAGGAAAAATAAAGCTTTGAGGACCAGGCTTTTCATCAGATTTCAGTTGGCAGCCAAGGAGCTGTGGGAGAAAAAATAAAAAGCCACAATGCTGGAAAAAAATAAACCCCAAGATTCTTCCAATAGTCAAATTGCTCCAGGGTTGCAGGCATCAGCATTAATTCTTCCCCCGGCACGTTCTAGAAATTGCCTGACACGAGCCCAGCTGAGCTGCAGATGTTGAGTTCAGACGGGGAACGTCAGCCTAGAAACAGCTTCCTCTGAAGTCCTCGGGGTCTGCGTCTTGGCTCGATAAGGTCATGGAGATGAGGATCCTTGACAAAATTTCCTCCTAGGCTCATTCAGAAAGGAAAGAGGGAGTTGGCTAATTTGCTTCGTGGGAGGCTGGCGCCCGGGTGCGATGTGGTGTCAGCAGACCCCTCTCTCCCCGCTCCTTTTGCTTTGCTGCACATCATCACCGAGCACCAAAAGGTTAAAAAGACAGGAGGCTGCCAAGGCTGGACCTAAAGCAATTTGACATGGAAAGGATCGAGATGGCAAAACGGGGAAAAGAGTGGGAAAAGTTCTCTACTTCCTCGAGGTTCATTGCACGTCTATGCAAACAACATGTAAAAACCAGCACATTAGGAGCACCCTGCCTTCAGGTTTGTCTGGAAATGCTTCTTCAGACTGAAAGTGCACGGCAGGGAACAGGGTGCTGCTAATGAAGGCAACATCCAGAAGGCACTTCTTGGGGGATAATAATTAAAAAAAGGGGGGTGAAGCGCGGGGTCGGAAGCCACCAGCTACGGAGTTGGGATGTTTTGGTGTGCGCTCTGGAGAGGCGTAGCTGTGCTCCTGCAGGCGTGTCTGGGGCAGGAAGGTTTGCTCCAGAGCAGCTCTTCTGCCCTGGGGCCCGCAGAGCAGCTCGGTCCCACTGTCCCCCAGCATTGCTCTCGAGCCAAGGGGCTGTGTGCTGGCCCTCAGCACCCCGGGTGCGATCTGGAGCCTGCAGGGGAGGCGGGCTGGGTTTGGCGAATGTATAAAATCCACGAACAATCAAGTCTTGGCATGTACAAATATATAAATTATCAACAGTTTTACAAAAGGCACACTGCAAGCCATCTCAGTCCGACATCTGTACAAACCCTGCACCCCCCACCCTCCCACCCCAGCTCTCCCATCCCTTTTTTCTCCTCTTTCATCACAAAACGTAAGGCGCTGCTGCTACGGCCCCATGGCTGTCGTGGCAGCTGAGGACCTCTTTTTTGGTCGGCCCAATTTGTCGGTGGTATTGTCCTTCTTTGATGGTCTTAAGACACTGTACGTTCTTCCCCAGGGTGATGCTTTTGATGGAGGGCAGGTATTTCAGCACAGTCTTTGGCAAGGATGACGTGCCTGTCCCAGAGAGGTTGAGCTCCTGTAAGGAGTTCAAGCCAAAGATAACGTCGGCAGTCAGTGACCTCAAATCGGGATTGCTGGATAAATCCAAAACTTGGAGGGCTGGCAATTCCTTGAAACCATACGGAGATAACTCTCTGAAGCCACGCAGGCCGCTGAGGGATAAATGAATCAAATCTGTCAGCCCCACGAAGTCTCCTTTCTCAATCTTGACTAGAGGGTTCCCATCAAGATTTAAGTATCGGAGGGGAATGCCCTGGAGGTTGGGCACAGACGTTAGCCTGTTTCCAGAAAGATTTAAGTTCTGGATGTTGGGGATGCTCTTCTCGTGTTGCCTGGTAATTGTGCTGAGCATATTGTTGGATAGATCCACATTCAGGGGTTTTCCTTGACCTTTGGAGGATAAAATGTCCATTGCTATATCCAAAAGCTTGTTATTGCTCAAATCTATGTCACCCAGGGGAGAACTGGAGAAACAGTCCTCCGGAAGGACTTCCAGGGAGTTGTGACTCAGATCCAAAGACTCCAGGTAGCGAAGCCTGGAGAAGGTTGTGGAGGAAATCTTGGCGATTTTATTGTAGCTCAGGTCAAGGCTCACCAGGGTGGTGTATCCGGGGCCGGTAAGCATCGATTCATTGATTGTTTCCAGTTTGTTTGAAGACAGATCCAAGTAGGAGGTATCCAGAGGGATTGGGACGGGAACAATGTGTGAGCCTATGCCGCTGCAATCCACTTTGGTCAGGCTAAAGCTGTCGAAGAGGCCAAAGCTTTCCACTTCACAGTGGCACCCGGGGAAGCAGGTTTTGGTGGTACCAAAACAGGGAAGGAGAAGCAGCAGGTTGAACCAGGCTGTGAACTGCATTGTTGACCTGGAAAACAAGAAAGTAGATTTAATTGCCTTTACTTTACTGAAGGCACGTAATGGTTTGAGTTCTGTCTTCACAAAGAGAAAGACTAAGTATACCCTTAAATAGCATGGACGCCCCAAACGCCGTGTTTCTCATGTTATGAACCCCAGTGGGAACTTAATGGAGGAAGAAAATGGGTCAACAGACTTTTCAGAAATAACCAAGTTAACATACAACTGGAAGTTAGCTGTAAGAGCAATAGGCTGCCTTCAAGCAAAATCTACACAATGTGAACCCTTCCAACTGGACCCTTCGACGTGAGGCTAAATGGCAGCTCGAATACTGAGCCTTTTTACAGCCCAGAGGACTTCAGCACCCAAATCTCATCATGTCCTATCCAGAAGTCCGGGCATCCACATGCGTTTTGGGAGCCGCAGGTTCAAGAGAAACCAGGCTGAGAGAAACCAGGTAGCAGAAATCATTAAGGCTTGGGCATTCAATGAGAACTTTAGACATCCAAAACGCCCATCAAAGCAGGGAAAACCAAAACTCTGTTCAAATTTCCTACAGGTGACAGAGCATCCTCCAAGAGGAACACCACTGGATGGTGGCATGCAGGACAGGTGAAGGCCACTGCTCCCTCAAAGGCATCGAGTGGGGAGAGCCAATTTGTTTCCTGTAGACTCCCTGTGGAGTCTTCGCTAATTACATTAAGTATTCTCCCTGATTAATGCTGCCAGCAAGTGAGGAGCTCTCTCCACCCCTCTGGTTTTGACCTTCCTCCTGCTGAGACATTTCTGCCCCTCCATCGCTGAAGAGGGCTGATCCGCAGGTCCCCAGCTTTGCTCCCCTTTTCAGATCACTTCCTAACAGCTCAACCACGGGTAAATGCGACTGCATGGTTTCCAGAGACAGAAAAAAGCTTCAGCTTTGCCCCTTGAGGGTAAATTGGAGCATGCAGGTGAGCCGAGACAGCAGGGCAGTCCTTGTTGCTCTCCATTATAGCCACGGTTGGTGGCTCCTCATGCCTTACAAATCAGGTCTCTGGGAGGCTGGCTATGAAAAAAAAACCTCCCACCAAAGCAGACAAGCAGACCAGACTCATGTGCCAAGCACTATTTGGCAAAAAAATCCTCTTTAAACTCATGTTCCCATCCCCACCTCAGCCCCCTGGTCTCTATCCTCACCTTTCCCACCTCTGATAAAAAAAAAAACACTTTATTAACACCCCTGCAGTATCACCTCTCCCACTTGCCCTTCCCTGCAGCCTTTGCTCCTTCCCAGGACCATTTCCCAGCAGCTCACACCTCCTTTTACCTCCCCTTGGCAGCAAATTCACTCCCCTACCAGCATGGTCATCCTGGCCCCGTGCTCCTTCCCAGGAGACCCACCAGGGCTGACTTGCCAATGGGCAAAAGAAGTACAAAAGGAAAAACGCCTTTGCAAAAATATCGCCCTGATCACTGGTATGACTCGTTTGGGAGCAACTCCAGAGTTTGGGACTCTGACCAAAAAGCCTGCAACTAGAGCACTGCTAAAGGCCAACACGCAATCCTCTGGGGTACATTATTCAGCAGAAACAACAAAAAAAACAGTAAGATGAGCCCTACTAGTCTCATCTCATCTCAATGGTTTCTTGAGAAAACACACGTGTCTGCAGAGGGGATGCAGGGAATAGGGCTGCTTTCTGCAGACGTGTCCAGATATCCCTTTCTTAATGACATCAAGGCCGATCCACCCTCTGTTTCTGTGCACACAGACCACAGCTTGCTCCATTTTGTAGCCAATCCTAAACTAAATGCAGAATTTCATTTTTTTTCTCTCTTTCTTTCTCTTTCTTTCTCTTTCTTTTTTGCGTCTTTCCTTCCTTCCTTCCTTCCTTCCTTCCTTCCTTTTTTTTTTTTTTTTTTTTTTTTTTTTTTTTTTTTTTTTTTTCTTTCTTTCTTTCTTTCTCTCTCTCTCTCTCTCTATCTCTTTCTTTCTTTTTCTTCCTTTTCCTTTTTTCTTTTTTTTTTTTTCTTTTTCTCTTTCTTTCTTTCAAATTATTTTTATTTTTGAAGCTGCCTTCGGAACACACCGAAATGTTCCATTACCAGGGGAAATGAGAGCAGTGGGGAGCCCTTTGGAAAATAAATTAAAAAATAAAATATTAAAAATAATAATAAAAAATGTTTCATTCATCAAAAACGTTAAATGTTTCACCTACAGGGAAGCACCTGCACCAGTGTCACCTCAATTTCCTGGTGGCTCTTCTCCCACATCCCTCCCACTGGCTATTCCCACTCGAGGTCTCAACAGGGAAAGTTCCTCCTAACTCCTCCTTTGAAACCCCTGCTTGGTTCCTCCTGACATCCCGTTGGCTTTGGTGGGAGCTGGACCAGACCCCTGTAGGTGCTTATGTGGCCGCTATTGCCTCTTCCCTCCTGGCAGCAGAGCCCCAAAATCTCCCTTGCTGGCTTTGGGATTGCTTTGCAGATGAGATGCGATCCATTACTACCGGTTAAAAAGTCCCTTATGGAGCAGCACGAAGCATTCCTCGGCTAACAAGCCACTTGGCCAGTCGCTCTGACAAAAGATAGGAGAAATTAAGGTGCTGGTCACCTTCCAGTCCAAGTAGGAGACTCTTGTCCTGCCAGATAATCAAGGAAGAGCTTAGTCAGGTATGGGCATGCTTTATTGCCGCATGGAGCAATCGATACAGCTCTTTGAAACGGGGCAGGAAACATGCCACAGGCATTTACAGTTCATCTGCGTACAGTGTGTATTTGAAACCGCATCAAATTGCCTTTGGACGGCTGCCTACGAGCTGCTCTGTTGATAAAGGCAGGAAGCCAAGGTATCCCCTCGCGAAAGAAAAATGAGTTATCCTTCCTGCAGCACTGGGGATGTTCACCTGGAGGCAATGCCCCGGCCCAGAAATCTCCAGCCCCAGCGCCTGGGACGGTGACTGAGGGGAAAGCCACCAGGAGAAGACGACCATCCCTTGGATTGGTTTTCCCTGATTTCCTCGGTGACCTTTTCATTTCTATGACTCTCGTGGTGCAGATATATTTTGGCACCATCACAGCTCCCGGGAGGTGCTGGGGGTGCAGCACCAACCCCAGGGCTCTGGTCTTTATTTCTAGCTTGTCCTTTCTGCACAGTTGATATCCTGAGTCAAACCCATGCTCCCCAGGGAGATCATCAAGTCCAACCATCACCCAACACTACCACGTCCATGTCCCCAAGCACCACGTCCACACATCTCTTAAATACCTCCAGGGATGGTGACCCCACCATGGCCCTGGGCAGCCTGTTCCAATCCCTAACGACCTTTTCCACGGAGAAATTCTTTCTGGTATCCAATCTAAAGCTCCCAAAGAAACCTACTTCCCACCCAGGAGGGATCTGCTGTCACATCCCACCCTGGATAGAAGCCTATTGCTCAGGGACTCATCCTCTCATTGGGGATGAGGAGATGCAGGTGATCTTCAAGTAGAGCTGACACCCCAGGTTGTCTGTACGATAGGGTGAAGAGAAAGAAATTGCTCCAGAATGGGGTGAAACCCACCAAAGACGAGACCCATGCTCACCCATCCATCAAAAACTAACCTTTTTTCCCCACTGGGGGTTAGTTTTCCAGCAAATTTTCCTGCCCTGCTGCAGGATTGCAGGGATGGGGAGAAGAGGACTTCTTGGTGGTCCCCAAGCAGAGCAGATTTGGGATGACATTAATTCCTCAGTGTCTAAGGCATGGTGCACAGATGTGGGTAGAGTGTCCATTTTTTTTGTGTGTGAATTCACTGCTTAAACTGGAGCATTCCGGCTTAAGAGCAAATATAGCAACCTTTAAGGGCAGGAGGCAAAGGGGAAGGGCAGGAGTGCTGCTCTTGCAAATAAAACGACTGCTTTAACAAAGGGTGGAGAAGTTGTGTCAGCAGCAATATTTCAACGAGGCAAAAGTTTTGGGCATTCTCTTCTGCCTCCTGCATCAGCCAAGTGAACAAAAGGCAAAATCTTCATGGGGAGGCCCACGAGGCTCACTTGGCTGCCTTTAACGGGGGGCAAGGGAAAGGGAACGCTATTGGAAAATGTAGCGAGCTGCATGGGATATGATAGAAGCCATAAATCCTCCAGACTGCTAAAGGAAAGGAGGAAAAAAAAAAAAAAAAAAAAGAGAGAGAAAGTTGGCTCTTTCTCTATAAACATTTGGGAGGCTCTGAGACGCAGCTGGGACGGCAGCCCCGCAGTGCCAGGATGCTCCTGAGCCGCTTCTCAAACAACAGAACTCCTTCACAGGGCTTTTATTTAAAATGTTTTCCCTAATTATTGTGTCAAACAAGAATGATAATCAGGTGGGGCGCAGCACCAGTAACAGCCGCAGTTCTCCGGTTTGGGCTCCGGCGGGCCGAGCCCGAGTGACGCCGCAGCTGCAATCACAGCCAGGTCTCTGGATCCCAAACACCAGCGTGAGCACACAACAAAACTGGCTCCAACCAGCCTGCGAGACCATTAATCCCTTGTCTCACATCACACACTCCTCCCGTGATAAAGAAACTGCTGCTGACAACTCTGCTTTTTTTCTTTTTTCCATGAACCCGTGAAAGTAAAGGGCTTTTGCTCTTCCCTGAAGCAGTCCCCATGTGCAAAGAGCTGTGTGTCCCCCCTCTTTAAAGCTCATTAAACCAATCTGTGCTTCCTTAGGGAGGAGTTTTGGTGTAGATGGGACCTGTAGATGGAGAATTTTTGTTTTTTTAGCTGCTTTGGGGTCCTGATTTTGCACTTGTGTCTTCCTGGGTTTAGGGACAGGAGAGTTGGTGAGATCCATTGTATCTGTTCATGAGGTTTGATCCTGCATTTATCTAGGTGGGTTTGGGGAGCTCATGGAGTTACTGTAGGTGTTGGTGACAGCGGGATGGGGGCTTGTCTCCTGGCACGTCTAAATTCAGCCTGATTTATCAGACCCCTCTCTCAGGAGCCATTGCTTGAATTGCTTTTGGGCGATAAGTTATCAGAGATGGTTTTATCGGCGTGAAGTGCAACGCTGCTGAAATAACTGGGCCATCCCAAGTTACCCACCAGGAAATAAAGAAGGGGGTGTACGAACCCATCTTCACCTTATCCTCACCCTATTTCCCCCAGTGTGTGTGCCAGCATGGGGCTGGGGGGCACTCAGCCCCTGGGACAGCCAAATTAGCCCTTGTGGCTCCAGGTAAAGAGGCACTGAGGGAGTGAATTGGAGCTGAAATCATCCCACGAATGTATTTTTGCTGCCTACCTGCTCAATTGGGAAAATCCGGATTAAATACAAGGCAGGAGAAGGGAAAAAAGAAAAAGTTATGAATTCCTTTCCACTTTAATGATTTCTAATATTGGATGTAAGCCCACCTCGTTTGCATGCAGTCAACAGCCCCACCGCCAAGGGGGAGTCGTTAGCAAGTAATTAACCCAGCGGTGTTGGGAATCCAGGCTATGAGACAATTGTAGGCAACAGGCCTATATTTGGGGGATGGAAATAACCACATCGTCAAGTCTGTCGTTGCAAGACTTGGATCTCACCAAAAAGCAGGGAACTGGGAGTGAGGAGAGACAGAAGGGCCAAGGAAGGGAAAAACAATACACTGCTCCTTGTTTTTCCCAGATCTCCCTAATTTCCATCTGGTTTTGTCAGATCCAAGCGTGGAGCAGCAGCTGAGCCCAAAAGGCAACGATTTACCCACATCCCACAACTGCTCGCCGTCCTTCGGGGTGATTCTTATAGGCATCAAAAGTGATGGGATGGGTAAGACGAGCAAGAACAAAACTAGACAAACCTTTAAAAGCATCACAAGTGCTTCGCAAGCCCAAAGCCACCAGAAGAAGACACTTGGGGACGGTCAGGAGGGAGCCAAGCACCTCCAAACCTCGCAGCAGCATCGCACCACGGGTTTGTCGTCGCTGGTTTCGGCGACATCCCTTGCTCAGCTCAAACACCCTCTCTTTTTTAAAGTTAGACGCCTCTCCTTCCTTCACAAAAGAAACTGAGAGCCCTGTTAAAATAATCTTCGCTCCGGCTGTTTATGCCACGAATCCCATCTGCTCTGCAAGAGGCCAGGGGTGATTTATCATCCCAGGGCTCAAACCACTAACAGTTTATTCCACAACCCCAGGAGGAAACCGAGGTGCGGTGCGGGGAAGTTTGGGCTCCGACAAGGGGAAACCTGCACGGGCAGGTTCGCCAGCCCACGGGGCGCCTTCCAGCTGATTTTACATCCATCCGCTGCCGAAATAGGGCCAGGAGCAGCGTGCCTCCAAAAGCTGCATCACGGGAGCTCCCGGGGGCTTCACCCCGACAGGGGCAGCCAGGCAGCAAGGGGTCGCTGCAAACTCCAGCAAATTTGTAGTGAAACCCTAGGGTTTTTACCCCAAATCCGCCTTCCCTCTCAGCCATAAGCTCGCTCGGGTTACAACCGCTCCTCTTGGTGGGGAGAAAAAGTCTCCCGTGGCTTTTTGAAATTAATTTTGCCTAGCAGCCTCCCGCAGCGCTGTGCTTGTGCCTGGAGGAGGTGTTCCTGAAGCCCTGGCTGCACACACGGGAGCATCGTGGTCTCTCCGTTGCCTCCCGACCACGCCAGCCCCAGGACTGCTCAGCTTCTGGAGCATTCCCACTTCGGCATGGGCTGGGCCATGCAAACTGGGAGCACCACCGCCAGCATGCTGCTTCCCAGCAGCTCAGGGCGTGCGGGCTCAGGCGGCGTACCCAAGAAAAAATGCAGGATTTCAGGGTTTTCAGGGAACATCCTTTCCCCTCCTGTCCAGCCATTCCCGGTGTCAGGACGTCAGAGCAAATAAACCAATTTTTAAAGCACAAAACACCTTTTTTTGGGGGCATTTTATGCTTTAATGAAGGCTCTTATTTATTTATTTATTTTTGCTAGCCAATTATTGAAAGCTTAAAAGGATCCCAGCAAGCTGCTCCTGCAGCCTCAGCCCTTGACGATGCTCTCCCACACCTGACACCCAGCCTCACCCGGTCCTGCTCCCAGCTCCTGCTGTGTCCGTACTTCTTCATAACACTCCAGCTCCTGGAGACATGATATAATCCGAGAGGAATGCGCTCTGGGATGCACCCCATGCTCCAGACCAGGGGGAAACGTTAAGAGGTACAGCACGGGGAGAGAAAGCCTCCTGCACTCCTTGTTTTTAACTGTTCCCGGAGCTGCTTGGCTGTATTGTGCGCCCGGAGCACGTAGCTCACCCTCACCCTCCTGCATCTCTGAGGGCTTTCTCCCTGAGGCTGCAAAACAGCCATCCAGATGCAAGAGCTTTCCTCCAACGGCACGCCTCGGCCGCTGGCCAGAATTAAGGGAAAAGCCCAGGGGAAAGAAATCCCCTGGGGGCAGAGCCTCCAGCCACAATGGGAAGGTTTTAAAAGGACCCCGAGCAGCTTCAGCTCCCCGAAAAGCAGCAGCTCCCAGCCTCCCATCTCCTCACCACCCTCCCAGGGCGGCTGGTTTCAATAAGGGAGAGCAAATCAGGGAGGCAACGTTAGGCTGGATGCCCTTTGGCCAGCCTTGGGACTTCTTTGTGGGCTTTTTTTATTATTATTATTATTTATTTTTCCCCTGCACAATAAGCTCCAGGCCACTTCACAGCCCGTGCAGCTGCAAACCCTCCACGGAGGAGATAATAGATACAATCCTGGCCGTCATTGTTGCAAACAGCACAGCTGGAGGCTCCTGTCTCGTTCCCCTCCTGGCATCCCCTCCTGCCCCCAAATAATGCTTGCAACGTGACCGCTGCGCACAATGGGCCGCTTGGCGTGGTGGCCGCCCTGCAGAGCATCGCTGGGGGCTTCGGGAGCTGCCCCCACCTTGGCTGAGGATGTGAGATACTTGCTGTGCCCAGCAGGTCTCCAGCAAGATTTGGAAAGGGATTTGGGGGTCTGGGTAAGGCTGACAAAGGCTTCACCAGCAGGGCATCGTCCCCACTGCAGTTCCTACCCCAGATGCTGCTCGACCGCCCCCATAACGTGGTATTGTGGTGTCTCCTTAGCTCTCTGCCTCCTCTCCCTGGCCCAGGATCCTTCAATATCTCATGGGTGATGTGGGAGAGGAAGGTGATGGTGGTTGGTGGCTCTCCGTGCACTCGTGGTGGGGGTTCATGCTGATATCTCAGCCCGAGGTTGCCAACCCCAGTGCCAACCGAGCCGACGCAGAGCAGGAGGCACTAAAGCACCATCACCCTTATGGAGGCACCTAACGGAGGCTGGGGACCCTGCTGGCCACCACCACTGCCACAGCTTGGCCCAGCCAAATGCCACCACTGTCCTCGTCTGCCACGTCCTTGTGTGTCCAGGACGCCAACCCTGCTTTGACTTCCATGAAAAGGGCAGCCAGGCTGGGGGACAGGACACCTGGGGAGGTCGGTGCGGTGGAGGAACATCTAAGAGCCTCTCAAACCATCGATCTTGGTGTCTCAATGTCTCCTCCGTGGCTGCCAGCAGCCAGCCTTCCTCTCCAGAGGGTTCTGCACCATGCCCTGGCTCTGCTCTGTCCCCATCCCTGTCCCATTACTCAGTGACCCCTCTGCCATGCCGTGATGACCCGTGTCACCCAGGACACACAAAACCACCCAGCATTTACCATTTAACCCTGCTTTAAGCCAAATCCTAGCCAAATTTGACCCAATTTTGCTGAGCAATGCTTGCACCCAGAGCACGAACCCAGCCACGTTCAAAGCCACCCTGCGATCCCATGAGCTGGAGATGTCCTACAAAGAGGCTGCTCCTGGGTAGAGGCACCACACCTTGGCCTTTGTACCCATATCAAAGGGTTTTGGAGGAACAGCCTTGTCCGTCCTGGTGTGGGAAACCTCCCCGTGTCCCCGTGTCACACGCTGGGCATCAAAGAGGGGAAGACGACAATTCAACATCACAGAGAGCAAAAAAGAAGCAGGCGGGGGGGGGGGGGGGGGGAGCAAGGGGGGGAAAAGAATCCCACCGCTGGCAGCGCTCAGCTCGTACACGGACCACATGGCCTCCTCCTCGGCGCCAAGGGGGTTAAGTGCTTTTTTTTTCTTTTTTTTTCCCAGTTTGCCACCGCTCCAACGGGCGGGTTGGGAGCCTGGTTAACGCTAGGCAGGAATGTCCCGCGCTGCGGCAGCCGGGTTGGGTTAATCTCTTGCAGCCTTTCACGAGCAGGGGGAGGCCGGGGTGATTCCCAGAGCAGGCATTTTCCTTCCCCCCGCCCCTCCTCGCTGCGCAGCTTCCAGGAAATTAAAAAAAAATAAAAATCGGTAATAAATTGCGGCGGGAATGAAAAAAATCTCAAGGCTTCCCCCCCGTGATGAATGGCGCTGAGCCTGCTCATCCGTTCGCCGCGACGGGCGTCCAGGTGCCAAGTTTTGATATGAGAAAGGGCTTGCTCGAGCCAGCCTTTATCTCTTCCCGGCCCCCAACATCTCCACGTTTGTTCGTTTCGGAAGTTTCTTTTGATACCCTGCCAGGCTGCCAGCGCTGCTGCGTGCCCGCTCCCCGGGGGCGCCGGGGGTCAGGAGGGCTGCGGACAAGGATGCCTTGTCTTAAACCCCCCCCTCCCTCCAGCCTCTGCCTGTCCCCACCGAGCGGGCAGGGAGGAGGGAGAAGAGAGGGAAAGAAGGGGAAAAAAAAAAAAAAAAAACAGTTAGGGATGGAGGGAAAAGTGTAAACCTCCGAAGCCGGGGCCTCACCTCCTTTTCCCAGCTCCGTCTCGCGCCGGGGTGGCACAGGCTGGCTGCAGGGCTGGGAGAGCACGGGATGCTTCTTCCTCTATTAGCAAAAAAAAAAAAAAAAAAAAAAAGGACAAAAGCTTTTACATTTTTGCTTTGTTTTACAGCTCTTCTCTCCCTGTTTCCTCCCATCCTTTCAATACTGTTTTTTTTTTTTTTTTTTTTTTTTTTTTTTTGCTTCCTTGGAGCCAAGCTGGAAAAAGAGGGGTGCTGCAGACCCCTCGCAGCCTTTCCCTCTCTGGAAAATGAAGGTCCCCTGGGGGTGTCGCTCACATCCTCGTCCCCCCCCCCAGGCATTTTGCCATCGCTCCCTGCTGCCTCTTGGAGCAAAGCCCCCCTGATTCCTTCCTGGCTGGGTGTCTCCCACAGCACCCGACCTGCCCCGAGCCGCTCACCCCGCGCACCAGTTGCCTCCGGGAGCGGAGACTGGTGATGGCTGAGCTCGGGGCCTCGTTTATAAACCACGTGTGAGCAAGCACCTCCCGTGTCCCTTGGCCTCTCGTGTCCCGTGGCCTCTCCGGGGCTGGGGCTGGCTCCCATGGGCTATAAAGGCACTGGAGGCCGGTGTGCAGACAGCCTCGTGGTGGCCACGACCCACTTTACCTTCGCTTTCGCTCCCTGGAGCAACCAGCCGAGCTTAACTCTGCAAACCCTCCTGGGGACGTACCGGGCTCCCTCCTGTCCTCTCAGCCTCTCTTTATTCCCAGGAAAACCACCGAGGCGTCGCTCTAAATCTGCCTTTCCACCACGCCGGTGCTCGCTACCGCCGCAATAACGCCCCGTGCGCCTCCAGCCGGGCTCAATGCAAGGTTTCAGCCACGGGCACCGGCTGCTTTCCGCAGAGCAATGGCACAGTGTCCGCGAGAGACAAGTTTCCCACTGTAACTCCAGTGAATGCGCTTATTCAGGCTCACGGCAGCTGATTTAGCACGGCAGGCACCCGGGGAAATCTTTCAGCTCCGAGCCGCCGCCGCCGCCAACGCTGCTGGGCTCGGCTCTCGCGGGGCTCTCACTGCTCTGGGGCTCAAACACCTTCAATTAAATTGCGCTGGGGCTTTGCCCCACGGACTAACCACGACGGAGAACGGCTGCAAGGCCACTTCCCAACGTCTTGACCCTTTCCTCCATCCTCGACCCCGCTTCTCCATCCTCGCTGCTCCCCGCTCATCCCCGGCGGAGGAGCGAAGTTTCCTTTTGTCTGGAGAGGGCCGACACGTGTTGTGGGTGACTGCCCTAATAAATCTGCCGGGCTCCGGGGCTTTTAACGCCTCCGGCATTAATAAGAAGTTTCCATGGAGCTGCTTAAAAGTTTACAGGGTGTGTGTGTGTGCGTTAGCCGGGGAACCCGGTGCTTTCTGACCTCCTGCTTCAAAAGTCACAACCAGCGGCTTTTTTAAAAAAAATCTTTTTTTTTTTTTTTTTTCTTTCCCAAGAAGAGAACCCGACAAACAAATAAATCCTGGGCTGCTTCCTCTCCCTCCCCCCCCCCCCTTCCCCAAACACACCTTCCCCTCCAGCTTAATCCACTTAGAGGCAGGGGAAATTCCCGGGCGGGGAGCTTTGCCTTGCCCTTATCTGTGCCTCCTCTCCCCATCCCCAACCCCCCCTTTTTTAAGCTTTGCCTTCCTCCCAAGCTGCCCCCCGCTCCCCCCCGATTTTTCACCCCTTACCTTTTGGGTGAGCAGCGAAACCCTACGAGCTCCTACAGCACGAGAACCCGGGGGGGGGGGGGGGGGAAGTGTTTTACCTCCCCGCCGGAGCTCCGTGCTTCCCCTCCCCAAACACCCCATCTCCGCCTGCCCGCTGCTTTTTGGAGAGGCTGAGGTCCCACGCGGGGAAAAAAGTCGTGGCACCCCAAAAGTTTCCTCGCTCGGAGGTAGGAGGGGGGCAGCAGATCCCCCTCCCCAGCTCGGCTCTAAGCATCCCCGGGGAGGCTCAGCACCCCCACGACCAGCGAGCTCCCCCTTACCCGGAATGGGGAATTGGGGATGGGGAGGGGGCTGCTACTTTGTCGGCTGCCTGTAAGCGTGGGGAGGGGATTGGAGGGGTCGTGGAGGGGGTCCTGGGAAGGGGGGGGGGGGGGGGACACTCACCGGGGCCGGGGTCTGTTCCCACCCCGGGGCTGCTTCCCACGGCCACGCAGCGCCGGTTCCCACGGCGGGGAGCGGGCGCCGCCGGCAGCCTGCAAGAGCAAAGCCTGGGGGCCGGGTGTCCCCTTCCTCCCTCCTCCTTCTCCTCCTCCTCCTCCTCCCTCCTCCTTCTTCTCCTCCTCCAAGGCGTGCAGCTGGCCGGGCAGCCGGGCTGCCCCCTTCCCCGCAGGAGGAGGGAGGAGGGAGCTCAACAGATGGCTGCACACAAGGGAACATCTGGGAGGAGGAGGAGGAGGAGGAGGAGGAGGAAGAAGGAGGCAGGACTTGTGCTCGGCTGGGCGACTGGCAGACCCCCTTCTCTCTCTCTCTTTTTTTTTTTTTTTTTTTCTCCTTAAAATAAATGGAGGTGTCCAGCCGGCTTTGCACCCCCATCTGCTGCCCTGCATCCCCTCCCCGGGTACAACCCCTTGTAACCCCATTGCTTTGGTGGGCTCGGTGCAGAATTACCCTCAGCCCTATTTCCAGTCCTTCGTGTATTAAAGCAGTGGAGCCTGTTCCCAAACACCTCCTGCACCCAGTTTTCCAGGGACAGGTTCAGATCCGGCACCCCAAGGTGCTGAGCAGGACAAAGCAGCACCGAGGGCTGAGCACCCAGACCAGCCCCCAGCTGCTGCAGAGGCTAAGAAATCCTACCATGCAACCCCTGATGTGGGATAGAGCCGAAAAAATCAGGCAAAACCCCAGAGTCTGGCGAGCAGAGAGCCAGGACCCATTCACTGTAGGATGGGCAGTCTATGGGGATTCTCCGAGGAGGCTGGAAAAGAGCAGCCCCGTGCCTGAGTCTCTTGCCTGTTGGGCTTGTGGCCCAATGGTGTTGTAATGCCAAAGCTGGGGCAGCTCCCGAGCTCTGTGCTTGCTGGTTTCTTCAAGATTTTATGCTGGGAAGGCGCAGTCAGGTTCTTGGGTGGTTTGAAACGCCCCGTACCGATGACCAAAGTTTGCTCAGCCTGACACAAGCGCGTGGTTGAGATTTGCAGGTTTGAGCTTGGGAATTGCCATCGGCTGGTGAACGCTCTGCCAAGGGGAGGACAGCAGAAATCTGTGCTCAGGACCCAGCTGTGCCCAGCACTTTGGGGGAAAACCTTGGGAAAACCCCTTCATCTGCGTGTGATTTTCCAGCTGAAGCTGGCGGAGGTACCTTGCTCCATTCCCCGAGGCCTCTGCACCGTTCATTTTTATAGCTCTGGGCAGGGGAAGTTGCTGGGCTGAAAGCTTTTGTTTAATTTTTCCATTTTGTTCATTTTTTCCGCTCCTCGTGATAGGCCTTGGCCATGTCAGGGTTGGCCTCAGCAAAGCAAAATGCCAGTTTGAGGCTGGGGGAATTGGGAATTCAGCTCTGCAGCTGAGACAAATTTCAGCACTGCCAGGGCTGGGGATTTGAAACAAAGAAGTGAGAGACATGATCCTGGCTGAAAACCTCTGAATCTTGCTAAAGAAGGATCTTTAACTTTTGTTTTCTTTATTTGAAGTCTAAAATGAGCATCGTTTGCAATAGCTGCTGGACATGAGAAAACTGAGTGCTCAGAAATGTTGTTGCTCAGACGAAGCAATAATGAACTGAGAGGTGCTCTGGCTTGAACTTCTAACGCTCAGAAAAGAGATTTTAATAAAATTTCCCCATTGGCCAAACCCAGAGGTTGTCAATGGGCTGGCAATGTAAGTCTGGGTGATCTGGCAGGGATTGGCCCAGGTGTGCTGCTAACACAAAATTATCCCTCGCGTTCTTCTGGCACACTTTGTGCCCACCTCGGCTTCTCAGGGCCCTCAACCATCTCCTGCTGAGATCTGTCCTCTGCAGAGCTGGGTGACAATGGGACACCTGGTGCTGGCACGGGCCACGTTGCAGTACCAAGAAACCCTTCATTGCAAAACGCTTTGGCTGGACAGTCCTTGGAGGGATGCTGCCTACAGATCCCACCCCGTTAATCACCGTGATAACACCACGTTCATTTTCATAGGGCATTCGGGCCTAACATCACTTTTCCCATCACATTTTCTATTTATTTATTTATTTATGCATTTTGAATATTTGCATTTTCTCAAAGGGTTTTTCCAGAGCTCTTGTGGTCCCATGGGCTGAACCTTCTCAAGCAGAGCCCCCCGTGCTGTGCTTGGCCAAACTTCCCCACCTGTCTCAGACAGATTGCTGCCTAAATACACCGTGGTAGGATGAAAGCTGGGGATAGAAAGGGACCTGCCTGAGGTCATGCAGCACCAGATGATGCCAGGACCTCAGCTGGGGTTTTAGGCACTGCTGTAGCTTGAGTTACCCCCAATTTTTTTCCTTTGGGAAAGGAGATGAGAGCAGCTCCACCACAATGCTTCAAGTTCAGTCTGATTTAAAGGCCAAGTTATCATACAATTTTGCTAGCACATGTTGATCCCTGTCCTGTCCCTCGCTCCAATTTTTCCTCTGTTGCTGTCTCCAGATGTGAGCTCAACTCCTTATGAGCACAGATGATTCACATTCAGTTTGCTTTTTGGCCCTGCAGCCCCAAACAGCATCACTCCAAATAACCCTCGTATACTGCTGCTTGTGGAGACCCAAACAGGTCTGGAAATCATAAGATGTCCTCTCCTGGATCAGCTCCCTCAGGACCATGCTTAACCTGGCTCTGCCCCATGCTCACCATCTCAGTTCCGTGTTTCTCAGTGTTTGATGAAATCCTGCCTGGTTTGGCATGATAAAATCCAGGCAACTCTTCAGCCAAGGGAGAGAGATCTGAGTCACTCTGACTTTCTCCTGCATAAGTTCCGATAGACACATTCCAGGAAAGGAGTTAAAGGGTGAATGAAGATGACATAAGATGGATTAGTAAGAAGAGCCAGTGCTGGAGTTTTGCCCTATGATGTCTGAATCCCTCCCTGAAATCTCATTTCCCTTCCTCTTCTTATGCAATCCCAGGAAAGGTGAAAGCCACAGAACCTGACGGGTGCCCTGCAACCCCCAGCTCTGATCTTCTCCCCCAGGATCTTCTCCTCCCTGGGTATTCCTGCAGGGTATTCCTGAAACCCTACCACAAGGGAGGCAGGGCTAGCTGACAGCTGTAGGAACATTGATTTCCCTTCCTTGTGGGAGTCCTGCAGTAAGCCAAAACGGAACATCTATAACAGCAAACATCTACAATTCCTGCCCAGGGAAGTGACATTGGTGGTAGGGTGATCGTTGGACCAGATGATCTTGAAGGTCTTTCCCAACCTTATGGTCTAACTGTGGGATTTTGCCCCTCTGGCTGTAACCGCTGCTCCTGGGAAGAGGGTGGCTGTTTCCCAGCAAGCTGCTCACTGGACTGTGTGTCTCCTTTCTCTGTATTTTGAGTCTCTCATTGCAGATATTGACTTCCCTTTGACATCAGTCAATATTTAGCTCTTGAGTTAATAAATACTGAAATTTACTTGGATGAAATCAATGAGTCCTAAGCTTTTTCTGCTATCATTCATGGGCAGGCCCTGGGGCCAATGGGTGGGAAAACCCTGTCATGCTTTCCAGACCTGTTTCTGCAAGGGTATTTGCTGATTGAGTTAATTCTGGTCATGACAGCTCACATCCTCAGCTGTGTCAAATGCTACCTGGAGTCATCATGGTCTGTAAAATCACACGGGAAAGAAAGCAAAGCACATGGATTTTTATTATTATTATTATTATTTTTCTTTTGCTCTGTTTTGTTTGAACAGCCTCATGTTGGCACCAGCAGATCAGTCTGTAGGTTGAAGGGGTGCTGGCATCTTTATAACGCCACGCAGGGGCTTCCACTCTGTCCCTTTTTGGGTCCTCAGATCCTCAGAGGTTTCAACAGCCCTCTTATGCAAAGTGGTTGGAATCAGAAGGCCTTTGAGAGGGTGGAAATCACTGAAAATTGGCCCGTACTTACCCGATTAATTCATCCTGAGAGAGTCTGGGGGTGCGTTCAGGGAACCCTCACCCTATCTGGATGCTGCAAACTACTTTGGGTATCTCATCACCTAAAAGGACATTGAAACACAGGAGGAGGCCTTTTATCCAGATAATCAGAAACCTGAACATCCTCTCAGAGGACAGCCTGGAAAATAAGACTCATTTACTTTGACAAGGTGAGAGCTAACAAGAAATAAGGTGTGCAGTTTGTATAAGGACTACAAGGGCAGTTCTCAAGATGCAAACTCAAAGAATGATTTGTTTAGAGGTTACCTCAGGAGGTCTCTGGTCCAAAACTCCAAAATTATGTCCAATTTTCATCCTGGAAAACTCTCAAAATCTCACTTAATGTTTTTCAGTTGCTAAAGCTCCATTGACTTCAGCTCTGCAGAAGATTATGAGTTTCACTCAACACCTGTGACCTTTGTTAAATGTGTGGGTGCAGGAATGTTGCTGCAACAAGCCCCAGAGCAACACGTGTTGTGGAAAAAATAAGGGAAAAAATAGATAATGTTTAACTATTTTAAATGCTGTAGCTAGAGAAAGCGATGTCCATAAGCACTGAAACCTGGTGTCCTAGACCCCTGCACATTTTTCATCTTGCAGGACTCCCAGTTCCTCCTAGCATCCCCGGTGGTTTTGGCTAGCAAAGGGGCAGGTAAAAAATTGCTTTTCCATTAGTGGGCCAATTAACATAGATTAATTTGCCTTTAATTCATTCTCCTTTCATTTGCATTTCATTCTCCTTTCCATGGTTGCTGATATTCATGAAGCTTGTTGGAAATTCATACCCCTCCAGAGTAGCAAAGACCCTTTCCAAAACGTGGGGTGAAAAGTTTTGATGTTTAATGGCTAACCAAAATGTCCACCTCGGCATCCTTTTGTTCAGGAACCAGGCTAAGAGGGCAAAATAGCTCCAGACTCAGTAAAAAGCAGCATTATTTCCCCTATTTTTCTGCTTTTCTCAGGCTAACCTGAAACGGTTATGAAAGCTTTTTTCCTTCTCCTTTTAACTTGAAAAATAAAATTCACCCATGCACAGAAGCCTTGGATGCAACTTTTTAGCCCAGAGCACAAATCATTACCTGATGAAATTTGCCTTTGAGAGGCCAAATTTGAAAAGAAAACATTGACTTAGGGTGCTTTTGCTTGTCACTTGAGAAGATTAAACACCAAATAGTAGGAAATAAAGACAACAGGAGGCCAAATACTGGGAAAAGCTTCTTAAAAGTAAAGACTTTCATCTGTGGAATTGCCTGCTGAGGGAAGCGAGGGATGCCCTCGTTGCTGATACTTTTAAAGTTGGATTAGGAAAAGAATGAAAACATCTACTGCCTAATATTTAGGCCCCATTTCTTGTAATTTTAATGAAAATACGCTGACTGCAGAGGCGCAGCCTTCTCCCTTATCTGTCTGCTAATCACTCTCTCCTTCCTCTGAAGCTACCTATAATGTCCATTGCTATGGTAACCGAGCATGGTATGTACCACAGACGAGACGACATATGCATCTTTTCCTGCTTTAATAGCTTCTCTGATGAGGCAGCAGCCTCCCTTCATCGCCGAGCTCCCCAAAGGATGTACATGCTCTGACTTCGGTGGGATCGCATCTCCAGGTGGGCAGCCACCCCGTTCACCCACGCCGGCGCCGGGACTTTGGGGTGTGAGGTGTAAACCTCCTCTGAGGTTTAATTACGTGTCGTTTTAGCTCCTCTACAAGAAAATGTTTTGAAAGAAGCAACGTTCGGCGAGCTTCAAGTGTAATTACCCAATAGCTAAACATGCCCGGAGAAACGGGAGTTATTGCATTCTCAGCTTTGTCGGGCAGGTCAGTCATTAAAGTTTAACAAATGAAGCCAATATTTTATCTCAGCGAGTTTGCAGCAGCTAGCATTGATCCGTCCGCTGTGCGTTCATGCTGCCCTTCCAAAATACATATCCATCAATACCCAGCAGCCTTGTGAAACCCGAGGACAGGCTTATAATGAAACGAGCGGACAGTTGTGAGTAGTGCTTAGATTTACATCACCTCACAAAGGCAGCGGTAGAGAAATCTTCAAGGTCTAGCAGTAAAAGCAGAAGCTGGTCTTGACCATCACAGAAAGACGTGTGGGGTGGTATCAGCTCCTAACAGAGCCTGTCGCCGCCTTGGAGTCCCTAAGGAACAAGAGCTTGGGACATTTTTTGTGTGGTCAGAGGCAGAAGCATCAGAAGCCCGCACCGAGATGATGGTCTGATTAGTAAGAGACATTGTCTTCTGCAAAGAGTTTCTTTTCCTTTTCCACAGGGCCAAGCACACCCAGAATTAGATGGAAGAGGGCACGGAGAGGGAAAGGGACTTGCTGGAGCCTCTGACATCGACCTGGCTTCACTCCTGGCTTGGCCAGGATGACCTGAAGAGTCGCTCTGCCTAAATGCATGATGTAAATGCTAGGGAGAGAAAAGAGCTAGGGGAGCTGGAACATGGACAACAGGGTAAAAATGTGGCAGGAATACATTACAGCTGGAAATGACACGTTTCCTACCTCTAGTTGGGAAATAGAGCTAGCGAGGCATGGATATAATGGCCCAGAAATTTCTCCTAATCCTTCAAGGGCTATCATTATTTCATATCTGCATGCAAAATCGCATCTATTTGGTGGGTTTCCTCCTTCTATCCCCCTTTGCTCTTTCTTTGCCTGCAGCCAAGCCCCCCAGGAGCTCGCTTCCCCCCCAGATCCCAAACCTCCAGCCCCTTTGTTTCCTCTGCAGCCTGCTGATGACTCAGAGAGTGCACAGAGTGGGCTCCACGGGAGAGAAAAGCTGCACTTTCTTACCCAGTAATGAAGGCACCCGAAGGTACCCTGAGATAAAAAGGTGAGGCAGATAAGGCAGCTCTGTTTTACTGGGAGGCAGGTTCACAGTAATCAGCGGTGCTTTGACATTGAAACACCTGAAGTGCCTCTTTTCTGGGCCAGCGGGGCTTGTGCACGCTATTCCTGCTAAGGTAAAAACCCCTATTTGTGCACGCCAGCTGTAACGAGGCTGTATTTCCAACAGAGCTGGCTCTCTCCTCTGATTGTCTTTTCCTCGGAACGGTTCAGAAATTTTGCTGCTGTCTCTGCCTATGCCCTCCTCCCACTGAGTGTTTTGGTGAGGCTGCTGTACTCTGTTGTCCGAGTTGTTTATGGCTTGAGAGGTTACTGCAAAAAATATATATATTTCTTAGAAAAAAGACAGGCTGAGCACACAGATTTGGAGCAAGGAGAAGCTCGGACTTACATGGTGAGACCCCAGTAGGACAGGTGTCCCTAGTGGCTTGGCTTCTTTGTTCCTTCTCTCCTTCAAACAGTGTGATGAGATTGAAAGGCCTCGGATGGACTGCAGCTTCTTGGACACCCATTTTCTCATAATTTCTGGTTATAAATGAGCCATTTCTGATCGTAGATGCAATCACACGAGACACCTTCTGAGTCTAGCAGCAACAAGATCCATCCCATTCCTCTTCTTCCTGGTGTGGGTAAGCCACAGACAGGACAAACTGCTGTTTCTTTCCACCCACACGTTTTCTGGTGTCAACAGTGAGAAAAAAAATAGCTTTTTGGCACTTTGCAGGTTTTATTATAGCAGGAGCCTTAGTGCTTCAGCTCCCGGGTTGTCTCCTCGGGGTTCATATTGATGAGGTCCAATCTATAAGCTTGAAAATCTATTTTTTAAACACAATCAACCTGATTTTCTCGAATGCTTTGGAAAGCATAAATGTTGCCCAGGTAGACAACACAGGAAAGCAGGTGCCAAAGAATGGGTGAAGCAGACAGAGTCTTCGATGGGTCTGTATAGATAAATATGGGATTTAGTTCCTTCTGACTGTACATACGATAACCCCGGTAGCCCACAGGAGCTGGAATGAATGTCAGCGTGCATTTGCTAGTGGTTGACAGCCTTTTGTCTAAGCCATGTGGATTGTGTTTGAATGTATTTCCATGGTATTCTGCCATCTCTTTGCTTTCTGCCTTACCTCCACTGTCTTTCAGCTCTTCAAGTCCTTGAGTGTCCTTGCCTCTTGACTCTTGATACCAAAGGCACGTGATCCTGTTGTCCAGGCAATGCTGTTGGTTTCTTGGACTGATACAGCTCTCAGATATTCCCTTGTTCCGACACCATGACATTCTGTGCAACAGTACGAGATAAGGAATATGTTTTTAAAACCTTTTTTGGGAGTAAGCCCTCATGCTGTTCAAGGAATACAAATTAAACTTTTAGTTCTCTTTCTGCATTTTTTTTTTTCATTTCAATTGCTGGCCTTTCTGTGACGTTAACTTTGGTGCTTAGTGGAAGTTCCGGTTAACAAAGGTATTTTTACCATGTGTGAAGACCATCATCTGCCGATTGCTTGGTGCCTTTTGCATAAGATAAGGATCTTAACGGTATAACACCCATTGTCACGACATTCATCTCATCCTGAATTGTTACTACACTGTAAGGGAAGGTGAGGCAACATTAACCGTTGCTCTGTGCAGCCTTGAACCAGACTTGAAGTGGTTGCTTAACTTTCTTCCTGCTCTTTCTGCTTTACAGAGCAACGGCCTTTACAATGCTTTGAGCTGAAACATGTATATTTTGTTAATTTCTGTGATGCTTCTCTCAAAGTCATAACAAGCATCCTCAAAAGCACTTTTCATCTCCATTCTTGCTCCTTTTCTACCCAAAAGCAGAAGACCAACGTTTGATTTACAGCCCTCTCACACTTCAGCCTTTTTCACCCATAAGTTACCTTAATCAGTCAGTAATTAATTCCACTGTGATTTGTCCCACTGCTCTGTAACGCGTGTCTTCACAGTTTCACTGGTAGCAGTGACGTGTTATTTTTTACCAATTATCTGATACCTCCTCTGTTTCTTAGTCATGGGGTGGGCTGGGACATATGCTGCTATAAGGATGAAGAGAACTGTTGCTTCTACTTCTTCATCCAATTTTGGCTCAGGGTCGACAGCTTTTTTTTCATGCAAGCTACACTCTTGAGCGTGGTGTGGTGTGATAGTATCCAGGTAGATGAGAATGATCAGCCAAATGCTCTTTCCACAGCTCCACCTTCTCATTCACATTTGGTCTCAGTCCACCAGGACACCTCCTGTTGCTCTTAGCATTGTCCCAGTGGTGTTCCCGTGGAACACAATCTTTTACCATCTCAGTTTCGCTCTTGTTCTCCTGGTGTTTCTCTTAGTTGTTGAGGTTTTCTGTACCGTGAAAGGGTTTACTTGCTCAGCCTTGGGAGATTTTCTTCTGCTTTGTTTTGTGCTTTTCTTTCCACTCTCCCATAATCCTTGGCTCTGTTTGTATTTTCCCTCTAATGTTCTTGTTTTGATGTTTGTCCAGCTCCTCCTTGTTTGTTTAGGCCTCCCAATAAGTTCCCTACTGTGTTCTCTATTGCCTCCTTAAATATTTCCCATCTGGTCTCTACTGAGATTTCTTTATCATTCCAAATTAATGGTCTGAAACACTCTCCAAGCATTACCTTCTCTGTTTGTCTCGTGGACTTGCCTTTTAACTTTACCGGATCAAATTTAGATCCAGTGTCACCCATCTCTCCCCTGGGCTTTAATGTGTTTGCCATCTTTCCAATAAGTAATTCATGATCACTGCTGCCCTTCAGCATCGCTATAGACTTTCACACCCAGCAGTGACTCTGCCGTGCCTCTTGCAGATAATTGTGGCCCATCTGTTTTTGTGGGTGACCATCTGGTGACCCCCTTGTAAATCCATGAGGGAGCCAAATGCCACCAGTGGTAAGACTACATATGCACCTCACAGCAACCTCCCTGCTTCTTGTCAGCTCAGCTTCTTCCAGTTCTCTGACACCCAGCATATTCTTTTGCCCCTTATTCCTGCTTTCATCCTCTGAGTTCCCAGCTTTCACCTTCACAACTGCCTCAGAAGCTGGGGCCTCATTTCAGATGTTCTAGAGATAAAATTTATTTTTTTTCCCCCTTCTCTGCAACTTGTTTTGGTGCATAACAGCAAATCACAGTTAGGTGGAGATTACTGCAGGCTGCAGTAAATATCGCTGTGATGATCCTCTCAGACATTAGTATCCCGTTGTTCACAGAAGTCCTTATTCCTCTTGTGCATGGAGGCAATATGATTTATATGCTTTATTCATCTGGAAAAAAAAAAATAAAAATAAAAGAAAGAAAATCAGCTCTGCTGGCTACCTGTCCTTCCAGGGTGTCTGCTGTTGGGCAGCTGAGGATGCTTAGCTCAGCCCGGGGTGAGAAGCAGGTCCAAGAGCCCGTCTCAGAAGCTATGCGGTGTGTTCAGCCGTTCTCCAGCCTCCAAGACCATTTCCATGTGTTTGAGTCATCAGTCAGCTGGAACTGCAAAACTCATCCTGCAACAAATTGTGGATGTAGTGGCTGGTAATGCCAGTCCAGTTTATGTAAAAGCCTTGCCATCCATTGCTGTACTGCTTGCCAAGGACAGGGGCGTGCTGTGGGTTAATCCCAGCAGGTAGCTGCCTGTTCGCTACTGTCCCCTCTCCAGTGAGGCTGGGGGAAGAGGAAAAGCAAGAAAATTTGTGGGATGGGATAAAAATTGTTTGGTAAATGAAGAAGTGGAAAAGAGAGAAAGAAAAAACAAGTGATCCAAAGGCAATCGTTCACTACGGGTAGACCGGCGTGCAGCCAGTTGGTAAGCAACTTCCCTAAATCTCTCTCTTTTCCCTTCTTTTTGCTGAGCATGACATCAGGTGGGATATCTCTGTGGTTATTTGGGCTCACCTGCCTGGCTGTGTCCCCTCCCAGCCTCTTGTGTGCCCCCCGTCTATTCACTGGGGGGCAGAGGGAGGAGCAGAGACGGCCCCAATGCTGTGCAAGCACCATTCAGCAGCAGCAAAAATATCAGTGTGCTGTCGGCACTGGTTTTGTCACCATTGTAAAACACAGCATCGCACCAGCTGCCACGAAGAAAATTAACTCCCTCCCAGCCAGACCCAGTGCACATGTACCACCTTCGCATCTTGCTTTCCACAGCTGGTAAGTTCGCACTCCTATGACTAAAAACCTGAGTTCTTCTCTGCCTACATAGATCACCCAGACAAGGTGAAGCGAGCTTCTTTAGTGGAAGATACAACTTTTCCTTTTACCTTAAATGTGACAAATTCACAGTATTTTATTCAGTAATATTTGATGTGACATTTCCGGGTCACAGTCATCCATCACTTAAATTTGGCACTGAAGAATGTCTGTAAGAACCATAGGAACAACCTGCCTTCATTTAACTTTTAGGGTGTGTGATGAGATGCTTGTTAAAATGCAGCAGAAAACACCATGAAGAGAGAGGACAAAAGGATGGGACTCAGTTTGAAATTAAGGAATTAAGCTGCCTACATTTAGGAGTCTGTATCTGGGATATGTAGCAAAGCTGTCACATAGGTGAATGAAAATTGATTTGCTGCTTAAATACAGCCTTCAAGTGTTACGTGAGATGACGGCTGAGCTTTTCTGTTGGCCTACAGCTGTCAGTCCCTTAGGGCACAGGAGTGACCTGGTCTTGTGTCATACCATCTAGTCCCATGAGGACGTGTTGGCCACCAGATGCCACCTCAACGGGAAGCCAGTGCTTTCGTTTGCACTTGCTGAGCCTCTGGTCAACACAGAGGATGTAGTCCAGATTCAGCTAGGCAAACATGGATGTTGAGTTTCAGAGGCAGTCGAATCCCTTTGCAGAACAAGTCTTTGCTGACTGAGGAGCAATCAGATGCCCATGGAGACGCTGATGTTTATGTGCCTCACCAAGGTGCAATAGGCAAGTCAGCTACCTCAGGGAATTAATGTTGTCACCTGAAATTAACCTTCTTCTGTTACCACCTCAATTTATTAACAGTCTGGATTAACAGTGAAAGCTTCCCAGTACAATTTCTTATTCCTTCATTATATGAAGTCATCCCACAAACAGCCGAGTCTCAACCACCATTGCGTTGCTCTCAATTTTGTCATTTAAACCACCCCAAAACAGTATGAAGTTTGAAAGAGGTCTTGAGGAGCCCACACTGTAGATATTACGAGGCTTTCTTCACCCTGCTTTAAATAGATATGTAAACTCTTGGGGAGCATGTGTAGGGAACCAGGATTGATTGGTGTTATGGTCTCCATTTGAGAGTGCTTGAATCTTTCTGTGCTCAGAGTTCATTCCCTTAATGCCAATGTGTACATGAATGGCACATCACCTTCCCTTCTAAACTGCTAAAATAATTGGCCTAATCAGGGCTGGAATAGGACAACAGAGGATGAAACCAACTAATAATGATATTTTTTCTTAACCAGTCAGGGCCAAGCTCCCAATGATCATGGAAGGAACTGACATGATCATATAATTTGACCTACTGCATTATTCAAACCTCAGAATTTCACTCCTTGTGAAGCCTGCTGATACAGGAGTGCCTATGGCAGAGCACATCTTCTCAGGCGACTTCTACTCCTCAGTCACAGACTGTTCCAGGAAGAGTCAATGTCTAAATAGAAATATACTCTTAGTTACGAGAGAAACTGATAGACAGGTCTCAAAAACGCAAAGCTCAGAGTCTGCATTTAGGAAATTGATCAGATTGCCAAAGCAGGACACAATGATCAGCAAAGCCATGCTCAGACCAGAAGGCTGCCAACATGAATTCCTCTCCGTGTGATTTGCTTGATTATTCTTTTCTGCTTATGCTTTCAGGGGTGGCCTGAGCTTCTGAGTAACGTCTTGCACAGCCAACATATAGATGCACTCGTTGGCTTAAACAGCAAGATGGTACAAATTAGACTATTGCTTACCCTTGATCTTCTTCAGGCCAAGATGTCTCTGATGAAACTGAGCTTTTATTCCAAAAAAGTTTCATGCTTTGTGACACTGTTTTAAGCAGAGACTTATCTCCTGAGCTGTACTTTGCAAACTTGAAAACAGAGCCATTCCAGGAGATGCAGGAGAGAGATGAAAGCCGTGATGGCACCTAGACCCTTGGGTCTCCCATATCCAACACACTGCAGACTGCAGTACCTGGGAGGTGCCTGGTGAAATCCCAGTGAGTGCTCCTGAGGCCCGGCACGTAGCTCTGTGCTACTTGCTGCCTGTGATGGCGAGTGGAGGAAGGCTTATTGTTTCCACCGGGAGTGACCTCGATGACACTTTCCACCTCAATTTCCATCCAAACACACTACGAGTGATATAAAGCTCAGCACTCATAGGAGGGGTTTTCCAAGCTGCCTGTGTGTATCTGAATGTGCGTTTCCTAATAAAACAAACCTCCGAATACAAAGGCAGCTTGGAAAATCTCAGCTCTTTGCAGAGATGGAAAGCGAGTGGTGTAAAGTCATATGGGGAATTTCATTCTCTGGGATTTGTGCAGTTAACTCACCTATCTCAGTCTCAGAGCCCCTTAAGACTGACCAACACTTTATGTATTTAAAAATGGGCCAAATCCTACCCCAATGGCAAATTCAGCCTATTTCACCCACAGCCATTAGAAGACCCGTCTGTCTATGCGGTGCCACCACCTGTGCAATGTGGGGAGGCTTTCCAGGGGCTCTAACATCAGAGGACAAAGCTACAGCATGAAAAGCTCAGGAGGCAAGAACTTGCTTTTTCTTTTTACCCATTGCAGCCAGAATCATTAATCTCCACAGAATGAAACCCCTGCTCTAATTCCCTCCAGCCTTAAGGGCAGAGGTGGAACAAGGAAGATGGATTACAGATTTAGAAACAGAATATCAGCTTTCGTATAGTCACAGGTTTTAAAGCTGGGGGGACATTAAACACCACCCTTCTTGAGTTCCCCGGGGGGGGCAGAAGTTCCTGTGCTTTGAGGGAGGTAGTTACCAGCACCTGGGATGCTGATGAATTGCCAAGCAAGTAGACAAGGCAAATGCATTTCAGAAATAGAAATAAAATCTCAGCAGCAACCAAACAACTTTCTTTGTCTCTCAACCTCCCCCCAAATGCTTTTACAATTGAAAATGAAATTGCACCTCTGGGCTGAGCTGCAGCCGTGCTCCTCAGAGGCCCCTTCAATCCAACTGGCAAACGATGGGGGCTGGCAAGGCTTAGTCAGCTCATGTTTGCAAAATGCTCTGGAAATAAAAACTGCTGCACAGCACTGAGTCATGCAGCTGCCACTATGGAGAAGCAAAGCCTGGGGAGCCTAGAAATACAGCTGGATCTCTTATGGAGAGCAACTGGGATTTCTGGGTTAAGTGTAGAGGTCAAATTAACTAGAACAACTTGGACTCAAGCACTGGGGGCCTCAGGGCTATAGGCTGCTGCAGGAAAAGTGAAGTCTTGGGGGTTTTGCAGGCAGAGCAGCCTGTTTGGGACCAATGGGCACTGGACTTTGGGTATGAGTTTTGCTCTCCAGTACAATGGCAGAATTCTGGTCATGCACCATGGAGGGAAGCGCTGCTGCTCTGGGTTAATCCTGACCTTTGCAGAGAAGGGAACCAACCCGATCAACAAAACCAGGGGTTTAGCCAAAAGGAAACAAGATGAGGTAGTGTTTCCCCTTCCAGGACAGCTCTCACTGTCAGCCTTGTGCACCCATGTCGACTGATTCCCGTAGTAGCTGGTGTGCTATGTCCCGTGCACATCGCTGTGTTGGTGGTGGCTCTCATCAGAGGGATGATTAACTGGGACATGAGGGCCATTTGTTGACCCCCTTCTATAATGCCTTTACTCAAGGAGCAAGGACTCGTGCAGCCATCTCAGGCTTCACAACAGCCGTGGTGACCGGGTGCAGTAGGTGCCTCTCTTGGACATCTTTTCCATCTCTTCCCAAGAGCCTGACCCAAATACACTGTAAGCTGCTGGCCTTGAATCAGCCCTTTACGGGACCTGAAAGTCTGCCCCTCTGTTTCTTTTCTTGCAGTTATACAGTTATCTGCTTATGCTTCTTTTCATTATTTATTGTTATTTTAGAGAAATAAAGGCCAACAGGGGGAAAAAAAGATAAATGCATGTTAAAAAAAAAAAAAAAAAAAAAAAAAAGTACTTTCTCTATTTTCCTTTGTGACTAGATCCAAGCTAACCTCCATCTCCAATATCAATCTGGGTTGGTTTTCCTTCTCTCTGTCTGCAGGGAGAGGTCTCTGTTAGTCAAATGATTATTCGTGGAATAATAAAAACTTGCAAATGGAACCAAGAGCCTGGCTGACACAGACAATGAAACCATGGGAAGGCGTGCAGAAAGAAGAGGTCGCTTAGGCTTGCCAAGCTTAGAAATCTCCCTGTCTTTGTGGCTGCTTCCTTTAACCCTCTTGCAGATCAAACCCTTCAAAATTAACCCAGCTGCTGACACAGAATAAAACTGGAGAGCGTGGAAGGAAAACCGTACCTGAAATAACAGTGATGCCTTCAGTGAGAGGAGAAGGTGTGCAGCCTGCAGCTTACAGCCCACGTGTAACAGCTTGTGTAGGGAGGGAGGAGCTGAAACAGAAACAGGAAAGAAGATACCACCCTCTATTATTCCACAGACATGGAGACCTCCTAAGATTTGGAGTGAATATTGACACCTGACATAATAGCAGAACTACAGTAAAACAACAAACTGAGATGTCTTTGGGTGCATTTAAGACCAAAACTCCCTTAATCATAGGCTTAAGTCCATTACTGCTCAGCAAATTGATATATGCAATGTGTGCAATCAACAGATCCCCAAATCCTTTTTACTCCCGAGGCTCCTGAGGGTTTTGCAAGCATTAACAGGACAGAACCTGGCACATCAGCACAAACATAAAGCCCAATACATGGGTGACCAGCTAAAATATGCTAATGACCTGTGACCCTGTGATGTGCTGTCATCTCAGCTCATTTCTAAAGCTGTTGGAGGTGAGGGCTCATGAACCATATATCAAAAGGTCTCATTCAGCCCTGGCTGGGGCTCAGGGATGATGGGTGAGCCTAAAGGAATGAGGTATCTGTTGTGTCTGATTGTATTTAGGCCCTGACTTGTGTTAAGAGAACAGGGGGAGGATCTTCTCTTAAACGTAATGATGCTCAAAGTCAAACTCTGATTAAGAGTCTGGTCCTGAGGGCTCTTCTGAGGATTTTGTCCTAAATCTTTGGATGTTTTACAATGGTTTTAGCTGGGTCTCACCTGGCACCAGAAGCGAAACACTGCTGAGATGTGAAAACACAGGGTGTGTCTGGAACAAAAGACTGGATTTCAGCTAGGCCTTTTTTCTATGCAGAACTGGAAGGTGAAAAGTGGCCAAAATGCCAGAACTGGCTGGCCTAACTGAAGGCCTAAGATAAATCCTTTGGTCTCTCCTTGTCTCAGCTTCCCTGTTAGTAATGTGAAGGATGAATTCGGCAAAGTGTTTTAGATAAACTTTGCTGTTTAAATCACTAGGGGCTGCTGGAAAGCACAAAGCACCTGGAATGCAAGAGGCAGGGGGAAAACTCTAATTTCTTGCAGTGTTTACCATAGGGGTGAATTTAACCTATTTATCTTCTTATTTCATTCATAGGTTACTTCACTCATCTGGGCCAAAAAGTCTCTACTTGCTCCTGCACTTGGTGGCACATCTTTTCAGTGTAGGTATTTGAGGCTGTTCCACTGCCCAAATGGGACGGCTTTCCTTTCGGGGCCAGCCACCACTCCTCTTGTGTTTACAATTTTCCCAATAAATGGGTGAAATTCCTCTAAAGAAAAAAACAAGGCTCTTGTGTAAGACATTTCGAGTCTTTCTGATAACACTTTTACACATGTGGAACAGTATCGATTAATGAAGCCTTTTGCCCTTGTATTACTCAGAGTCTGATTTATGCAGTTGAATTCAAATGAAACCACAACTGCTTGTGCTGCCTCTTTCTTCCCCTCCCTTCCATCTATCCCTCTATCTACCTATCTGTGTCATCCCTGGGGTAACCAAATACCCTCCCATAAATTCAATGGCAGTTGAGATGTCCCCAGTGAATTTCTTTGAGCCTGTGAACTCACTGACAGGGTTAAAAGTTTTTCTGTGGCCAGATTCAGGGCTTGGATTTGGGGATTTAATTTACTTCACTTCTCAATGGGATTTTGCTGTGTAAAATCAGCCTGAACAGTATGGGAGAGCCTTACAGAGAGGATGTGTCGATCCTGAGCATCAAAGAGATTCCTGGGTCCCAAACCAAATTCATTGCTGTTGGCGGGGTGAAGCTATGCCTGGTGGTGTGCTTGAGGGCCTCCCACGCCTCTCCGGGATCCTGTTCCCTGGGGAATTTCCACTGCCCTTCCTCTTTCTCTCTGGGCTGAATTTCTCAAATTTCAGCTTGGCAAGCTAAACTCCTTAAGCAACAGGAACAGCTTGCTGGGATTGGTGTCGGCTTACAGAAAGGTGCTGGGGTAAAAGACCCACATTGTCTGGAGCACTGCAGTCAACAAGGACCGATGCGTGAGAGGGGGGCAAGGCAGGGTGGAGGGAGGAAAGAGGAACACCGGCTGATTTTTCTTTCCCTTACTGAGTAATAGCACTTGAAGGGCTCCGATAGGGAAGATGTGACCGTGTATGTGTGTGCAGAAAGCAGCACTGAGCCTGGAGATGAAGCTGAGCAGGCCCTGTGGTGTGCAGGCCCGAGGGAGCTGGGTCCTTGCCATGCCCAGTCTGTGGCCTTTATGCACATGGCTTGAATTGTTTTGTGACCAAAAGTGTTTACAAAGTCCAGACCCAGCTGATTCTCCACCCCATCATGCTCTGAAATGGGGTTTTGCTTGGTCCCAGCCAGGAGGAATCAAGCTTAAGATGCCTCAGTACCAAGGGAAATGCTGCTGCATGCAGTTCTCTGGTTTCTGCAATAAATAGATGGTGACTGCATGATTAATTCCCTTCTGTATCTATCCCACCTAGCTCTCCATACATTTTCACTCCCACAGCTCCCACGGTCCCTGTATGGATCTGCTTTAAGGCCTGGGTAACTCACGAGTGCACCAAGTCTCCCAGTCTTATGGGCAGCTTCATTGCTGGATGAGGGCAACCCAAAATGAGCCTAAATTGGGGTGAAGCCAGTGGTGGAGGGATGGAGAAAAAGCAGAGAAGGGCAATGATGGAAATGGTGTCAGTGCTGGGAGGAGGCAGAGAGGGAGGGATTTGAAGAGCTAAAGCTCTTCAGCCCTTAGCACCCAGATCTGTGAGAGATGTTTTACTCCACTGATCATCCTGGACCCCAAACAAGAGCATCCTGGACTGAATAATGTTTATCCCTTGCCCATTTACGTTTATCCCTTGCCCATTATGTTTATCCCATGCCTTTTCTCCATGCATGGCTCCAAAAAGCCAATGTACACGTCTGGCATGCCCACAGGGTGCTGGGGCTGTGTTGGGGGTATGTTTTGCTCCTGCTTTTTTCTGTGGTACTCAATGAGGGAAGGTCAGTAGGACAAGGAACAGCAAGTGATGAGCCAGCGAGGGGGTATGAAGCGAAGAGGATGGGGAGTGTTAGGGGAAGTGCAGGGAATTCTTTGGAAACCACAAAATTTTGTGGTTTCACAAGCAAAACATCTTTGTTTGCATTCATCTTGCAAACAAAATACGGGTGGCAATTTCTCTTTTATTCCCAATTTGGTGCCTAGTGGCAGCTCTGGCTCCATGAAAAGTGTTACTCCCCCTGGTATGCAAGAATGAACTTGTGGTCAAGGTCCAGGCCAAGGAACCCAGCTCCTCCGCCAAGCCCTGGGCTTCGGCCATGCGTCACGGCAACACACATCCCTGCAGCTGCAAATGCTGAGCCAAAAAGCTGTTTCTGAGGCCATCAAGTGAGACATCCGGTTCTGAGGAGCATCAGAAGAGGCAGCCTGCTCTTCCCACTTTGAAAATGCTGAGGAGAGGCTGTAAAAAAAGAAAAAATAATAATATATATGTACATTTTTTATGTATATATGTAATATATGTTTATTATATATAAATATAAATATATACATATGTTTTATATATATAGTATATATATATATAACATGTATGTTTTATATATGTATATAATTTTCCTGGTGAGTGGAACACTTTGGGACATCTGCTGGCTGTTGCCCAGCTTGTCCTTTCCCAACGAGCAGCCAGAGGTGCCTGCCTCTCCCCTCCTGCCCAAAAGCCTGGGTGTCTACGTGCACAGCTGGGCTGCAAGGACCAGGTTCAGCACAGGTTGAATCCTCCTTGGCTGAATCCATCCTTCAAAGATGAGTTCAATGCATCATCTGAGCTGGTGTTACCTCCTTCCCAGGAGGTATTCCATGTGGTTTTTAATAATTTCCCCACATGATTAATAATTATCCCACATACATTTTCAGTCCCTACCCCAACTCCTTTGCTATGTGCAGAGTTGCCAACTGCTTTGCACGGCTCCCCCAGATCCCACCTTGGGGTGCACCTTGTGCAAAGCAGCCCCGGGGAACCTGCCCTGAAATGCAAGCTGGATTGGACCCAGATGGTGAGAGGTTTTAAGGTATCAGAGGAACATGGAAACCACCTTTCACTCCAAAGCAGCTGCAGTTATGTGTGTGCTATTCTGGAGCTGAGAGGGGTTAATCCACATAATATCAGAGGCACTGTTTGGGCAGGGAAAATGAACTGCTGCTGGTGCTGCTGCTGCCGGAGCTTTGGATTTCACTTTTAAGACATTACTCAAGGCAAAAGAATTGATTTCTGGAGGTAAAAAGTGGCTGTGACCAACTGCAGAAGTGGCCTGTGAGGGAGCATATTTTGGCATGAAGAAAATAACAATAAAAACAAATAGAGAAAGAAAGAAAAGAAAATAATAAATAAGAATATATAAAATAATATATATATATATATTTTTAAAAAAGGGGCAAAGAAAGCTGCAGGTCCCCACACTTGAAGGCATGGCTGGAAAACGTGCTCACCCTGAGCAGCCTGGTTGCGAGTGGGTCAGGGTGCAAGCTCCTGTTTGGTCCTGAGAAAGCCAAACTGGGTGGGTAGGACCATAACAGGCTTCTCCCACACTGGTGTGATCACCTCTGGAAGCTTTGGGGCCCCCAAACCATAGCAGACACCTCATCAGTAGTGCCCAGGCTGCTCTGAGGTGGTTCATGGATGCTGCTCCCTCTGCTTGGGTGGGAAATGTGCCTCTGAGTCAGTGGAGCAAAGACACAATGCATGCAATGAGAAAATACTCAACTTGGTGGCTTTGGCTCAAACAGAGAACGTTTCTCTCGTGCCAGTAGCCTCTCAGAGCAGTGTTTAGTAAGCATCTCCTGCCGTATCTTGACATGAACCTCAGCTTCAGGAAAAAACACACTCAAGGAATGAAGGGAGCATCTGGCCCTGCTAGCAGTCAGTAAATGGGAACTTGGGTGCCTAATTCGGGTCTGAGGATCCCTCTGCCCCCTTTTTTGTGGCTCCTGGCCGTCTGCAGACCGTGCTGGAAGCCCTGCAAAGCATGTCACAAGGAGCCCTTCGGCCTCTCTCCTTGAATGATATCTAATCCCTGGGAGGAGAGCTTTGGATTCTGCTTGGATCAGAGATCAGCAGAACAGATAAGGCTGGGCTTAGAGTCAAGGTCAGACAAAACGACAAAAATGTTTTTTGTTGGCTCTTTTATTATTATTATTATTATTATTATTATTTTTTTAAATAAGCCTGATATTCTCCCTTTACTACCCTGCTCCTTTCCACCCCTCATAGGACAGTTTGATATTACAACTCCTGTTAATTATTCATCGCAGCCTATACTTGCCAAGGTAGCTCTGCACGTCATGAACTCCCCTAACCTGCCCGATCTAGCCTTATCGGGTTGTAAATTAGCCACTTGCAAGAATAGAGGCAGTGCTGATGAACGGTGGCCACAACATTTCCTCCTGCAAACTGTTTCAGGGTGACTCTGCAACATTTTGAGGCATACATGAACCTTGCTTCTTCTTTTGCTGCAACGGTGCCTGGCGAAGGCATCGCTGTGTCCCAGCAGGGCACGTAAGTTTCCTGGCTCTTTTTGCTGGGTTGTTCAACCTGGTTTAACTCCACAGGAACCACACAATCTTCACATGTTTAAAAAGGAGAAACATCACTGATTTCAAGGGAGGTACACCAGCAGAAAGGCAGCCCAGACAAACTGAACGATCCTAGCCCCTGAAGCAGCTGGGACCAATGGAGAGGGAAACATCTGTTTTACAGGAAGAAGGTCAAAAGTAGGCTACTAGCCAGGAAAGGAATTTGGGATCATGGTAAAAATATCTGTGAAATGTCTGAACGAACCATAGTTAGGAGCAACAGAGACAGCAGAGACACGGCTGGGTTGCATTCCTAGGGCAGCACTGCATATATTCAATGCTGGGTGCAAGCTGCTGAAGCTCCCACTCAGGAGCCACTCAAAATCCCAGCAGCAGCGGTGTGATGGCACTATAAGGGGTGGCCAGACTCCTACGTCTTTTTTCCAAATGTGGGGTGGAAGATAATGGGGTGTCGGGATGGTGGGAAAGAGCATCCTTCTGAATCAGATGTGAGCTACAGCTGCTGCTTTAGCCAGCATTGCCAGGAGGGAGGTGAGCCTTCCCCAAGCTAACACGAAGGTAGCCCAGATGCAGCTCCAGTCCACAGGCTCGATTTCACCCATATGAAAATCTCTGGATGATATTGCATAAAGAAATGCAGCAGTATATGTCTTGGCTTAAAAGACAGCCTCCTGTGCCGTGGTTGTTGCTCCAGCCACATCTTCTGGACCTCTGCTTCCTGACTCCACGCCATCCGAGAGGGATAAAGGCAGGGTGGTGCTAGGCTCCCTGCCTCCTGGACCACTCAGCATCCTTTATTTTGTTTGCTCAGCTGTGGCCTTTTCCACTATGAGGGAGTTTCCCTAAAAACAGCATTGGGATGGTGGTGGTGGGGATGATTGCCTCTCTGTCCCCTCCCTGGGAAAGATTGCACCTATTTAGAGAGGCAGATAAATAAACACAGGAGTTTTCCTACACATAGGGTGGGTAAATAGGCTGTTATAAAAACCTTTGGACAACAGGGCAGTTTGATTTCGTGGCCTAATTTGCAGTGTGAAGCACCTGACAACACATTGCATTAGTGACATTATGTAGGCAGACAGCAAGCAGGACAGAGGCTGAGCACCTCGTTGCGCCCATCCTCGCTGTGTGACCATGGGGAGGTGACCTACACCTGGACGCTCTCCTCTGTCCTTCATGTTCTCCTTCCCAGACAGGTCTTTGGGGCTGGGACAACCTCTAACTGGGGTACATCAGGGCTGCATCCAGCCCAAAGTGACCCATTTTCTCCTTTCTCCTTTTTCCTCCAGACTTGTCAAGGCACAGAGTCATGTTTGGTGTTTTCTCCTGGGACGATGCCTTGCCTTGTCAGTGGGTCAGGGTCCTTCTCTCACCCCCTCACCCTGCTTAAAAGAGAAGAGGTTACCTGTGGTTATGTGTTGTCATAGCTGAGGAAAGCATATTTTGGAGAGGGTTCAGGGTGGAAATCCATGTCAGTGATACTTCTCCAGCAAGCAGATATCCTCACCATGCCTCATGCAGCAGGGTTGTCCCCACGCCACGAGCGACTGGAAAAGATGGCCATGGAGATATAAAGGGCAGGAAATCCCTCTGCTAGCACATTCCTACAGATACATTCAGAAAAAAACATCCATTAGGCAGGAAAAGTGGAGAGAGCGCATCTGTTGGATGGACAAATTGGGAATATTATGTGTGAATATTATTTTGAGTTCCCCACCCCTTTCACAGAATCACAAAATATCCTGAGCTGGAAGGGACCTGCAGGGGTCATTGAGTCCATAATCTTCATGTCTGTGGGGGAAAGCTCCTGATAATATATCACCGTGGGGAAAATATAATATTATCTACATAGTATAAAATATAATATCGGCATGGGGAACAGGACCAAATAGCCACGATGTGGATTAGCAGTGCTTTCTCCTTCTGGGAGATATTGCAGCAGGTCAGATGTTCAAGTGCTCAGCTCTCAGGGCTGTGACCTCTTCCAGAAATCTGTCCCCTTGCTCTGGGAGCTCTCCTGGCTCCAGACTGAAAACTTTCCACATATATTTGGGGATTAGAACTAGATGATCTTTAAAGTCCCTTCCAACCCAGGCCATTCTATGATTCTGTACTAGTGGATAGAGAAAAATAAAAAAGCAAGAAGCAACAAATGCAGAAACTTCCCAGCCCCACATGGGACAAAAAGGAGTCTTAAGGAACTTAAGGGTCACCCAAGAAAAGCAATTATCTCGTCGTTCCACTTCTACTTTCATTTCCTAACCTCCCCAGACTTACTTTCACAGGCTGTTGTGGCCGGCGGTCTGACACATTGCCCACCCCGCAGTCCCTGCCCCGGCAGAGCCCTCCTTGTCTCAAGAAGTTTTTGGGGAAAGTTTCATCCAACTGCTTGGCCGGGCATGCAGCCAGCAAAGCCGTCCCCTCTGGGCCCATCAGAAGAGACCTTGTACTACATTTTCCACTATACTTATCTAATCTTGGCTTGCGTCCATCCAGTGTTTGTGCAGTAATTACCTCACTAGGCAAAACAGTTCCACTGCCTAATTGTCTTCACTTGCAGGAAATCGTGCCTAATAACCAGCTAAATTTAATCTCCTTTCCTTGCTCTAGCCCTGGCTGCAAACCCATGCAGCCCTTCTCCCTCCGCCTACGGTTCTACATGGGAAGCAATCATCTGTGGAGCGATCTTTGCCCAGAGAAGTTGTGGATTTATCCAGAGAAGCTGTGGGTGCCCCGTCCCTGGAAGTGTTCAAGGCCTGGCTGGATGGGTTTTGAGAAACCTGGTCTAGTAGAAGGTGCCCCTGCCCATGGCAGGGGTTGGAAGTAAATGATCCATAAGGTCCCTTCCAACCCAAACCATTCTGTGACTTTATGATTCTGTGATAAGGCATTATCTGCTCTTATTTCTCCTGGTCAAACATGCAAAAGGACTTGTGTGTGTCACAGCCAGCCATCACCCTTGAGTCGTTTTGCTTGGGTCTTCTGAACTTCTTTCTGCAATCTTCCAGACTGTGTCCAAAACTGAAGAGCGATCAGCTCCCAGGTGCATTGAGTTTGTGGATCAGGCTACCACAAAACAACTTTTTCCTTAAAAAGTAGGGGAATGTCAAAAGAAGAGAAGGTTTTTTAACACTTCACCTTCTATATCTTGACCCTTGAGAGTCTATTTTCAACTTTTTTCTGTTTTTCAGTTTGAAAAATGCTTTTTTTTTTTTTTTTTTCTAAATGTAAGGTAAATGTTTGCAGATGATCACGTGACTCCAGATGAATCTTTAAATAAAATGTCATGTATTTTACAGGATGAGCTGGCACTGCTGGGACACAACATGCTTAAGGGCATAGCAGTAACGAGGAGTCATAGTACAAATTCAAATAATCCACGTTCCCTTCTGGTCCCCTACAAGCTTGAATCTGCAAGTATTTTCGGTGAGTTATCTGGCTTCCAAAAGTCAGCAATGTCAGTGAAATTTTCAAGTAGCTTCTCAACCTGAAGGCCTTCTGAAGAGCCTTGAAAAGAGCAGCAGGGAAAAGCCAGACGTACTAAATTCGTATTTTGGGTTGTGGAAGATTGTGGCACTTGGTTGCATCTGCTGGAGCTTGGTAGTGGAGAGGAGCAAAACTGAGGGTTAATTGAAGCAAGAATCAGGTGGGTGGTCTCTGTGGTGTGTGTTGTATAGGAATTTAATAGGTGAATTAACAGGGAAAGTGATCTGAGACATCAGGATGAATTCAACAGCCATTGACTGAGAATGGTGCATTGGGTTTGCTGGAAAACTTCCATATGAGAAAGGGAGGAGGTCTGCTCCAGGGCCTCTTCCCCCGAGAGAGCAGATGACCTTTCCTTGCACCCCTCTGCCATTGAGGAGGGCTGTAAAAAATTAAATTAATTTTCACAATGTCTGATGGAAACCTCCCCACCTTCAGCCCTCTTTGCACCACAGTCCTTTAACCAGGGCTGCTGCTCCTCTCCTGGCCATGACCAAAGGCACCATGTGTCTCCACAGGGACCACATATTCAAGTTGCACCCCAAATTTTCCCTGGAGCTTTGCTGCTCAGCCTGGTGTCCTGCAACACCAGGCACCCCCAGGACCTCCATCTCGAGCTCAGGCTATTTCTACTCAACAGAGGGGCAACGGGATCAGGATTTGGGGTCAACAAAGCATCCTGGTGGGCTCAGGGCTGGCTGAGAGGCCAGCTTCTGTTGCTTATCCATCGTGCCTGCTCCCGTGAGCCCTCCCAGACGTGGCCTGTGCCATGGCTCTGCGATGCACACATCCACGTGTGCATGCTCCCAAGCTGTGTACAGAGAGCCTGCTTTCCAAAAACACCACGTAGCTGCTTCATCTCTGCACTGATTTCTCCACCACCTCCTTTCCAAGAGGTTTCTAATGACTGTTTTCCAGTTCACAAACACCTGCGACTGGCCCAGCAGGGCCGCACGGTGGGAGCGAGTGGGAGGAAAAAGGGCTGTGTGTGTGTGTGTGTGTGTGTGCGAGCTCACCCAGTTACACCATCCCAGCCGAACCAGTTCCCCCAGTGATTTCCTGCTGGGCTTTTAGCACCTCGGTGTTGGCACATCCCCACGTCTCTCACTGCTGTGCTATCCGTGGGCCCTGCTGGGAAGGAGGTTTTTCGGCTTGAGAAAGCGTGTAGGTGATGCTCGAGCCATCGCGGGTCTGCTTTTGCATTACAAAAGCTTCCGAGGAGGACGTAGCCCTGACCCTTACGACCAAGGATGTCTTCAAGGATGTCTTCCAGACACACCTGGTGAGTACTGGCCTCTGAGAGAGGAGCTGAGTTGATCACCCCCACATTGTTTTACCCCCAGACCTCCATTCAGGCCCTTTTCACCCATGGTGGTGCAGGACTGAGCACAATTTTTTTAATTTTTATTTTCCCAAGACCTCACACCTTCCTGCAATAAAGACTCTGCATATCAATAAAGATGAGGACTAAGGCCATGACGGGTACGTTATGACCAACCTACGTGCCAGAGCATTGTAAAAAGTGGTTATAAAAGAAAAGGGGAAGCGCCCAGGTTAATTCCTCCAACCTGCAATGCGTTTTTCATCTTGACTGCTGGTGGAAAAGCCCTTGCAAACCCAGACAAGTTACACACTACATTGAAACCAGGGGGGCAGGTACATAGAGCCCCGTGGTTCCCTTCTTGAACAAAACCACTTTTCAAGGGCAGGACCAGGCTTTAAAACAGATCCTTGGCTTGTGGAAAGTCTGAGTAAGAGTGTGCTGGGAGCTGCAGGGTCCCAGGGAGGAAGCCAGCTCTGAGAGGCCCCCCCCCCCTTTTTTTTTTTAGAAAGTAGGGACTTTTGGCTACTTTTCTCTAGCAAAAGTATTCACAACAGCAGACCAAAAAAATAAAAAAAATAAGAAATGTATATAAAAAAATCCACGACTTTTCCCTACTGGGCAGAAATTTAGCGATCAAAATTTTGGTTCTTTTAAAACCCTTTTGAAGTCAGAGGCCGAGGTTTTGTAGTTGTTTTTTCTAAAGCTCCCTGTAACTGCTGACATATGCTGCACATATGGTTTCAATGTGATTAGACTTCCGATCTGTTTTTTTTTTTTTTTTTCCTTTAACTTGACAAAGTACCTACTCACCAGCCCCATTTCCACGAGGAAGGGACGTTTAATATGATTCCCAGAAAGAAAGGAACTTCTGCAGTTTCATTAAACAAATAATATTCTCTCTTTTAAATTTCTTTTCCTCCCTTTGAATTATGTGGGAATTTGCCCAAACGAGTGGAGCTATGGGTGCTTTACCTCCCCAAATGCCCCCCCGGAAAAATTACTCAAGGCTAATTACTCATGTCTTTCTGGATGCACAGGGAACAGACAGATCTCTGGAGAGTCACTTGCTTTAGTTAGACACCATTGGATCTGCAAGACTGAAGCCGTGTTATTCGTAGCATGGGAAAGGTCTGGAGGCCCCACTGGTAAATGAGATGTCCCTGCGGGAGGTGCTGCTGGTCGTAGGGGTGGGAGTTCAGCCCCATCTCCCCAGGAGGACGTGTGATCCTCTGCCATCATGCTGTGCCAGGGGAGGCTCAGGTTGGCAATGAGGAGACATTTCTGCTCAGCAAGAGCGGTCAGGCCTGGGGACGGGTTGCCCAGGGAGGTGGTGGAGTCCCCGTCCCTGGGGGTGTTCATGGCAAGGTTGGACGTGGTGCCTGGGGACATGGTTTGGTGATGACATTGGTGGGGGGGTGTGGTTGGACCAGATGGTCTTGGAGGGCTTTTCCAACCCTAATGACTCTATGCAGATCACCTCAGACAGCATAGATCTTCCCTGGGATTTCTTAAATATCACTAATGGGGTTATGGCGCATCTGGAACATCTTTGGAGTACCAGCAGCTGACTGGGACCTTCAGATTTTGAAGATCACTTGAGGTCTGCATGGGTCAACAGACATCTGCCAGTCACAAAGGTCCTCCCTCACCTTTTGGTGCTCAGGCTGAAGAGCCATGTGTCTGCAAGGCTTAGCCCCACGCAGGTTAACAAAGGAGCTGCTGCAGGACAGCAGATTAATGCTCAGCCTCCTCCAGTGTCCTGGATGGTTTCCTCCATCTGGAAATCCATCCGGATGGATTCCTCCATCTAGAATTCTAGAATGACCTGCCCAGAGGGCACAATCTTCATCAGGGAGGCAGCTCTTGGCCAACAAATTATGCCCAGTTGTGCCAGTTGTGAACTTTTTGCCATCCCATCTTGCTTCTGCACACCTCTGATCTCTCCCTCTGCCCTGCTAAGGTCTTTGCACCTTTGTCTTTTCTCATGCCCCTTAAAAATACCCAATCCCACTTTGAACCTTGCTAGCCTTCACAGAGTAGAAGTTCTCGTGTTGTGCCTGTGGCAAATCCTCCAGACTCACCAGACATCCAGGAAAATGAGAAGAAAATGCCACCTACTCTTCCCAATGTGTCCCCTGTGCAGGAGCCCTTTTCAGGAACCTTGTTGTGTACGAACCGCTCTCTTTAAACACTGCATCATGCAACCTGACCTTTTTTTTTTTTTTTTCTCCCGTATTGAACTTTCCCTTTACCCACAGCTAGAACTGGCTGTGAACTTTCCTGACCTGTAGTTTATGAAGTTCATGAGATGCAAGATTAACCCCAGGCTGCTAAGTTTCTAGGCTGAATTCAGCTGATAAAAGCAGAACACAAAATCACTGCTGCGATCACGCAGACAAGATAAAAGTTTACTGCCGGTGAGTTTGTAAACGCTTGCAAAACACTGATGTAATGGAAGAATAAAGGTCGTGTATACACTGGGGCAGTTGTCAGAGAGCAGGAAATGCAGGCTGGAGATGTACAGAGCTTTTCTGGTAGTTTATAAAGCTACATAAGAGAGTCCACCGGCGTAACACCCTCAGCTCTTGGGTGAACAAGAAAAGAAAGCAATGAGTGAGCAAGATTTGCTCTTGAGATTTCCAGTGAAAATAGGTCTGGACTGATCATGCTGCTTTGTGCAACACCAGCTGCTCTACCAGTCCGACAGGCATTTTTAGACTGGGACACGTGCCTGAGCTCAGCCTTCCTCTGCACACATTAGAAACTTTTTTTTTTTCTTTTTTTTTTCTTTTTTTTTTCCCCCTATCTCTTGGAAATAAGCAACTTTTCTCCTTCATTAGCATCACCTCTACCCTACAGTTACGAGGTTGTCTAACAGGTACGAGTCTAATTAAATGCAAGAAGCTTGCTCTCAAAGTCTGCCGCTCTCTCATTAGCCCTAGAGAAGGGCTGCTGCACCCAACATCTTGATTACTTTCTTCAACTATTATATAGCTGGGTGGGTAATTAATGACACTGCTTTTATTTACTGTTGCATCTCCACCGACCTGGTGCTTTGTGCCCTTTGTTTGCCTTGAACTGTGGTCAGACAACCTGGGTTAGCCTCTGTCAATCTTCACCCCTGCTCTTCTGATACCTCGGATATTGAGATGCCAAGTGGGGTTTAGTTGAAAATTCCCCAAAGGCTCCTTCTCTGGGTGAAAGGAGCAAAGAGGGAGGCTCTGAAGCTTGAACCGTGAGGTGCTGAGAGTTGCTGGGAGAAGGGACATGTGCCCGAGCATCTCCCTGCCAGTTGGGTTGGGTGACCTGGCTCAGGACATGCACTCCCACCAGTGGTGTCCATTGATTTGTTCATTAACCTAACGAAATCAAGGTTTTATTTGGAAACCGCTGTCCTGACCAAGAATTTTCTATCCCTGGTGCAGTACAAGCCTATTAAAGGTTATTTCATGTTGCTCATGTTAAGCAACACTTCCCTCCTCACCTGGGAAGAGTTAAGTAAAGAAACAGAATTTGTTTGATAATAAAAGGAGCAATCTCCCATGTTACAGCAAAATTCACTTTTATTGGGTGCTTGGCATGCACAGCAGCTACTTCCCTTCCCTGAGAAGCACCGACTGCTTTCTACGGACTACAAGCTAATAAATTCCTGGGCCGGTGACACACACCTCGCTATCAAATGCTCATATTTGAAAGGTGACCAGATAACAGTCATAAATACAGAGTTTCGCTCAAGGCTGCGGCGCTGCAGGTCTGCCTGTGCCGGGTGTTTTTGCTTGCAGCTCTGTTGATTTAGCGGCAGGACAAGGGCTTTCTCCCTCGCAAAGTTCATGCTGGGAAGTCCTGTTTGTTTAACCACCGGCGGCTCTTTCAGGAGAGTTCACCACCAGTGCATCACCTGCGATCAAACCGCACTCCTCTCCTTCAGAAAGCGAAGGGAAAATTCAGACCAAGTCTCAATTTAAAGACAAGTAGCACACCAGCAATTAATGATGCTAATATACTGAGAGCTTTTTTTCTTGCTACCAGAAATGAGGTTGTGGACCTACAGATTGTCTTTTGGGGTGAAAGGATTCCATTCCATGTAGAAGAAGGAAGGTTCTGCAAAGTAATTGTCTCTGGTTTTGAAGATCCTTTGGCCAAGAAGGACCTAAAATGGGACCTAAATGAAACAGCAGAGGACGTCCACAGGAGTCCTGGTCCTGCAGGTGCCTACATCTAGCCCCTCAGACCTGGGGAGCACAAATGGGGTTTGCCCTCAGGTCTAGGTGGTACAGATACAAAGTATAGGACCCAAGCTCCCTCCGAGGCCATGAAGGGGAGGAATTCAGCCTGAGGCACCCAACTTTTGTAGGATCATAGGGAAATTTGTGCAGAAAGGGACCTCAGGAGATAGCACTCCAACTCCCTTCTCCCAGCAGATATGGGCACAAGCCTGTGGTTATACCCTAGAAATATCTTTTGAAGTGTTCATGGCTGGTATTACCTTCCCCCACTGGCCAGAAGGTTGGGATAATCTGGTCTGAAGCTGTCAAGAACAGTTGATCACCAAAATATGTGCCAGAAGCATTCACACCCTCGGGTCTTAAATCTTCCAAGCTTCCAGTTGGGTTTCCTGCCCTCCCATGGGGTCAGTGGGGATTGCCTCATGGGTATCCCGTTGTTTTTCTTTCATCTAAGCATCAGTCATATGGTGCCGTGAAATGGGAAAATCGCCATCTGATTTATTACCTGGGATCTGCTCATTAAAGACTTGTCATTTCCAGGAGTCCTCATGTAAGAAAAGAACAGCTTCCATGGGTTCCCAGGGGAAAAATCATTATTTCCGCAGCCCGTGTAGCATCTCCCTTAAAATCTCGCAGCCCGGCAGCCGAGGTTACAGCAGATACTTTATTTCAGCCTTGCCAGCTAATTATATGCTGCAAATGCAGCAAACACCCATGGCCTAACGTTCGTTTAATGAAATCTCCCCAGTGGGGACTCGGAGGGGAAAAAGAGAAAATAAAGGGACGGATCTACAATATCATGTCCTTACGGAGTTGTTAATTTTGCACTGACGACAGCAAAGCACAGCAGTACCAGAGTGCTCTTTGCTGGTAGACATTATTCACGGTGCAAAATTGTGGTGTTCTTGCAGCACTCAAGGTCCGTTGGGCTTCCTACATAGCAATGCCCTTGAGGGGAACATTTTTTTTTCCCATGCTTTTGGCAGGTCAGGGGCCAAGGCCACGAAAATTGCCGAGACTCACGTCATCGGGCCTGATGAGGTAAAAGGATTCATTGTGTGAGCAAGCGCTGGTCAGAGGATTTGCAAAATGAAACCCTAACTGACTGCAAATTGCGCTGACCCAGGGTAGGCACACTGCTGGGACGTGAGAGGGTCGCTTGTTGGAAATGCAACGTGAAGGACCTGGAGCTGCCTTGGATTTTAACCCTGGCTGCTGCTGGGCACAGTGAGATGAAATCTGTGTTAAAGAGTCCAGAATTTAGCTTGCCCTGCCCCTTTCTCTTAAAAAAAAAAAAAAAAAAAGCCAATCTTTTTCTGTGCCACTTGGGAGAGGGAACCGAGGGTGGTGCCCCTTTTCTCCCTGTGACCATCCCTATCTGTGACCAAATTCTCCCCTTCCTCAGACTGTTCCCATCCTTCAGGTGAGCAGACTGGACACTTCCTTGCACCCAGTGGATTTTTAATGTGAAGCTTCCGTGAAAGGAAAGCAAATCAGACGATGGTTTCCAATGTGACCTCGTTAAATAATGGCGCATCGTGTGGTTCTGAGCTGAACGTGGTGAATTGTGATGGGCCTAAGCAAATTTTCAGAGAAAATAAAAACTTCTGACTTCCAAAAGAAATAGGTCATATGTTCCAGCAGTTAATGACTTCTCTGTTGTTTCTGCACCCACCTTCAGGTCGGTGCACCCTTTCCTACTGGATCAATAGGCTTTTTTTGGTGCAATCAACTGTCCTTCCTGAACACAACATCCAAGGCTAAACCCTTAAAGAAAAACAGTAGCCAAGGATGTACGGAAATGCTAGATGGGGAATTTAACACCTTTGGCTCCTTTTCATAGCTGAGTACCTGCTTGCTGGGGCTGGCCAGGGTGGATGTCAACCAAAATCTCACATCTTTGGCTTCCCAACAAAACCCCGTTGCCATTCCAGCTTCAGTCTCTGAGGGACCTTCCCGAACTGCTCTACCTCTGCTCGAATCATTAGCTGGAAACTTGGACTCCAGCCCACGAGCACGTAACCCTCCCTGTCATTCAGGGCTCGACTCGGAGCGAGTGGTTTAATAATCCTGTGTTAAAGCACGGGAAGGAGAACGTGACTGCGGGAACGTTGTGGGGATGGCGGGGGCTCACCAAGGGCCATATTCCTGCAGAGAGGAGCCCGCGCTCATGGCGAGGACTGAGCACAACAAAGCGGGGCCCATCTCCAGAGAGGTACTGAAAAAAAAGCAGAAAATCCTCTCCCTCACATTACAAACCCTCCCTGCTCTATCAGCGTTGGCTAAAACAAACACTCTCCTGTTATAAATGAGGGGCTTCAATAGCACCACCTTTGAACAGAGAGCTCCTTTGATGTGTGCCTGCGTGCAGCGAGCACTTTCCTTCCACGTGAATGGGTTTCATTTCCCTTCCCTTTCCCCAGCCTCCCTTGTACCATCGCATCCCACGCGGCATTTAACCCAGCCGACCCCCTTTGGGTACGTTTATTTAGAAAAAGAGTTCCCCTTTACTCTCAGGGGCTGGAGCTCCCTGCCTGGGATTGCTTTTATACCCAGCCTGGAGAAGGGGCATGGGGGGGACACGGGGAAGGGTTCCCAAGGCTGTCCCAGGTCCCCAAGGCTGTCCCTGCATGGCGTGGGGTGAAACACCACGGTCAGGGCAGCACTGGGCTGAGTCAGCCTCAGTGGCTGTGAAAGGGGAAGAGCCCCAGGTCCTTTGGCTCCAAATATCTTTTTGGGTTGGTGCCCTGGGCAATTTTATTGCAATATCCTCCCAGATCAAGCCCGGATACCAGCAGGAGCCCATCTTCCTGTTTACCATGTGGTTAAACAAGGCCAGGGAGCGAAATGCAAGCATCTAAGGAATCTCAAGGCATTTCAGGCATTTGGAATGCCAACTTTACCAGCAAAAAAAATTCCTCACCCATGATACCACATTGTTGTCCAGGAACACGTCATAGGAACAGAGATTTTCTGATAGCAGCCAGGAATCTGGGCTCTTCATTGCTGACCCCTCGTGTTGTCCTGAGCAAGCTACGTTCCAGCTGCTTTGTGGTTTGGTTTTCCCAGCTGCAACGTGGGATTCGTACAGGTGTTCATCCTCAGTCACAGCCAAGCAAAACCACGACCAGAAGATTTTGATTCCTAAAACCTCAAAACTGAAGGGCTGCTCCATCTGATGGTCTCTATCCATTTGGAAAATGGATTTTGCTTTGTTTAGCTTTGTCGGCATTTTTTTGTTTGTTTGTTTGTTCAGATTTCCAATTTCAATGCCCATCCTAAGCACCAGAAAGTGCCTCCTGGGATTCAGTTAATGAACATCTCTGTTCTCAGGTCTTGGAAGTTAAGGCAGATTCAGAGAGAAGAATCCTTTGTCAAGTGGATCTCATTTAAAATCACTTATGTATAACAACAGCTTTTTCTAATTGGGGATATATTTGATCTTCTTCATGCTCTGAGTATAGAATTATGTTCTTTGGGAAACTGTAATTTGTTGATGAAGGGGAGCAAATCACTCAAGCTCAACAATAGCTCATTGTAAGGCAGAAAATAATCTGATTTACACAAAGTGATGTTTGTGAGTTTATTCTACACAAAGTGGGCTCATTTGGAAATACTTTTAAAGGATTAAGACCAAAATCTGCCTAAGTGACTTTGGTGCAAATCTGGATTAACTTTGCCGAAACAGTAGAGCTAATTTTGATCCAGGTTGTTGGGAGGGAGTGGTTCTTGGCTCTTCATATATTACATTTTCTTTGCTTTTATTATATTAAATTTATTTGACACACTAAGTGCTCAAGAGGCCTATTTCTCCAGATTGCACAGGGGACCATGGGATCGCCCACAGGGAAACCTGCTTTATAAGCCACCTTCTCAGGCTGTCACTTCACAGCTGTCCTAATTTTTCCCATGCGGGTGTCTTGCCATGGCAGATCTAGCCACTGGCCTTCAGGGTTGTCATCCAAGGAGCGAATCCAAGGCATCCAAGGAGAGATGCCTTTTTTCCTGAGCGTCTGGGAACTCCCTTCAACAGCAGTTCTGGGATGTTGTCACACACCAGACCTCTCCTCTTTCCTTCCACTTTCTTTTCCTCTCTTGTCTCCATCACCTCTAAGAGCCTCTCAGTCCTCTTCATCTTCCTCCTCCTCTTCAGCATGGTGCTCGCACAAGCATCTCTTCAAGTCTGCAGCTCTCCTGCTCTTGTGTTTTTTCTCTAGCAGCGCCTTCCCCCACTTTGGTTTCTCAGACACATGGGACAAGGGGGGACCTGCCACCCGAGGCACCATGGGCTGAATGTGCATTGATCTTAGATTTACCCAGGCTGAAGCAAACACGACTTGAAGAGGCATCCAAGAACACATCCTGGGGGGCAGAACGTGAACAAAGCCCCTAAAGAAGAGGGGCTGGTGAGGAGATGGGAGAAAAGCACATTCAAAGCTGCTGCAGAGAGGAAGAAATCTACTTTTCTTGTCTGTGCTGGCAAGAAGCTCAGGGTAGATGCTAGTTCGGACAACTTTGGATGTAAATCTGGTCACAAAGGGAAAACACTGTGGCATCGTGCAAGACAGCTGTTGGAGTTACTGCATTTTAGAAGCTTCCTGGCTTTAAACCACTGAGAGTCATCAATTAAGAAGCCCTTTTGAGGTTTCCAGCAGTATTCTTCAGTGGGACTCTGTGAGCATACAAAATGCACCAGCCAGCATCATTCCAACATGCCCCTTTCCCTGCTTTAACACCCAGAGCGTGTGAAGGAGGATATCGGCCCTGTTCCAAGAGACACGGTGCTGTGTTTTAATCCCCTTTCTGCACCCCCTCAGCTGCAACCTTTACAGCTTCCCCAGGCTCTTCTCCCCTTGGACTCTCCCTTCCAGCCACCTGGTGATCCCCAACCATTCATCTGCCATCAGCCCTTCCCACTTGTCCCACCATTTTCCCCACTCCTCCTCTTTCCCCATTAAACCCAGTCCTTTCTTCCTCTGGTCTCTCCTCCAAGCCCGTAATGTTCGCCCCTTTCCCACGCCATTCTCTCTCCTCCCAGCTTCTGTTCCTGCTTGCCTTGGCTTTGGGCGTTCGCAGGCGGAAGGGGAGATGAGGGTTAACTTCCCTCTGAACCTCTCCTTTCCTGCAATTTTTGTTATTCAATCAATGAGGCCAGCGAGAGGCTCTGTCCTTGCCCTGCCTTGGATCTACCCCTCAGTTTAACCCTTCCACAGGGACAGCTCTCTAGCTCTAATTTACCAATAAGATTTTTTTTTTCCTCCTGGAAAAACAGTCAAAAGGTCTGCGCCTCACAGACAGGGGTTGTTAGCAAGCTGGCCAAAAACTGGAGCAATTCCTGGGCTGGAAATGGCTTTTCCATCAGTTAGCACATCACCTGGGCTTCGCAGAACTGGCTCCGAGAGGCGCAGCAATACACGCCAAAAAGCCATTGTGTGTGGGACCCTTTTGGTGGAACACAGAGCAGGAAGCAATTGGCCCGAGTTTTGTACAACCAGTCAGTTTCTCCATTTCCTTTCTTTTATCCCATACGGAAACCTCGGTCTTGCATAGCGGGGGGAGGGGGAGCAAGAGGGTAAATCGCACGTGTGAAGTTGAGCAGAGGCTGCTTTGTCCCACTGGGAACACATTTCATTTACTCTTTTTTTTTTTCTCCTTTTTGCTTGACTAGTATTAAGTTTCTTCACCTGGGAGCATCCATTGATATTGGCAGTGCGTGAGAATACCACTCAGCAGCTTGTCATCCCTTGAGGTCCCCTGGTCAAAGTAGGGTCAACCCTACTTGATCTCAATTGCTTTGGGCTTCAAGTGCTTGGCAAAGGCTTTGCTGGGGAAAGGACAAAATTCAGTCAAACCCAAGCTTCTTAGCAGGTCACTGCTGCAAGGCTGGTCTTCCCCTGCCATTGGAAAAAGATGGGAAAAGACAAGGAGATGGGGTGTGTGTTTGTGAGGGAGAGCTGGACTCACGGGTCAGAGGATGGGAGACAGAGGCAATGAATAATGCTGCTGTCTCCATATCTCCCAGAGGTCCACGGAGGAGCTGTAACCTCCTGCTCCTCTCAGCAGCAGTGGTTGTTGAGGATGTTGGTGGTGGTGATGGAAACCCTTGTTTGTTTGTGTTTTGTTTGTTTTTGTTTTGCTTTGGTTTGTTTCAGAAATGCACCCAAATCAATCAACAGGATGGGAATTTATGGCTTGTCCCAAGTCCTACCCATAACATTTAAAAACCACAGTCACTTTTCACAGGTATTGATCGCTCCAAGACCCACACTCACCGTTTTTATCCTGAAAGCCCTGTAGGACTGGAATCCAGACCTGCACTCAGGGGTCTGGGGACTGATTTCTTCTTGAGGTGCCTTGTGGAACCTGTGCCTCTCAAAGGACAGGGGAATGCAGCTGTTGTGGTACCCCACGTTTCCAGCATCCTGCTGTGTCCTTGCTGCAGTCAGATCTCTCTGATGCTGACTTTGCTGCTCCTGTGCCCATTTCTGTGGCTTCTGGGCTCCACGGTAGGGAGGAACTATTTTCCACATGACAAATTCAGCATGATGCATAAATTCCTAGTAAACAGCCCCCGGTGCTGGGAGAGCCATCAGGTTGTATTGACAATGGAAATATTCCCTTGCAAATGGGCTTTCGGGGAAAGGGGAGCATTTGAGGAGCTCTTTCTCGCTTCTTTCTCTCTCTTTTTAAATTAGGGCTGTGAGCTGGCACTCAACTCCTGCTGTGAAAAAATAACAGAGAAAAAAAAAAAAAATTAAGTACCAGAACTCTCTTGCTGAGAGCTGCTGCCACTGTGTCTGAGCACACACTGGAACACGTACATCAGTCCCCTGAATAATTCCAGGGAAAAAAATAATAATATATATATGCACACAAAAATACACATACGTATACAACACATGTATGCTGTGTTGCTTTCAAGAACAGCTGCATTTGCCTGTCCTAATGCTTTGTCTCACCAGGTGGGGTGTCATCTAGCAAAGACTTTGTCCTCATAACTAAGGGTCCTTGGCTTTGCTCTCTACTTCGCTATGAACTCCATGCAGATCATGCAGAGGTGGACCTGCAGAGGGGCTGAGGAGACCCTGGCCTCAATGCAGCCCCCTCACCCCCTTGGCTGTAGACATGGTGCGTTGCTCTGTCCTGCTCAGGATGACAAGGACGCCCAGGGGTGTGTGCACATGTGAAGGTGCCTGGGTCCTCCATGGCAAATCAGTGCCTGAAGGAAGGGGAAAGCTGTGCTCGTATTTATTTAGTTCTTACAGGGCAGTTTGTTTTACCAGCAGCTGAGGGAACCTGGCTGAGAGAAGTCCTTCTTCCCTCTTGGGAGGGGCTGGGGAGGAGCAAAAAATATAACAAAATAGTGGAATATGGGAGAGGGAAGGGGAGCAACCCACTTTCAGCAATAACAAATTGCAGAGTTGGCTTACTAAACCCAAAAGGTCTGTGCAAGGGTGTTGGGAACAGATAAAGTCCTGGGATAACCATGGCCATTGGCCACTCTAAAGTGCAACCTGCCCTGAAACACCCCGAAAGTGGAATTACCCACTTTATTTTCCCACCACACCACTGGGCTGCAGAGCAAAGGGAGCCATCGTAGCCGGTGCTGGGAGATTCCTTTGGTTTTGTTAGGGATGCATCATTTATCTCCTTCAGCTTTTTAATTTTACGCTTCTCTTGCTGATATTGAGAGGGATCCAGAATGGAGGTGTCTTTGACATTCTGCATGCGTTTACTTAAATTCAGTTTTCCCATTACATTTGATTAATTCCATTTGTGTTTGTTTTATTCAGTTGGTGATGGAGTGTAGGATCATGCGTGTCTGAAAGGCTCCGTAATTGCATTGCCTGTCCTCTGATAGTGCAATTAATCAGGCATATTAATCATCACTACTTTCCAATTATTGCCTCCTATATAGATATATAGCTCTGAAAATTCAAGCATAGACCTAAATCTTTACAGACTTACTCCTATTAATAGTTATAGACATGGTGACTTCCTTCATAACCTCTGGGCAAGAAGTGGCCTTTTGTGATGAGTTATTTATGCTGGCTGGATTTGATTTGAAGACCTTGGTCATTTACATGGTTTAACTGATGGAGGTTATTTCCCTGAAGCTTGGAACCTTATTTTTGATTTATTTGCTGAGAACAGCAATCTGTTTGTAGATGCTCTGGATGTACAGTGTGGGGTGATAATTCTGTTATTGCTTGACTTCTTAATAGTCTACAAAATGCTGTTAAAGGTCTTTAAGTTGCTTATTAAGAGGAGTCTTGAGTAATATATGACCTGACTAATATATGACCTACATGGATGGCAACGCATAGGTGGATTATAAACCTGTCAAAGGGCACTTTGGCTTTTAGTTATGTTCCTTGACAGGAAATTAATGCCTTTCCTCTATGAGCTCTATTATCTTAAGAATACCCATGCCTCATCTGAAAGGAATTATGAAGATTTATTGCCCAACATCTGGCTATTACGATACTCAGAGGAGTCTCCTGTTGCTGCGCCTGAGTTAGGTGGGAGAATGGGTTCCCGAGATGAGCAGTATCTATGGGATAAGGAATTCACAGGGAAGTCAGGCTGAAATTTTGCCAAATACTATTAGTGAAGGAGGTTTTGGTTTCTGTGACACCCTGAGGTCCTCTGCAGCATTGTCCCGAAGCGCGGCATCTTATTACTGTCACAACAGACCCAGAATCTGCTCTTGCAAGCGTGCCAGGTCTTTGACGATCCTGAAACGCCTTTCCCTAGTGGATGGCTGGGGACCATCTGTGTGAGCCTTTGTGTGAAGGCAATTTTTCCATCTCTGGCTTAAGTGTTAGAAGGGCAGGACTGGACGTAGTGGATGCTGGACCTGGCGGCTGAAGTTCTTTTGTGTATTTTCATAAGCAGGGGGTTTGGAACAGGAGAGTTTTCAGCCCAGGGAATTTCTGAAGCACTGAGCAACTGACTCCTGCTACATGCAAGTGGAAATCAGTGTTACTAGCTCATTGCACTGATTATACAAAGGATCCTGTTTACACTGATGGAACTCAAGGAGACCACTCAGCTTCACCTGGATTCACACAGGTGTAACTGCAGAGTGAAGCCTGGTCCATCCCGTACCTTAGTTCAGGAGCTCTGCGAACCCCCAGTAACCCATGGCTGACCTCAGATCGTGCAGGAAAATCTTGTTCTCAAGGACAAAAAGTTTGGAGCATTAAGGTTTGTTTTGGGCTCTGGGGGGGGTGGGGGGTAAGGGGCGTGGAAAGCTGTCACTGGCATCCAGAAGCTTTTTCCCTCCTTGCTATCCATTTTATTACCTACAGTTCCCATTTCCTTAATTTAATTAGCTAGCAAAAGACCATTTACATTCATTAAATAAATCAGTATTCTGGTTCATTGTGAAGCTAATGATCCAGTCTCTAATTTGCGTGGCTACAAGGAACCTGATAAACAAAAGTAGCTGCTGCCAGCATACGCCTGCCCTGGTAAAACCCAATATTGCCAGCCCCACACATTCAAAGCTGGTCCCACGGAGAGCCTGGTGCTCCCTTCTTTGTCCCTTTCACACCTGGGTGCTGAAAGGGTCCGTAGGGTTCGATGGAAGATGTGTGTGGTCCCCATTCTCTCCCTCCCCCAAGGGCATGGTAATTCCTTATGCTGCCTGCTTATCTACAGAGGGTAGGTGTTGGGAAGGGGTTAGAAGGGCTTAATATTTAGCTCAAGATTAAGGCATCGAGTTTTATTTATTTATTTATTTTTAGCTTTGGAAGTTCTTGATTTTGGATCGTGTGAAGGTGGGAAATCTCAGGCCATTCCCAGGAACTGAGGGATACATGCAGTCCAGAATCATACAAGTGGCTGAAGTGAACGGGAGGGGGACGACTGAACACCCTCATCATGTAGGATCGAGAGTGGAGGTCCAAGGGAGAGAAAAAGGACACAGCTGCCATTGCTGTGTGGTGTATGGCATACTGGGGACTTTGGGTCTTAATGAAGTGAGAAGCTATGAGGATCTGAGCAGAGTCTCGTCTCCTTTTCTCCTTTTCTCCAGGTAATGGTTTCACTGGAGTCACTCCTAGTTCAGACCAGAATAATCCAGGCTGTCCAGGGATCCTGCTGCCATCCCCTTGAGGCTGGATGTCTAGAGATGGATTAGCCTGAATGAGTCATGTCCTGCTCTTTTTTTTCAACCTCCCCGGTCATTGGAGAGTCATGCTTTGAAGTCTGAACTCCCAGCCTCATTCATCTGAGAACTCCCTCTGGGACAACCAAGACATCCAGCTGGAATTTGGCTTTCCTGTCAGTGCTGGGATGTTCTTCTGACAGCTCAGTAGACCTCGACTGCTGCATTGACCACCCCACAAACCCATTATTCATTTCTTTAAATTCTGGGGAGAAAAGGGAAAAAGGGGGAAATCGCTTTGCAGAGCAGTCCAGGCCTTTCAAACTCAGCCACTTTCCTTCACAGTTTCATGTGACAGGCTTGTCTCAAACACTTTTGAGGTAATTGAGCCAGCTGGACCCAAGGTGATCCTACTGGACATGGATTTCTGACTGAGGTGTCCAAGCTAGGACCTGTTTCAGACTGGTAAGAGCTGCTTCAGGGAGGGATTGAACCCAGGTAAGGCTTAGGAACATTACCTCGAACCTTTACCGTAGATGGCTCTGATGTAGGTTGGTCACTCTCTCTCTGAAGACAAACAACTGATGAATTTCAAATGATAAAGTACACAATGGGAAGCTGGAAAAAAAAATGCAAACATAAGTTTAGCTGCAGCATTGATCCAAACCATGAAAATCTATTACCTTTTTCATATTTCCAAACCAAAACCCCTGCTGTTTCCTGAAAGGTTTTTTTTTTTTTTGGCCCGTCATTGAAAACAAAACCTATCCCCATTTGTGCACAGAATAACTGGAAAGGAGAATTAGAATGAAAGGTAATGTGACAGCTTCTTAAGCACCAAGATGAAACAAAGGTCTGTGGAAATGTGAAATACTGGAATAGAAAATGCATTTGTCTCTGGAAGCTACTAGCTGAAGAGCCCAAGGCTGCTTGTCTACTGCATGGAAATAGGAAAGTGCAGGATGACTGAAACCACACCAACGTACAGTGTCCGAAGTGGATTGGCTGAATTACCTTCGGGGAGTCTCTTCCCCTTATCTATAGAGAGAATACTTGGACTTGGACTAAATGCTGATCTCTCTGAAGCGTTGAGACTTAGATGATAAGAATCATACCCTGACATCTATTCAAATAACTAAGAAAGGTGGCAGAAAACAAGGAGACATCTCCAGGTGCCTTGGCCAAGGAGCTGTCTATGAGTTTTGTGGGTGCAGAAACACAAAGACTTCCCTGGGAACATTGCTGCTGCCTACTTTAGGACCATTTGCATGCTCAGGTTATGAGCAGAGTCACCTACAGCATGAATATAGCCAGTGGAGAGACAGAAAGAGACCTCTACAGAGGACAGTTCAGAGCACGAACATGCTGGCTTGGCAGTAGATGTGCTGAATAGCATTGTCATGATGGGCATTGATCTTAGCTTGGATGGGAACAGTGTCTTCCTTCATGTCCACCCACCACCGAGAGCACTGGGGTTGCTGCCAAAACCAGCCAGGAATCCCAAACAGGCAACAGCATCCCCCAGACAAAGGTTTAATCAGTAATAAACCCCACGTAGCATGTATTTGTTTATTTGTTTATATTTTCCTGTAGATTTGGCTTCAAAATCAAATTGGGTTGAAACTGGAAAGCAAACAGAAACTGTGGTGCCAAAACAGACTAAAAACAATGAAGGCATTTTTGAGTAACAAGAAGTTAAAAAACGAGCCCTGAGATGAAATTTGGTATGTTTTTGCCCAGCGTGTCTTTGTTTTCTCTCCCCATGATACTGCGTCACAGCAAAGTACACTCCTTGGAGCTTTAATGGGAACAATGTGTTTCTTTTTCTGAGGTGGCAGGGAGAGGCATTAGGTTTATTCTTAGTTATTTGGATAAGTGCTTGTGTTTTGTGCAGGACCTCCCGGTAAGTGCATGGATGCTGTTGTTGCTTAAAGTGCGGAACTGGATTTGTAAGCAAAATGGTTTGGGCTTGAAACAGAGGTGGTGCTGCAGCTGACCTGAAGTCTCAGAAACAAATGACAGCTGTTGATACGGCATGGTAAAGACTAGAGGAGGTTTCTCTCCTAATTACAGGCCCTGGTAGAAAGTTGAGTTTTTCCCCTGCAGTATCTAGTGCATGTGAGCCCAGCTCAGGCACAGATCCTGTGCTGGCATCCTCAGCTCTGCCTAAATACGCAAGAAAGCCCGGGACACTCGGTGGACAGCCAGCTTCTCTGGGTGGCCATCTGGCAAGGTGGCAAGGCATTATGTATTTTCCCTCTTCTGTATTCATGTGTATTAATTAGGGAGGTTTTAACTGCAAAGCACACTCTGATGGTCTCCGGTGGTAAAATGACAAGAAGTCACAGCTCCTCTCATAGACGCACAATGGTTTCTTTCTTGCTGTGTTAACTCTCCCTCTTCCCTGAGCCCTTTGCAATTTCAGGGCTTGAGCTTGAGTTTAAGGGGCTTTGGGAACTTCGTAAGAGGTGACTGTAAAATCATCATTACACAGCAATCTTTGGGCCAGTAGCAGGGAGATGCATCCATGAGTGCTGCACACCCATCTCACCCAGCTTCTTTCAAATCCAGCCCCCATGCCCACGTGCACTCAGCCCCAGTCCTTGTTCCCAAAGTTAATTACCTTTCTTCCCTGAAAGAGAATTCCCTCACTGTTGACATTCATCATCTGCACGTCAGTCTCGCGGTGTGAAGATGTATTGTGCTGTGTACTCCGCGCAGAGCCTGGAGTGTCCCGGTGGCGCTTTCTGAAAGTCATTTTGAGTAATCATCCCTGGAGGGTCCCTTCAGCACATTCAGCTCTGCATCAAGCAGCCTCACCTCCACCTCATTGGCATTCTGCAAAGCCGTCCTCCCTTCCCCTTCCTGCCCTTTCTGCTCTTCTCTGAAAGACAGACAGAAAGTCCTTCCCCTCCACAAATAGCCCTACTCATTCATGTCAGCACCGGCATCACCACTGCCCACGTGCTCGCTGCACACCATTATTTTTCACTGTCCCATCCCCTTCTCACTTGGGAATAGGCTCTCAGGTGGCCTTCGCATGGCCTCATCCCATCCACATCCATAAATACCAGAAGGGAGGGTAGAAAGAGCAGGGGGCAAGGCTCTGTTCAGTGATGCCAGCACAAGATGACTTCAGGAGCTCTTGGGGACATTTCTGCAGGGCTTTCAGTGCTCACATCCCTACACATGTTATTCCAAAGTCTTCCTTAAGCTCAGGGCTTGGAGTGCACAGACATGGCTGAAACGCACGCAGGTCTGAAGCTGAGCCTTTCTCAACTTTCTTCTTTTGCAGATCTCAGAACAATCCTGTCCCTGGGGTGGAGAAGGGCTCTGCACGAACACCATGGGTGCTCTGGGCATGGTGCAGTCCAAGGAGGATGCAGGACCTGTGAGTTACTTTTTCTCACAGAACGGCTGCATGCAAAGACACTAATTGAGTCTTTAGCATCGAGGTGTGTTGTTTTTGGTGGCTTTTCTGTTCTCCCTCCACCGCCTCTCATTCCTGACATCACACCGTTGTGTGCCTTCCCTTCTCCCCTCAGCTGCTCTGCTGAGAGCAGATTTGGGGAACGGATCCAGCTTAAAAGCAACGTGGCCAAACCAGATGATTATTTTCATATTGTTTGCTTCCCTGATTCTTTTTATCCCACCCTACTCAGCTTTGCAGCACTGCACCATGATAATGTAGGAAAACCATTTGGGATGGGTTAAGAGACAAGGACAGGGAGGCTATGATTTAAGCTGATGTTGCTGCAAAAGAAAACGTATCCAGAAGGCACAGCCTGAGGTGCAAGGCCTCCAAATAGAATGACAGAGGGCTAGTGTCATGTTCCTCTAAATCCCTCAAGGAATTTGACTTACTGGACAGAGACCTTTTATGCAAGAAAAAAAAAAAAAAAAAAAAAAAAAAAGAAAAAAAAAAAAACCAACAAACAGCCTTTTATAAAGCTGGAAATGCTTATTATCTCATTTACCCCCTGCTCCTTTCTGTGCTTCTTCCTTTCAAAGTTAGAGTCATGAGGAGATACAGAAGATGCACAATATTGCAGCAAATAAATAAGTACCCTGGAGCTGAATTCTGATTGCAAATATTTTGGGACTGCATGGATTTGTGAAGACACCGTAAGCTGCATGGCAGAATGAAAGCCCGGCTCCAGCCCCATGCTGAGAGCTGTTCAAATACATCTTTAAAGAAAAAGAAAATCATGACAAATACTGCAAACTGCAAGCCTTTTCACCCTCTCACTCCTCATTCCTCAGTTCACCAAGTCCCACTGATGTTTCCTCAGCTGGTAGGATGGGTGCTTTGAAAGCCTGCCAGAATCACCTTGTTTCTTCTTGGTGCTCAATCACATTTCTTCACCTACTGAAAAACTGAAAACAAAACAAAACAAAACAAAAACTTCTAACCTATAAAAAATGAGTTTTGCACCTCCTGGCATGTAGGGAGGGAAGGAGCAGAAGTGATTTTTGTAAATACTAGTCTGCTCTTCACATTACTTTCTGAAGCAGCAGGGAAACTATTTGGAAAACATACTCACTTCTTCACTGGTGTGATCCTTCCTGTGTTATTTCTTCTGCCACTAAAAGCAGCTTGAATTCCTGAGGCATGTGGGTTGGGATATTGGGCATACTTGACTCTGTCTGTAGTTAGAGAAGTGAGAAAGACCCTTCAAAAAACTGTTTTGGACCTGCTGAAATCCACATCACCTTCCAGAGGTGTCTCTGAGGTGCCCCAGACTGCATCAGGACTTTGGCATCTCACTTCCTTATGCAGGCACTTCGGTCTGATGCCAAATCATGGAATCACTTAGGCTGGAAAAGCTCTAAAGTCATCAAGTACAACTGATAACCTAGCTCTGCCAAGCCCACGACTAAACCATGCACCTAAGCACCACATTTACATGTCTTTTGAATGCCTCCAGGGCATTCAGGGAGTGGTGACTCAACCAGTTCCCTGAGCAACCTATTCAAATGCTTCACAACCTTTCCAATGAAGAAATGTCTCCTCATTTCCAACCTGACCCTCCCCTGGCACAACTTGAGGCCATTCCCTCTGCTCCTATCACTGGTTACCTGTGAGAAGAGGCCGACCCCCAGCTCCCCCCCCTTCCTCTCAGGCAGTTGCAGAGAGCAATAAGCTCTGCCCTGAGCCTCCTCTTCTCCAGCCCCAACCCCCCCAGTTCCCTCAGCCGCTCCTCCCAGGCCTTGTGTCCCAGGCCCTTCCCCAGCTTCGCAGCCCTTCTCTGGACACGCTCCAGGGCCTCGATGTCCTTCTGGCAGTGAGGGGCCCAAAGCTGACCCCAGCACTCGAGGGGCGGCCTCAGCAGAGCAGAGCACAGGGGGACGATCACCTCCCTGGCCCTACTGGTTGCACTACTGACGCAAGCCAGGATGCTGTTGTCCTTTTTGGCCACCTGAGCACACTGCTGGCTCATATTCAGCCGACTGTCAACCAATACCCCCAGGTCCCTTTCTGACAGGCAGCTTTCCAGCCACTCTTCCCCCAGCCTGTAGCATTGCATGGGGTTGTTGTGCCCCAAGTACAGGACCCAGCACTTGGCCTTGTTGAACCTCATACAGCTGGCCTCGGCCCATCAGTCCAGCCTCTCCGTATTCCTCTGCAGAGCCCTCCTACCCTCAAGAAGATCAACACTTGCACCTAACTTGGTGTCATCTGTGTGCCACTTCTCTTCCACCTGCTCTCTTCACTCCCACATCTGAGTTCCCTGTGGTCATTTGCAATCCCCCTGCTCTCTCCAGTCCCTCAGCACCTCCTGTCCCAGTGGCTGTCTCCTGTTTTGCTCTGAAATGGAAAGCTCCTGGGGACGTTGGACCATCTAGTTGATGGGTCTGAGCCAGGCAGCCTAGTGCCAGTTCAGGGGACAGCCATGCTGTACCTTCTAACTGTAGCACATGCTCCTGGCCCTTTTAAAGCCAGGAGGGCTTTCAAAAAAGCTGAATGTGAAATAACAACCAAAGAAAGGCACATACGGATATTAGGCATTGCAAAACCTCAGAAAATCTCTACAAATGTAATATAAAGTAGATGAATGCCAAAAAAATGTATCCTTCCCAAATGTGAGAAGGGCGGACGTGGCAGGGATGTGTGCAAGCAGAAAGCACACAGGCAAGGCTCCTCTTGCCCCTGCAGCCAGGAGCTGTGGTGTGCCCACAAGCACAGTGCTCGAGCGAGGAACCGCTGAAAGGCCAAACCCTTCTCCACCCCAGCTTGCCATCTGAGGCTGCAGTAACACAAGTGTAGCAAGCGACCGTCTCTAATTTGGTCTTCTGGTTTCAGGGCAGGCTTAATCCAGCGCCAATCTAATTGTGTAGCCCTGTGGTTTACTGAACCAGCCTGATCTTGTTCTCTGTGGTTAATGCTACCCGCTAGGACTTTTTGCCTTTAATTCTTCTTTTGACATCTCTTTTCTCAGTACAGCTTAAGCTAAAAGGCTTAGCTTCTGAAGCATGCAACTTGGGGACCTCTAAAACATCTTAGGATATAAAAAAGCAATATATAAGTACACTAGTTTTAATGTATCTCTTTAGTCTTCTCATTACCTTTAGGGATATAAGCATGTTTTCTATTCTGTATTTATGCAGTAACTTACCCAGGGAGGTCCTAGCTCACAGCTGGGATTCCTTTGTATTGTCAAAGAGGTCCACAGCTTGCCAGTCTCATCTTTTTTATGTTCCTTTAGCCAATTTAGCTCAGCATCTCTGAGAAGACCCTTCACAAAGTGGGCAGGATCTCCCTTAACCATGTTTACTGGGGCATGGGGTCCATAAACCAAAGCATGGTCCCTCTGCATATTACTTTGGAAAACTGCCTCTAAGTAAAGGCAAATGTCTGCCACTGCTCTGCTGGGAGAACTTGCACATCCTTTATCTCTAAGTCTCCCCACTGCCACTTTCGTGGGAAGGGGTCCAGAGAGAGCACTGGTACATGACAGCATGTCTGGGGCTGGATGAATGGACCATGAAGCCTTGTGACTTCTGCTGGTATCAGTGTGATGTCCAAAACCTTTCCCCATGGCATCTTCTGAACATTTGCTGCGCTGAGCACAAAACCTTGCCTGTGGGACAGAGCATGGGGGCAGGGCTCTCCCGATCCCCTCTTCCCCAAACCCTTCCACTTAATTTGTGTCATTTTGTTCAGATGCAGCTGGAAAGAATTAAAATGTCAGCCAGGCACAATTGCCTCCATTGAGATGAAAAGCTGCTGGAAGAAACAATGCTAACAAGCATGGCAAAAAAGAAAAAGGAAAAGCCTGGTGCTGTTTAGCTGGTAATAATTAGCCCCAGAAATGGCAAGAGGCAAGATCCAGTGTGGCTCCCGTTCAGTTCAGGGGAGGTCCGGTTAGGACCAGGTTGATGAGCTTTGCTTAATTGCTGTTAATCTGCTACTGGATGGAGGGCTCTGGTCTCCAGGATGCTCCATTCAGGCAGAAGCATTCGACAAGCTGGTGGGAGCGCAAGGGCAGGCAGAGTAGCTCCTGAGACTTGGTTCTTATGGGACGTGACCTGTTGGGATGGGGTTGCTTGGGTGAACTGGTAGCTGTGGGGTTTGCGAGATTTGGGACATCCTTCCCTATTGCATATTTGTATGCTATTCCAGAAGGGGTGGTGGAAGGAGAAGTTCTCAACTGTTCAAGCCAAATGACTGGGTGAAGTCAGGACTCATTTCTCCAGAGCTCATGGTGTTACAAGTAAATAATAGATGCAAGGAAATCCCCAGAGTTCCACATACCTTTACTAAGAGAAGAGATCAGACTGGGGACTATGGATCAGGAATATGCAACAGTACTGCCTAAAAAATCAGTAGTTTAGCCTAGTGGTTAATTCTGGACAATCATAGAAAATGGAACTGGAAATGTCCTCCAGGGATATAACTCCTGACAGGGATGCATTGGGAATTACAGGATTAGGGAGTAGTTGAAGGGCATTGACATACAAATCATGCCTGAGGTACTTGCAAGCTGGAGAGTGACTAACTCTGGTGCACCCAGATCTTAAAGTCTGTGACAAATTCACATCTTTCCTGGTCTAACTTGTTTGGGTGCCCTGGGATGGGTCACCATTTGCCTCTGTCACTGTAATGAGATGCTGGTGACTCAGCTTGTATCCACCATCAGGTCAAGTGGTTCAAATATTTGATGTGCCTGGGAGCTGCTTTTTTTCTCTCAGCTAAAGTGGTTGGTCTAATATAAGATACATTTCTTCTCTACAAACATTGCTTAAGCTCAGCCTTGATGTCTTTTGGGCAATATTTATCTTGCATTAGCTCTGCATACACAAAATATTGCTTCTAAAAAGAGCAAGATGGGAACTGGGCAGGATATGGCCAACACCATAATGGGATATGGGGGTGATGGAACACCCTGGAAAAGTCTGCGTGATTAAATTGACAGCAGAGAAAGGAGAACAGCTTAAAGGAAGATGCAAAGGAATTGTACATGACTACAATCAAGGTTTCTTAGAATAGGATTAAATGCTTTCCTGGCCTGACACATAGGAGCTGCTCCACAGCAAAAAGCCAAAGCAGAGCAGTGAAAGACTGCTGATAGGCAAAGGAATGTGACTGTATATATGCACTCTGAAATCTGAAGTGTACCATTTTTATTAATAAAAACCTGGCCCAGTGAAACACGGGAATCTATGCTCATACTGAAATACCAACATATGGGTACCTTTCATTGGTTTTTGAGATATGGGCTACTCTTCTATCTCTTATCTGGTTCAGTAGCTGTGTTAAGTGTCACGGCTTTCTTACAGCATTGTAAACTCCCAGCTCAAGCAAAGTCCAGCACATCTTCTTGTACATGCCCTACCTTTTAATTCAAACAGCAGTACGTTTTCCAGATTGGTTGGGACAGAGAGCTGTGATCTGTTCTGATGTGTGTTTTCAAGGGGGAGGCAAGGGAAGAGAATAAGTACTCAGACAAAGCCAATTCTTACAGTCCAGTGGTCCGGCCAGACCATTGTTCCAGTTAATCCCATCTTCTCAGATAGCAACTGCTCATTGGGAAGATGAGAATCTTCCCAGGATGCAGCCGGTGAGCTGTGCAATACCCTCAACTGTGTGAAACATGGCTTTCTCACCCTCTCACGTAAACTTCTTATGCTCTCTCAAGCATAACGTTGGATTACCTGAATAATACTGTCTTTCTGCTTCTTTTGGTTAACCCCTCCCTTTGGGCTGAGATTTCTTCAATGAAGCACTGAAATGGAAATCTCTTCTTGCTGGTCTTATTCGAGTGATTTTCACAACATACACCCCCTGTCCTTCCTCTGTTTTATCTCTTCCTCCAGAGCCAAGGAGTCAAAATGGTGGTATGGCCATGATTCATTTTGTAAGTGTGGGACATGGTTCCAAAGGCGACATTCCTCTCAGACTGTGCACAAATTTTGGCAGTGTTTGAGATGGGAACAAGCCACTGGGAGGTCACGTTGGGCATATGTAAGAGATCATGAAGGTTGCTATCTGTCACACTGCTCTGGTTTGAATTGCAGTACAGTTTGGACACACTCAGGAACACTTTCCTAATCCTGCCTCGGATGCAAGCAGCACATCTACCACAGCAGCATGGAGTTCCTCTGCTCTCCAGGGAGCCCTCAATCAACTCCAGCAAGCTGCAGCTCTCAACACCTGACTGATTCAAGGCACCAATATCTTCATGACCCATGCTGCAGACCCAGTTAGGAAAGTTTTGTGTTGCTGCACCAGCACTATTTTCACTGGTGAAGCATCTGGAGAACCTCTGCATCAGACCTCTGACCCCGGCTAAAGAAGCTGGGCTTGCCTACTGATAAACCATCAGCTGAGCTTGAATGCCAGTCCCTGAGGTCCAATAGTGTTACTTCAATTGGCTTGATGATAAACAGTGCTTTATTCCAGTGGTGATAATCTCTAAACTGGAAAGGGTAAAGGTCCCACGCCCAGACTTGTTATGTCCCCATGAACCTTTTCTTGCCTGGAGTTTGCACAGCAGTAGCAACCTCACTGAATGGAGGACAACCTGCTAAGTGTATCAACACCTCTTAATGCAGATTTTGTCCCAGTTTCAGGCAGAGTTCAACACCACTAGCGTGCTCTGATCACAAACCAGCAGGGTTTTGCCCAAAAGCTGTTACCACATCCAGATGGCTCCAGAGGAGGGCCTCCAAAATGAGCTGCACCTAACTCATGCCCAGCACAAGAAGCAGAGACAACTCCAGTGTCCAGCTTTGGATCTCCAGAAGACCCGTGTGTAACCTTCTCACACCTCAGAACCCCAGGAGGAGGCTACTGCTTCAACCTTGCCCCTCTCTGTGTGATTGCCCAGGAAGGCCTCAGGAGGCCGGAGGAGGAATTATGCCTCCATGAGCCATGCTCTGCTTCGCAGGAGGCCTGGCAAGGCCAGGTTGTGCCATCAAGGCCTCCTTTCTCTTTCCTGCTCTGCCAAATTGCCGCAGGGGTGCCTCATTAGGCCTGCTGCTCCCTCACTACGATGGAGCCCATTTCTTTTCTAATGCACGGGCTGACAGGCCTGGAAATATCAAACCCGGCAGCTTCGTGCCCCTACTCAGATCTGAAGCGCTGTGTGCCAGAGCTAATTAGCTGAATTTCAAATCAGAAGGGCAACTGGCCACCCCCTCTGACAGCCCTGTTTCTCCAGGACCTCCCAGGAAGATTCTTTTAAAGTTTTCCCTTCCCAGGCTTGAAATGGTATCACAGGAAACTTGTCTTTTGGAGGGGACAGGGAGAGGGGGGCAGGTGTAACACGAGTTTTGTTTTCTCTGTCTCATCCAACACACTCGTACTTCCAAAAATATGTGTAAAGATCAATTTGCATCCATCAACCACTTTTGCCTCATGAAGCACTGGGAAGAGAGATATATATGCTTTCTTATGAAGATCCTCGCACCACCACCTCCTACCCCACTAATACCACCATCATCTGCAGTGGTACTTTGAAAGAAGGTTACTTTCTTCTGCATGCTATGGGACAGTCACCACCAGTGTCTCCCCTGGGACTTCTCTTCCTTCTCTGTCTCTGAAGGGCACCACGACTCTTAGTCACCCACAGCACTGCAGATTTTAGGGCTGGAAGAGGTGATGCTGAGCACTCAACTGAATTTTCCGGATTGTATCTGACATTCCTCCTCTTGTTCACCACCTTAAACTTCCACCAGAGTCAGGCCATAACCAAGATCAGGAGGAAAATTCACAGCTTTTGGCTGCTTATGTGCTGGCTCTTGTAAGGTCTGTGGTGATTTTGTGCTGTTCAGCTTTACACATTTGGAAAAGACCTTGGTTTTATACGCAGGTGCTTGGTGCTTTCTGCAGACTAAGCGTTCATAAACGTCTCATTGCTGACAATCCATAGCCCCCAGTCACTGAGGGAGCATCAAATCCTCTACCGCTCTATAGGCTGCTCTGATATGTTACTGAATTCCCCTAAAAGCTTCTTGTGTGAATTCAAGCCCACCTGGAGTTGTTATTACCTCCCCAAACCATTCAGCCACTCTTCCGCTTTCATCTCTGGACCTTTAATCACCTCTGAGTGGATGCTGGGTTCCTACACAATATGTTGCTATGGGCAATTGGCAGTCTTGGGAGCCACTACAATAAATTCCCACCTGAGCTCTCTGGCACCAATTCAGCCAGGCACTTTCTTATTTTTTTCCCCCTGCCCTCCACACCCCCAATTAAAAGTAATATGTCATTAAATTGCCTTTATGTTTGTGTTGGTGGGCATGTCAAATGCCTTCACAATACCCGCTCGTACAAAAGGTATGACAAAGAGTCCCACACAAACTGGCTGCTCTCTGTCACTTCACTACAAAATCCCCCATTGTACATCAAGCCTTAATAAAGGAAACTTAATGAGACACCGGAGGGCCCCCAGCAACACAGCATCTGAGACCTTGGGTGGGGGAAGGGGGGTGCTCCAACCTCGGCAGCATTAGGTAGCAGGAGTTATTTAACTGACTGGAGGTGCCACTGAGCTGAAGCATTGCTGCTGGGTTTCTCCTCCAGGGAAAGCTTGCTGAGCCCCAGGAGAAGGATTTCCAAGGCTGGGGGGGGGGGGGCTGGTACCCCAATTTCTGCAGTGATGCCTTTCTCCATCGTGTGCAGAGCAGGGGGTGCAGCTCCACAGGGGTAAAGGATCTGGCTGTGGGAGAGGATTTTCAGCTGAAAGCTTTGACGTGTCCTGCACATGCTGCCTTATTAATGCCTCACAGTCCTCCAGTGGAAGAGGAAAGGATGATTCATACACCATTCAACTGAAGGGACACCAAAGCATGAAGAGATGAAAGGGTACCAAAAGAAAACTTCTACCCCTCTCTCCTGAATTAGACCTTAATTAGTGACTCTGGGCATATCTATAAGGTGTGTGGAGATGGGGTTGAAGTCACTGCTCACAGCAAGCTCTCTGGACCCATGTAGGCCCAGATCAGAGGCAGGGCTGGAATGCTATGGCTGGATCATACCCCTAGGGTTTAATATTCCTGTACTTTATATATGGCTTTCAGATTGGGATGGCCCAAAGCTGTTGGATCATGGCAGAGCAGCTTTGTCCTGCCTGTCTCCAGCCACACATGGGGCATTGAAAACCTGGTGATGGGGTAGAGTGCAACTGTGGCAACCCTATAACTGCTCCCTGGGTTGACATGACCAGCTGAGCACATCTACTGTGTGCTCACCCCGCAGGGATTCAGGGCCCCTCTTTGGGTTTGGGCTGAAATCTGTCCCCGTGGAGCACCTTGGTGTTGCAGAGAGTTTGGGGTGAGCGATGGAAAGTACTGGTAGTGTACTTCAGCTCCTTATTCCCCTGTGTGATGATGGTTATGGAAAACCCATGTGCTTTAGCCAGGCTTGTCTGACAGAACCCCTACATCCAGGACGAATTAAAACTCTTTTTGGTTAAAAACACCCCTCTCAAATCCTGCTTTGCAAACATGTAATCTGTCAGTTCAGCTAGAGGCACTCTGCTTTCTCTGACGGGACTGTAATATGGGTGTCCTAATGCCACCCGTGCCGCCTGTGGCTGTGTTGGTCATTATAGGTTTTTTTCACAAGACCAGCAGAACCGAGCTGGCAAAACTCCCCCAGCAGAGGGTCAATAACATCAGTGCACTTTGCTTGGGCAGTGGGATGAGATGTTAAAGCCTAAATTACATCGGCAAAGCTGTCCCAGTTTTGTCTTGCTGGCCATAGGGACTTTAATCATCCTGCTCACACTGGCCAGAGGAAAGGATGGTCTTGTATTGTGAGATGTGATAGCTTCATGACACTCTTTTCCACTCCACACTGCAACCGTGTCCACCTTGAAAAGGAGGTGATGTGAACAGTTTCCCACGTCTGCTCATTCCTAGGAAGCAATGATTAAAACCTAGAAATTGCCTAATCAGTAGTGAAGGGAAAATCTGATCCCACTAAATGGTGGATGTCTGAGGAACAAGGAAATGCTGGATGGGATTGAGTGGACCTGCCTGCACCTGCTTTGCATTACCGGCATAATGGGAATAAGCTGCTCACCCCTGAGGCATGTACTTGCCCTTGTTGGCTGGAGAACCAGGTTTGTTCTCATGGAGGAGAACTGTGTGGCTGGGTGGGCACATATCTGCTTGCAGGGCCATACGAGGAAAAGATGCAGACCCCAGTGGCCTCCCCTGGCTGCTGGCAGCTGTGATTTTCTCATATGATCCTTAAAAGTCATCCCCACAGGGAGGTGGGCCAAGCTGTGGTTGGCCATGTACAGTTACACAGTGTGATGCTATTGAGTATCTCTGCCAGAAAGCAAGAATTTCAGGACTCCTCGTTCTGCCCTTGTTTTATGAATTACCAGAGGACTGCGTTGGCTTAGCTATCATACAAAAAATATGTGCTTGCCCCACCCTAGCGTGGAGACTTGTGTTACTTCACCAGCAGATGAGCTCTGGGTTCTGCACCATGTCTGGGAGGCCAGACTGTTGCATCAGCTCTGCGGGGACACTGCTAAGCAAGGCAAACAGCCAGTCCTACGGAGTCCAGGGATACCATCCCAGCCCAAATCCTACTTCTAGTAATGGTCAGGACTGGTTGTATAAAGAAAGATGCGTCAGCAAATGCCGCACCCGGCTCAGCGTACTCTATGCATAGGATCTGAGCACATCATAATTTTGGACAGCATTCCACATCATAACATTTGCTATAAGGCTGGTCAGCATCAAGCGCTTTCCAGAAAAATCTGATCCTACTCCCTTCAGCATGCAGAACTGCAGATGTTTTTAGCAGCTGCAGTGCTTTGCAGCTTTTAAAGCCAGCATCCATCATTTAATTCATCTCCCCCATCATTCGGTGACCCAGTTAGCAAAGGTAACTGAGGATGAGTTGTCTTTTTCTTTCAAATGCATCTTCAGTGGCTGATGAAGACATTGGAAAATGCTCCTGGGATGAGGTGGGCACAACCTGGGACTCAGGAACAGAGCCTGGCAGAAAAGTGATTTTGCTTTCAAGGAAATGTCCTTATTCGCTCTTGTCCCCGTGTTATAGCTGCAGAATATGACTAATAGAGAAGAAACTCAGGCCTTGTCTGTTTAACGAGCTCAGGTTTGATTGGAGTGTGGTCAGGTCTGTTATAAACAGATCGATTCTTGCTGGTGGAAGAGGCTTCTCAGCTCCCCAGGGGAAGCTTTTGTTCAGGGTCACCTGGCATTTACAGCCAGGGGGAAGCTGCTGGAGGACTGGCTGTTCCTCATATGTGCTATAAAATGCCACAGGCTCTATAATCCACCATAGGTGTTTGAAACAAACAGGCAAATTCTGCACAGATTCATGTCCTGTTTGCTGCCCATTGCATCCAGGCAGGCTATCCAGAGTTTTGGATCTGTGTCTGTCCCAGGTGCCCTGAAGAATGGGGAATGTGCTTCACCCAAGCGATGCTCGTTCCAGAAATTTGGAAGAATTTTATAACCCAGCAACTCACCGCAAAACAAAGCCCAGCACCAAATAATTCAGGTAGTGCATCCAGAGGGTCTTGGTTTTGACTCAGCTGGATCCTAGGACTAAGGCTCTAATGAGAGACCAGACCTGCCCCAGGGAGCTCAGTTGCTGGCAGTCTGGGCTTGAAAGCCTTGGAGACTGCAGTCCATCACTTGGTTTTATTGGAAAACTGCTGTCTGAAGTCATGAGTATTTAAAGACCATGGCTATTTAAAACACACACACACATGAAAGGGAGCTAGAAATAGCAGGGGCTGTGAGGAATGGGGGCTGAGCTTGAATCCTTCCTCATCTGCACACATGGAGACTTGGATGTCTTCCACAGACGGCTCACAGCCGCCGTTCCTGGACTGCCAGTGGCAGGGAAAGCAGCATCTCCCACACACAGTGACAGCCTCGCTGCCATTCCTGCCAGGCTCTTCCATATATTTTCAGATTGCTATCATACTATTTATAGCCGGTGCCTCCTTCTAACCCTTCAGATGTAGTCGTGCATGTGAGGGGCATCACCGCTTCTAGAGTCCCAGGCTCCAGGCGAGCCAGGAATGCTTGATGTGTGATATCTGGGAAGACAAGGGAACAGGGTGAAGAGAAAGCCTGGCACAAAATACAGGTGGAGAGGGCAGTCAGGGCACAAGCTATCTCAGGACCATCACTGATCAGATAATATCTCGTTCTACGTGATATCTGTGGTCATTCCTGCTTGATGAGGTGCACCATCCCAAGGTGATGGGAGAGGAACCAGTGTGGGATAACCCTCTTTTTTTTTTTTTTCATAATATTCTTCCATCTGTCTCCTGGCTTCTCACTACAGGCTGTTTTTCTCCTCTGTAGCACTCCGCAGCTTCTGGAGACATTGGCATTGGCTGCTGTAGCCCTACAGGAGCAATTTCTCTCGGCCACAAGTCACCTTCTTGCTCCAGCTGGTCCTTCATGCAATCACAGATTGGTTAAGATTGGAAGGGACTTCGGGAGATGATCCAGTCCAATCCCTTACTGAAGCAGGGACACCTGAAGGCTTGCCCAGAACCGTGTCCAGGCACTTTCCCCGTGGTCTGGCCTGCCCCATGGGATTTGCTCTCCAAGGCACTGCCTCCCCCTGGGCAGCTGCAACTCACAGGCTCTGCACCACGTCAGACCTGGCGATCAGCATCCAGTGCACCATGAAGACCTTGGCTTTTGTCCAGGCTTTTCCCTGCCTGTTATAGCACAGCAGCTGTGAAATGCATTACTCACAGATGTCTATATTTAGGGTCCAGCACTGCCTTCCGATGGCATCTGAACCAAAAAGGCCAATGAAAATTGAACGTCCTTGTTTGAGCCAGTAAATCAAAGATTTATGCTCTGTGCAATTCAGTTCTAACAATTTAGCCTCATCCCAACTGTGAGAACCAATAGCAGGAATCCTGACTCCAAAGGGATCATATCAGAGGTGTTGTTTCCAGCAATAAGTTCCCATGTTGCCAAGAGGCTTTATGTCCTGGGGTTGTATAGGATCCTAAATGACAGAAGTAGGTCTCTACTGCTCCATTTTGGGATGATTATTTGTGCCTTCCTGCCTGCCATGGAAAACTAATTTGCATCTTGACTAACACCAGCTGTTTGCTACTGTTGATGAGCTTCAGTCATCTGTAAACTCTGTCAACAACATCACATTTTATATATAGTTCATTTTCCAGCGCGAGCCTGTACCAAGAGCCTTTCCAGCAACCACAATATCATAAAATCTCCTATAGAAAAAGACAGTTCCAAAAACAACAAACAAATTCAGAGTTTCCCTAAATAAAACTTACTTAAAATTTTGTAGTCAGGGAAATCTGTGCAGTTTGGGGGAAAGCTGGCTGAGCTTTTTGAAAGCCTTGTGTGTCCACAGAGTTGGGTGCATCCTTGCATCTCTCTCCAGACAGCCTCAGGCCTGAATTTTGCAAGAATCTCTGCGTGTGCTCTAAGCACACAAGCAGCCCCAACAGAAGCTTTGTAGGGCTGACAAGGTAACAGATAAGTGATGGACACAGGCAGCAGTGTAAAAGATGATATTTAAAGATTGATGGTCTTTCTGCTGGGGGTCCATGCATTTTTAGGAGGAGCAGGAGAGGGTCAGCATGCATTCAGAATGAACAATGAGGAAGAAAAGGCAGGGAAGTGCCAGCACAGAAAAGAGGTGGTTAAAATGAGCTCTCACCAAGATCACAGAACAAGAACCAGCAGAAACCAAACCAGAGATTTAATCTTTGTGTTCCCTGCTCAGATATTCTGGATGATACTCTACTTCTTCACTGCCAATATCCATTTATTGCTGCAGTTTAACAGAAGCAAAGAATAACAGTTGTTTATTATTACTATTAATAATTATTATTTTCCTAAACAGATAGTGTTAACTTCATACTTGTGGATAGTTCCCATTTGTGGCTCTGTTCTGAATGAAGGATAGGATATCCTTCATTCCTGGAGATACTGACATTTTCTGTTAGACCAAAGCTGACATTTTCTATTAGACCAAAAAATAATTAGATTTGCACACATCAAGGACAAGGTTATCAACCACAAAAACAAAAGAAATCGCATGAACGGGGAAGAATATCTGGGAGACACACCAATCCATCTAGGGACCAGCAGATACAAAGCCTGAATAATAGATGGATTAATGTGATGCTATCAGGGCCAACGTCCTGTCTGATTAAATCTATTTCATCAACCATCATCAAGGACAAAATGTATTCTTTGCCCACAGATGGATGCATGATGAGGAAGAAAAAAATAAGTGTAACTTGTTACACATTGCTGAGTTAGTTTAAGCCCTCTGTATTCTGCAGTAAGTGGGCACAAAAAACCTTTGGGCTTTGGGTATCAAACTGGTTTGCATGTATTCCAGTTTTAGGGGTGCTATTATGTCAAATAGAAGGAAAATATCTGACAAAAAAATGAAAAAAAATGGGAAATTTGCAGGCAGGCTCTCCTTCCCAGTCTGCTGCACCGCCTGCCAGTGGACTGAAGCCATACTAAGTGCTGAGAGTGCTTAAGGTCCCCATCTGGCACACATCCTTGAAGCCATGTACTCATGTTTTACCCGTATGTTTTCGTGTTTAGTGTTTGTATAGACACTTAATTTGTGTCCGTGAAAGCCTCAGGCTGGCTGTAAAGGACGGCGTGGGTTCACTCAGCAGACCCATGGCCATTGCCTTGTCCCTGCCTCAGACAGGAGCAGGCCTGGTTTGAGGGAAAGCAGCTCATGGATACCCACTCTCAGCGCAAACCACAAGACAAAGAAGTCATACTAGTTCAGATTACAAAGAAAGAGAGATGTAAAATCCATCAGCAGCTGACCAAGGACTTTGCTAGCGCATTTTAAATGACCCGGGGCCTGCACTCTGCCTGCTACCGGGTGACTGATGGAGGCTCCACCTGCGCTTGGCACATCTCAGACAAGACAAACTGGCAGGTAAATTGAAAGTATTGGGTGCGACAATAATTCAATTTCTCTCATTGGCTCAGTTAATGGTTTTCAGTTAGAAGGCCCGTGGAAGGTCATTACTCTCCATTAAGTTGCCACAGGTAGACACAGACAGATGGTAAACCAGTTTCCTTGAGGCACTCTGCTAAAAGCATGTACCTGGAGACAAATCCTGGAGCCTGGCTGCCAGAGGAACCTGTCAGGCACAGAGACAAGAGCCAGGGAAGTCCCAGGAGGTGGCTTGGGGTGATTCTGACCTTGGTGGGCCTGCTCAAGGCCTGCAGGTTGCACAGACTGAAGCCAGATGCTCAGGAGAGGACGCATACTACAATATAGTGCTGGCCAGAAATTCAGCCCAGAAGATCTGCTCTTCCACTGCAGGGAACCGAGAGCCTGAAAATCTCCTGCAGATAACTGTATGGTTGCAGGGAGCAGGAAAGCAGTCTCTGTGGTTTGATACCACTGGCCCTCCCTCCCGTGCCACAGGAGATGGTCAGGAGTCATTTAATCCAGGATGCTTTTCTCATCCATCCACTGGGTGTTTAAGATAACCTCAGAGAATGAGAAACTCCTCTTATCTGAGTCCCTGGTGCCTCTTAAGACAGTGATGTCTCAGTGGAGCAGGGGAGACGTTTGGGTTCAGAAGAGCTGGGTCCTCTTTCTTTTTCTGCTACAGGACGAACTTTAAGAAATCACTTCTGCTTTGCAAGAAGGATGGGAGAAACAGCACAGTGCACCTCTGCTCCTCTGCTTTGACATGTTGGAGAAGGCCTGAGGCTAGTTACACTGTGAGTCAGCCTAACACAGAAAAAAGGGCCACGTCTTTGTCTTCTGTCGCTGTTCACTTGGCTCCCTCCTGCAGATCCCCCCTGTAGCCCAGGGCTAGTACAGGTTGTGTCACAGTGGACTCAGGCACCACACACTAGCTTTTTGCTAGGAAGGACCTCTTAGGAGATTGCTTAGAAGACTAGAAAAAATTTATCCAAGCATTTCAAAACTGTCAGGAAAGGAAATTAAGAAAGGCTGATGTCACATTCTCACCATCACAACAAGCAAGGCTTCTTGTGTTTTCTGTTGTTTTCTCTTTGATTTTCTCTGAGTTGTTTTGCCCCATCCCACTGGGTCACTAAAATTGCATCAAGCAGTTCTCAGCAACCCCTCCTCTTTCAGCATGAGCTCACGTCTCCTGCGTGGGACATGTCATTGCCGAGCTATCCTGGAGCACAAAAATGTCAGAGAGCTCCAGAAGGCCTTGTGGGGGTGTGTCAGAGGGGGCTGTATCAACTCACTAAATAATGGATGCCTTGTGTGGGCAGGCAAAGCCAGGGCCAGAGATATGCCAAGCTTAGTGAAGGAGGATTCACGCTGGTGTCACAGGGGGAAGCAGTAGAATGGGACACTTCAGATGTATTGAAACCTTTTGTGGCCCTGCAGCTGCTTGGAGAGGTTTGACCAAGAGCTCTTGGGCATTCCAAAGAAATGAGAGATGCTGCGTGGACACAAGGAAAAGGCTATCTGAAAAGCTGAACTGTGCTGTTTGGTCATACAGCATGGGAAATCTATGGCAGAGGGGTTTCTTGTGTACGATGTGTGCTCACAGGGCACTTAAAGGACTGCTGTTAGAAAGCATGTTCTCTATAGATCCCCTCCTGCCTCATGAAACCCATTTCTTCAGACCATGACCTGAAGCCTGGGGTGAAGAGAGCAGCAATGAGATGCTCCTGAGACAGGGATGCAATAGCAATATCCACCTTTAGAGGTTCACACATGCCCTGCAAAAGCCTCAGAGACCAAAACCCCACCAGGCCCAAAGGCTGGATTCAGTCTGTAGGTCATGTACTGGGACCTGCAGGCAAAAGTTACTTCTGCCTTGGAGGCAGACATCCATTCGCTCTATAAGTCAAACCAAAGCCTCAAAGAGCATTACTTCACAGGAGTTACAAGCTACCCAGTTATTGCTAGCTGGGTCAGTTCCAAGCTAGTTTCTTCTTCCCTGTGGTATTCACCTCCTGCCTTTTGCCCAAAGCCTGGGCTGTCAGTTCTCTGCTTTGTACTACCTTTCTCTCAGGATGGCAGGGGTTTGTTAGCACTACCACAGTGCTGTTAATAAACCATGAGTGGAAGCTCTTCCACACACCTCTGACTCTGGTTTTGTCCTTTATAATGCCGTATACATCAGGTTCCTCTGGAAAAAAAAAAAAAAAAAAAAAAAAAGAAAGAAAGAAAAAGAAAAAGAAAAAGAAAAAGAAAAAAAGGCCCTTAGTCAGAATGAGAAAGCATGTCTGCAAACTCTGCTGACTTTTGCCTGAAGTAAGATAACCTGAATTAAGCACATACCCTTTTCCCAAAGGAGACAAGGCCCACCAGCAAGGAGCTGGTTTAAAGTCTGTGAGGTTATCTTACCTGTAACTTGTGTGTTACATTAGAAAAATACAAAACAGATTCCAAGCCCAAAGGACAGTTCTTGTCCTCAGGGAAAGCATCTTGATTAAAATATAAATAAAATAAAGAGGCAGACTAGAATTTTTTAGGGTGATATTTAACATTTGAAAGCAAATGAGCACTCTGGGAGATGTGTTCCTATAGCCAGCTTTGTCAGTACTGCCTACTATTTGTGTACTTGTGCCCCTAACCATATTCATTACAGTGATGTGGTGCTCTAATGTGGTGCTTTGAGCACTGGGGTTACTGAAACCTGCCTTCCTAAGGGTCTGTGTGGTAGCATATATACCTATGTGATTGATATATACATACCTCTCTAATATCTAATAGGGGTTGTTGCAGCCTTTCCTTCTGGAATATCAGTAAAGATTTTCTCCATTGGCTATTAGCAGAAAATCTTTAGCTGTGGAATATCTCCAAGGCTTCCACCTTTCTGTCAGAAGTGATTGAAATTGGACAGCATGTTCAAAAACGACTGGGAAAAAAAAAAGAAGAGGATTGAATGGTTAGGCCGGCAAAAACACTTAGAGGGAGGCAATCACAAAGGTAGCATGACTGCATTGTACTCATTTCCCTAGGAAAGTAGGACAAACAACATTTTCACTGCTTTTGAATATGTCCTGCTGTGCAATGCCTTCTTTAGTCTGCAAAGATGAAAAAGACACTGCTGGAGTAACCACATATGACATTTGATGTTGAACAGAAGGAGATGAAATCCCAAGTAACTTGGGACATATTTCTATGTAAGCATTCCAGGGTATAATGAAAGAACTGTATTTTATAAACTGCATAAAATAGTGGGAAGCTGAGAAGTCATTTTCCAAAAGCTCCTTTCCAATCCCCTTCAACAATTGCCATCAAATCTTGAAATTGTGTTCTCATTTCAGTGGAAAGCAAAATAAGCTTTAAATAAGGTTCAGGTTCTGGCCTAAATCAGTCTGAAGATGTTGGTGTTCTGACTTCTACCTGCATTGGCTGGAGCAACAGGATTATGGTGTAAGAAATAAAACCAGGCAGATGGTGCAACCAACAGAATGTGACATTTCACAGCATTGTCCCCATACAGCCCTACATCAGCTCCAGGAATGCTATGCAACCTGGCCAGCAGCAAGACGCTGAGCAGCATTGTGGAGGGCAACTGCTAAATGGGATTTTAAGGTAGCAGAAACAATGTGATGAGAAATCCCTCCCTGGAAAGAAGGTGTATAGCAGAGGGATATATCCTGTTCTATCACATGTGAGTTGGCTTGTCACAAATATTTATGCTATGAGGTCCCCCGGGTACTTTTATATCTTAGAGTCATAGAATCGTAGAATCATTAAGGTTGGAAAAGCCCTCCAAGATCATCTGGTCCAACCACCCTCCTACCACCAATGTCACCCACCAAACCATGTCCCCAAGCACCACGTCCAACCTTGCCTTGAACACCCCCAGGGACGGGGACTCCACCACCTCCCTGGGCAACCCGTCCCAATGCCTGACTGCTCTTGCTGAGCAGAAATGTCTCCTCATTTCCAACCTGAACATCCCCTGGTGCAACTTGAGGCCATTCCTTCTAGTCCTATCACTTATCTTCCTTAACCAAGACCAGTAAATAAGTCATTCCTTATGACAGAAATGTAGAAATATTTTCTTTGAGTTCCATATTAATGGGAAGAACCAATGGGAAGTTTTTCGGGAAAGAAAAAAAAAAATCAGAACGGATGCAGTTTAATATATTGGCTATATCACCTCAGATCTTGCCTCTACCACTGAGGGGATGAGTATCACAACCTTTATGACACTGTGGTGGGTTAAAATGTGAAAATCTGATTTTGTGCTTATTAGAAGCCTTGAAGAGAGAGGTGTTCTCTTTCAAGCCCTTCTCCCCTCTTCCCAGATTCTTTCACCTTGTGTTTCTTAATAGCTGGGCTCACCATTTTGCCCTGAGTCAGACTTCTTCTTAGCCCAGAAGATGCTCAACAAAAAGTCAAAGAGTTAATCATCTTGCTAGGTGAAAGATGATCTGCCTGGGCACAAGGTTGCCGTCAGATGTCATGGGACAGATGGTTGTGCAGCTGCAAACACATCTGCGAAAACCCCAGAACTTGAACAATGAGAAAATCTGGCAGCATTGTGAACCATGACTGGTCATAGTACCTGCAGAGCTGTGCACCCAGTGGTAAGTATGCCCAGCTCCTGGTGCAAACACGGACCTGTGCAGCTTCTGGATCCACCCCGGTTATTCTACAATGATCTATGCTGGGCATGGATTGACCTGCTCACGTCTCAGGTAATTTGGGGATCTCTCTGGACTGTGATGCTAACATGGCCTAATAGCCAGAGGAGACTCTTGGCTCTGACTTTTCTTAAAGGCCAGAAGACTCCATGTCACTCCCAGGGGAAGCTGCAGAAGGTTATATGTGTTTTAGTGGTCATTTCACTAGGATATTATCTGATTGGGTTGGAAGGTGCATATTTAGAGCAGAGAAAACATCATGTAGCAGATGTGTTTGTAACAAAGACCATGAATTATCTCAACCAATTTGTCCACCATGTCTTCTTCAGCATTATTTGAATGTCCTGGTGGCTGAGAAAGCACCCTTAGGTGACGTGGGTGACAGACTGAGTGTTCAGCCCACCCCAAAGTTAGGATTTGGGGTTTTCTGAAAATTTCAGGTCTTATTTGACCTTAACAAATCTGCACAGTATGTAACTGGCATTACCAGCCACACAGGCTGGCTGTCACTGGATTTAGTTTAAACAACTTTGAGCTTTCTACATTCAGTGAAGCCAGAAGGCAATTAAAGCAACTCCCAGCAGTGCAAATAGTTGCAAACGTAGTCTAAAAGTGTGCTGAAGTCCTGCCTTGGTTGACTGCCTTACTGCTGCTGCACATACGATCATCTGGGGTCAGAAGAGGGAAAGGTGTCAGCAGTCCTGTGGGTGCTGTGGGCTACAGGGGATATCTCACACAGATGATGGGCCCGCAAGGCTCAGAAAACCCCAGGGGCATTTCTCTGCAGAGAACATCCTTTATTTCCTAGCTTTCCTGCTGTAAACATATGGCCATCATTAATAATAATCACTGATTACACCCGTCTAATTGAGCACAAGATATTTTGGTGTGAGAAGCAGGGTAAGAATGCATCGGCTGACAATCTAAAGGGAAAAAATGAGGATTCTCTGGGTTCCTTTGGGGATATGATGACCTAGAAGAGTGAACCCAGTACAATCTGACCAGTCATCCACCAGCCACACCAAGATGTCATTTTTGATTGCAGCTGAAGATAAGCCTGTTCATCATTTCTTTCCTAAAAAAGGGAATGTTTTCTCTGGGATTTTTTTTCTTTTTTTCTCAGTCAAATGGAATATTCTGTCTCGGGCGTGCCAATCAAGGTCCTGCAGGAAAGGATGTAACGGACAAAGATCAAGTGATCCTTTCCTTTCAGATCTCCTCAGCTTTTAGTACCAAGTGATTTAGAGACTTCCTGAACTACGGCTTGAATACGGGCTACCTTTTCTGCACAGCTACAATGGAAATATCTTTTGTGGACACCACCTGGAAGCATATTTCCAAGTGAACAAGAAACATGCCACTCCTGCTTGTTTTATGCCCCAAACCGGGAACTTCTGCAGAAGTTCCTTCAGCATAAAATAGCCAATAATCCTCCACATCTCTGCCCTGCTCATGGCTGTGCAGACCATGCGCTGAAAAGCAGCCAAAATAGACAAATTCACCTGCAGATTACCTAACCAGGATTATGGTAATCCTCTTTCTGTCCACATGGCCGTTGTTATTTGCATTTTGATTTTGGTTTCAAATCAGCTGCTTCATCTGTCTTGGCAACAGCTTCTGCTGTGCTTTGTTTCCAAGGAAATATTTGGGTAAAACATAGCAACCAGAAGCTGCTGTTATTATTATTTAGCAAATAGCCCAAACCTTTGCTCTCCATCCAAGCATCCCTCTGACTTTGAAGAGTTTGGAAATCTAATCCCATACTGAAGCTTTACAAACAATCCCTCTCTTTATAATGGGCCAAGCCACAAAGCCAAATCCGATCACGCTGAACCTTCTCATTGCTCAATACTTGATGTGGGCTCCAACTGCTGCAGCGTTTCCATCTCTGTTATTCGTTACTGCTGTTACTCCATAACTCCTTTTCCCTCTGTGTATAGGAAAATGCATCAGACCAAAACCTGTGAGGCTTTCTAATACTGTTGATGGCGTTATTGCAGAACTGCATCCATTAGTTAGCCCGAGGCTTATTAGAAGCATCTGGAAAGTTATCCATCATGGGTGTCAACAGAGACCTCTGAGATTTCACACTTTTCCTCTCAGGCAAGACTTTTAATTTTCTTTTGGCTAAACAGCTCCAAAACACCTCTGCTTCATCTCTGGTCACACACGAGGTAAACATACCCCATTTATATTCACACTTTTGCTCATTGGCTTGTTTTGCTGTGTTTTGTTGTTGTTGTTGTTGTTGTTGTTGTTGTTTGCTTTTTCTTCCAGAATAGCACGATGAAAATTTAATGATCCTCTGCATATACAGTAGACATATATGGAAATCTACGCTGCTTAAAAGTTAAGCACAAGAGTTCTCTGCATAACTAATTGCTGCAGAGGTTTACACTACCCATAAAACAAGACTCAGCATGGGGCGGCTATAACCGGGGGCAGGCACTTATCTTTTGTTTGGGGAAGTGGCACCCTTTAACCAACCCTAAATGCGAATCCAACCCCAGATGTAGGCAAGGGGGTGGATTAAAAAACAAAACCAGTGCCCAATCTCTACACGAGTGCACATTCTTGATTCTTCCAGCCATTTTGTTATATGACTTTCTAGTTCTTCTGTCTTTCAGGCTTTTCTGCTGAAGGCTTCTAGTTTCCTATAGGCTTCTATAATTCCTATAGATATTTTATAATGGCTTCTGGGAAGCTGAGACATTCCTTGGCGGTATTATTACTATTATTATTATTGTTTTATTTTTATTGAACCTCTTTGGGCTGTATGGCTGTATCATCTGTTCTCCTAAGCAATATTCTCTAGCCCTGGGGCCAAATGATACTGCTCAGGCCATAGGGCTTGGTTCTTTCACCCCAGAACAGGGTAGACTCCTCCGTGCTGCCCATCAGGAATAGCCTTTGGCCTGTGCTGTTCTCTAGACCACTTGGGCATTGCCTCATCTGTTTGCTGGCATGAGACAACTGGACTGGATGGCTTGCCATGCCCTGGCATGGGTTGTTCTGCTGGGACAGATACAGACATCACCTGCTGCAGCTGCGTGGGCTGGATGATTTGGGGATACTACCCAAGGTCCCTCTAGCTCCTCTGGTTTTACCTAAAAGAAATTCAAAGCTTGATGCACAGCTGATTCTTAAAAGGTCAGCGCCAGATTCTGATATCTGTTACTTTAAAGCACATTTGGAACAAAAAAAAAAAAAAAAGGAAAAAGAAAAAGAAAAAATGAAAAAGAAAAGGAAAAAGAAAGGAAAAAGGAAAAGGAAAAGGAAAAGAAAAAGAAAAAGAAAAAGAAAAAGAAAAAGAAAAAGAAAGAAAAAGAAAAAGAAAAAGAAAAAGAAAAAGAAAAAGAAAAAGAAAAAGAAAAAGAAAGAGGACAAGAAAAAGAAAGAGGAAAAGAAAAAGAAAGAGGAAAAGGAAAAGAAGGAGGAAAAGGAAAAGAAAAAAACAAACCTGACCAGCTAGCTGAGGGCAGCAGGGATCAGTGGGTGTTGGGGGCGGGGGTGAATGCCAGTGTGGACCTTGCTGCTCTGGATGGTTGCTCTTGGTGTCACCCCTGACATCCACAGCAGCAGTGATTTTGGCACTTCTCCTGCCTCCGGGGCAGCACCTTACCTGCAACACCACAACTCTACAGGGCAGCCAGCAGCAATCCAAAGTCAGTGAGAGGGAGTGCTCTTTGACAGAGGCCCTGAAGATGTCACAGCCAGGAAGAGAGATGGTCAACAGAGAACCCACTGTTGAAGAAAACTTCTCAAAGCATAGCAGTTATCTATGGCAGCAAACTGTCAAGGGAAACAAGACAGCAATGCCACCTTCTCCAGCTCTTCCTGTCTCCCCCTATCTCCTACAACCAGAGGGGGACATGTTCTAGCTCTTCATCAAGCCTCGATTGTGCTGAAGCCTGAGCCACAATCTGTCTGATGCCTCCAACACTGACAAGAGAGGACCCAAAGCCCTCACCCTCCTCTGGCTTCATGCATCACTGCAGCATCATTGCCTATGCGACCTCCAGGCCATGAAGTTAGCGAGGACATTTAGTTTTGTTCACAATACAGCCAAATAATCATCTCTCCCTGTCTCCCTCTGAGCCAAACTAGCAGCATCACTAAGCTAAACGAGTTTAAATTCATAGCTTTTTGACACTGTGATGGGGCAAACTGGAATCTGGCTAGCAATAAACTTTACCCCCCTTTGTAACAATGCCTCAGCTCTGCTTAGTCACTGCTTGAGCTGGTGTCAGGGGTTCGTTTCCCTGGAACAATGTGTCTCTGCCCTGGAACAAGGTTTTCTTGGGATGAGAGGGATGCTGAGAATGGAAGGGGGTTTGGCTCTGGGGGAGAGGGCTGCTGCTCTGATACAGCCCTCTCTTACTGTGAAAAGTTAAGTTGCTGCAAAGCAGGGATTTTTCTGTATTTTTTTTTTTTTCCTGCTGGGAGCTCCTTTAGCATCAGCACAGATGTCCACTCAAGGGAATTGCTTGCTTTTCTTCTTTTATTTATTTATTTATTTTTTTTTCATTTTCTGCCAGACAACGAAATAATAGGGGATAGCACTCCCATCCTTCACTGGATGTTTATAACAAGCCAGTTCCAGCTAAACAAACTCCGGAGGAGACGTGTATATTTTACAAGCCCTCAGAAACAAAGGCTGCTGATAAAGACTCATAAAAGCCTTGCTGGAGACCATGCCCCATGGCCAGGGAGCGGTGACTGCATTTTGTGCTCAGCTCCTGGATGAGAACACCGCCCAGTACAGCCCAATTCTGGCAGAACTGAAGATGAAAAGTCTTTCACCCTCTAAAAAGAGTTGCTAAAGTAGGTGCTGAGAGGCCTCAAGGCTGTGCATAGGGGGGCTGAGAGGTCCCTGGAAGATCAGAAAGTTGGGTACAGGTCCAAGGTGACCCTTCCACCACGTTCTTGATTGCTTAGGTACGGTGGTGCCTCCATCCCTGGGCATACTTGGACCTGCGGGTACTTTCTCAGGAGGATTAACTTGTGGTGACAGCCCTCCCGTTGACCCATCCACTCCAGCTGGGCTGCCAGGGAAGCTTCCCTTTACGCCCCCTCTTTCTGAGCTCTGCCCTTATCTCAGCCTCTCACCACAGACCAGTCCAACAATTACAGTGTCAGCACACAACCCTCGGCTTTGGAAGGACAAGATACTGCTTTGAGTGAGCAGGAAAGAAAATGAATCCACTTGGTTGCAGAGTCCAACCCCTTGTCACCCAGAATTTACTAATTAGCCCTCTTTTCCCCCCTTTCTATATATTTTTTTTCCACATTGGTTTTGGTAAAATCTGAAGGCGGAAGCCATCTGAAATATAGCCATGCTGCTTGCAGCTGTAATTTGCAGAAAGAACCTCTCATTTATGCCTCTGGGCTGGGAATTTAGTATTTATGTTGGGATATGAGCACACTGGATGGTCATCATGATGGCAGGCTGAGCATCCCAGAGCATGAGGACCCACCGGTCTTGCCATGTCCAGCCTCTCTCTGGTTTTCCCCTTCAAGTTTGTGCTCGCGTACTCAACCTCCATGCCTGTCTGCTGTGTTGGACCACATTCCTCCTAGGTGGTTTCTAACCAGTTTTTCCTCCATCCCACCTTACCAAGTCCCAGTCCTCACCAGTTGCCAGTGGACGTGGAAACGAGCGACAGTGGTGGGCAACCTTCAGCCAGGCAGGGCAAGGCTGCCCCTGTGAAATACCCAGCTCCTTCCCCCTCTTTCCTACTGGGACCAGTAAAGGGATAAATCACCCGTTCTCCCCCTTCTGTCCTCACTAATGAAGAGGGACAAACCCATAACTTATCTCCTCTGATTCTGTGACTGAACTGGAAGGAAAGGAAGCTTCAAATTATGGAAAAAGGATGGTAGGAAAGGAGGGACACACTCAGCACCCAAGGCATTTTTGGAGGACTTCTCACCCTACATCCATTGCTGTTCACGCAGAGACCCTGGGACAGCCCGCAGCTGCACTGCAGGGGTGCCGGGCCACTCAGCTCCCCCCAGTTTTAAAGCAGGAGCTTCACCTCGCTGTCAGCAGAGCCTTGGCCCCACCACTTCAGAGAGGACAGCCTTTCTCAGATGATTTATCAACCACAAGCTCCAGCGCTGCCCAACGTAGAGCAAAGTGGGAGACCCAGCACACCAGCCAGGCACCACCACCTGGGGCTGAGCATCCCTTTAATCACAGCTGAGGGCATTCCCGCTCCCCAGAGGAAAGAGCGGGGTGTTTTTCAAGCATCATGCTTCATTAAGTGTTTTTATAGCATTACTTTGCAGCTGCAGGGCATGGCAAGCGGGGGGCTGCCGCTCTGACTCGCTCATTAGCGCGAGGGCTCGTACACACTTGGCTTGATGAGACCAGCAATCGTCTGAGCAGGAAAAGGGAAAAAAAAAACAACGCAGGACGGCAGAAAATCAGGAGTTGTGATAAGTCTGGCGTGTGGGGAGTCCTCTGAACTGTCTGTCTTCCTCAGACACTCACCACGAGGGAAACTTAATTAAAGTGACACATTGCGAGAGGCTCGCCGCTCTTCTCTCACGGCTTAATCAGGGAAACAAACCGGTGGCTTACCGGAATAACCGAGGCTCTTTGGGACAGGAAATCCCCAAAAATGAAAAAAAAAAGGCTGAAGGCATTGAGATTTATTTTACCAGCGCTGTTTTCAGCTTGCTCTGTGAGGATCAAAGTCCTGCTGGTGACAGTTTAGTCCGGATGACGAAGTGGCAAATCACACTTGTAAACTTGCACTTGGTAAAACGCGTGGCTGGGAGAAGAAAAAAACCCTCCCTGGTCGTTTTTGCCTGTTTTGCTTGCAAGTGATTGTGTCCTGAAGAAATATCTTTCCTGGGAAAAAATATACATTAAAAAAAAAAAATAATTAAAAAAGAGTTAATGCATCGTGTCCGTTTCCCAGGGAGCTGACTTTGCTGGGATTTGGGGGTCAGCAGGGGACTGGAAAGCAGCCCAGGGACCAAGCCACCCGGCTGAGTTTCCTTCCAGTTTAACCAGTTGGAGAAGTGTGTGGTCTGCCAGAGAGGGAGCGCTCTCTCGTGGGCCACGCGGGGCATGAGCATGTGTCGGCTGCATTGGCTCGGAGGTGATTAATAAGGAAAATAAAGACTGCGGAAGAACGACGTGACATGAACCAGCACGGCAGTAAAGGACAACCAGATGTCAGGTTGTTTTGATCTTCTCAAGGAATAGGGATGGCAAACAAGTGCCAGAGAGAGTTTTGGCACCCGCTGGGGTGAAGGGGAAGGTCCAACACATCGCACGTGCCTGGCTGGGAGCTGCGAACTGCAGCAGAATATGGGACGTCTTGCTGCGGGGCATAAACACACCGGGTTTGCTCGGTCTTCCCCATGTCAGGGCTTTGGCAAAGCAGCATGTGAGGGTGGTGGCAGGACCAGCATATTCTGGGTGTGTGTTAGTCCAGTGAGAAGGGGGTAAACACAAAGAGAAGAGGATGAGAAGAGGAACCTGTACAGTGCTGCAGGCTTGTTGGCTCAAGGCTGACTCATGTCTGCCCTTATAATGCCATGCAGGCATGATTCCTGTTGCCGTATGGATGAAATGATTTTGTTTGTGCTCTTACACAAGCCCGTGACAAAGCAGGGAGCCCTGAACTCTCTTCTCCCACCCCCTGCAATAACCTCATCGCTTTGGACCTGCCTTGGTATCCAGTGACGAAGATGCAGATTACTGTGCTCCCATTGCACTCACATACCGATTTCTGCTACATCTCAAGGCACAGCAGCTTTCAGAAACTAGAAAAGCCAACAGAAAAACCCAGAAAAGCAGCGAGAGCCTTTTGCAGCCCAGCTCCAAAACATGGAGATGATCTAATTTGTAAAAAGTTGATTCTTACGGTGAATCAATCCTTGAGTGCTTTAATGCCCAGAGGTTCTTCCTGCCCCAGGAGAACAACCTCTTGGCCTTTTCACCCCAAGGATGCTGCCCAGAGGCTGGCATAGGACCAGAACTGGAGTTTGATATTACTATATCAAGCTAGTATATTTGATATTACAATTGAAATTTGATATATTGATACATTTTTATATATTGATATATTAATATATTTGATATTTGATATCACTATATCAAACAATATTAGCATCAGCTGAATACCTGACTGAATATTCACGCTACTCCTTGAGGTCCTCCCTGCCAGGCATGCAGGCGTGAAATCCTTTGGCAGACCCTCACCTAAACAGTTTAGTGCTCAGGAAGAACGGTGTAAATTGCTCGATGTGGAGTAAAACATGGCTTGCACATATGTCTGCAGCCTTAGGGAAGAAGCAGAAGTGACAGCTCTCTGCTGCACCTGCTGCATTATCCGCTTGGTGTTTCAGTCACCCATACTGCTGCTGATCCAGATGTGGCCTTGGAAGTGTTTTATGCTTTATAAAACAGATTTTTTTTTTTTTTCCCAGGATCCAATGCCTTATTGTGTAAGACAGCATCATCTGCTCTAGTGACAGCTGCAGAAGGTGAAGTGTTAGAGGAAAAGAGGCAAGAGCGGTGTCTCTTTTTCATAGCATGGAGCCAGCAGTACTAGTAGCAAAAGGCAGCCTTGTCCCTGCTAAATCCATCTGAGGAGGCAGCCCTAGGACTGGGGAAATGATTTCTCACCAGACACCTCTGTTTTGCCAGCCTTTGAGGACTGTGAGCCTCGCAATGATACTCTGACATCGATCTGAAAGTGAAACGAGAACTGGCCTGGCCCGGGTTGGAGTCTGGGCTTGGGCTGGCTGAGGAGCTTAATTATCCTTAATGGGAAGTGAAGGCTGATGAAAATGGGACCCTGAGAAGTCAGGACCAGCCCACAAAGCCATGGGCAGTTTGGGACTGGACTTTCCTGAGCCACCTCTGATTAGTCTCCCTGCAGCTCCCTACAGATTTCTGCAGACATCCACACACCCTGGCCTCACCATTGGCAAACCAGGGGGTTCCTTGGGCAGAAAACCCTTCAGTGAGGTGCAGCTCAACCCGATGGCCAGATAGAATAGTCCTTTCCACCTCCCATTGCTGTCCTGCCCACATACCCCAGGCAGACATCTCCTCGGGTCTAGAAATGTGGTCCAGATCCTGCTGCCCTTGTCTCTGGTCCTGCTGTGTCCCTGCCTCTGCCCAGCCTCAGCATGGATCTGATCCAAGTCCGACCACTGCCCATGCCATGCCCCAGCTGCTGCTGCCTGCCACTGTCACTGTGCTTCTCAGATTTTCAGCCCCACTAAAGGACACTGAGTGTACCCTCAGCAAACCTGAACCCAAGGGAGTGGCTGATGCAATCCGTGACAAAGCTTTGAACCAGGAGGATCTCTGCAACTTCCTGAAAGGAAGGGGTGGGGAGCTGGGGGTCGGCCTCTTCTCACAGGTAACCAGTGATAGGAGCAGAGGGAATGGCCTCAAGTTGTGCCAGGGGAGGCTCAGGTTGGAAATGAGGAGACATTTCTGCTCAGCAAGAGCGGTCAGGCCTTGGGATGGGTTGCCCAGGGAGGTGGTGGAGTCCCCGTCCCTGGGGGTGTTCAAGGCAAGGTTGGACGTGGTGCTTGGGGACATGGTTTGGTGGTGACATTGGTGGTAGGGGGTGGTTGGACCAGATGCTCTTGGAGGGCTTTTCCAACCCTAAAGATTCTGGGATTCTTTGAGGTTTGGGCCAATAGAAACCTTGTGCTTTGAGGAGTTCTCTTTGGTTGTAAGCCTACATCACGATGGAGGCAAACAGAGATATCAAGATAACCATGATAAGAAACTGCAGGGAAGTTGTAATGTTTTGCACCATAAATGTTGCTCCTGGAATAATCATTCTGAGCCCTCCAGGTGCAAGAGGGATGAAAAGAAAGCAGAAGCAATCTGTGGAGGGCTGTTCATGCTCTTCGTGCCCTGTGGAGAAACAGTGAATGAGATTTACACCAACAAGGAGAAGACCTCCATTCAACAGCAGCCAGGATGCACCCCAAGGACAACTGCAAAACTGTCAGGACCCAGCTCTTAGGGCTCCCCATCCAACACTTCCGCAGCTCTGTAAATAACTGAAAACCTTCTCCCAGGCCCAGATCAGAGGACTGCCCCCTCAGGAATGTGCTGCTTCACCAGACCTGGCTGCTGCTCCTCTGTTTTTCCGAAATTTCCAAGACTGGATTGCAGGTCTCTGAGCACTAACTACCAGCATCTCGTGTCTGCTGCCCATCCACAGCGCTGCTGAACCCAACGGAGCAACACAGCCAGCCTGAGAGGCTTATCATTATCGGCTTAGGAGATGTAGGTCTGCGGGGAATTTTAATCAGCAGAAACACTTTCGCACCCAAAGAGACAAAGATATTACCAATTCCCTTAAACGGGCACCAGAAGAGCTGAGTTGCAGGACTTTTCCTCCATGCATCCCGCTGACATAAATCTCTCCAAGGACTGCAGCAGGGCCTTGTGGATCCCCAGCAGCTAATGCTCTGGCTCTTCAGCCACGGATGTACTTTGAAAATTTAATTTCTCTGCCACGGAAGGATTTCCTTATCCACGTGAGACACCCTGCTCGCTTCTCTTGCTGCTCTGAAATGCACCCTACATGATTGCCACCCCCCAAAAAAAAGCCGTACTGGGTGACATAAAAGTGACTTGCTGTCTTTGGATCATTTTCACGAGTCGTTTTGATCTGTTTTTTCTCTCCCTCTCTGGCCTGCTGCAGTGTGCCATGCTGTGCAGCAACAGATAACAGGGACTTAGCGAGGTGTTAGCCCTGCTCTGCGTGTTTCAGACGGAGGGATTAATACCTGGGAGCTTGCTGGGGACTGACTCCTGCAGAACCTGGGTTTGAAGTACAGCAATATTTACACCGGTGTTTGGCTTTTTTCTTGCATCTCCCAACACTTTTCATGAGACTCTCCTTAAAAATCACATGGTTGGCATGAATACAGATAAAAGCATTTTATTTTTACTCTATTTTTTTTTTCATTGTGTGAATTGTAGGTTATTTGATGGCTGGGTCACAGTTCGGACTGATTACTTCTTCATGGCCCAGGAGGCAAAGAAAGAGAAACATTGGGGGTGTTTTCACTTTGTTATCTCAGGTCTTATCTTTACTGAAGAGTTCAAGCATGTGATTAGCAGATGAGCTGCTCCAGCTGGATTAACTGAGCTTGAGCAACACTACAAAACAGCCATCTGCAACAGTCCCTGAGGTTTGAATGGCCTTCAGAAACAAACATCTCAAGGGTTATCTTTATGAGTCGTATTAAAGGGCATTAAAAATAGGTGTGGTCTGAAACCTTGACCCTCATTAAAGTTTTGTGCAGGCTCCGGAAAAGAAGTGAAATCAAAACAAGATTGCTTTCCTTCAGAGAGGGTCCTCGTGAAGGCTTTAATACAATTTAAATAACCACCTGTAGAAATTTCTTCTGATTAGCTTTTCCGCCAGCCTGAAATAAGGCCAGTTTAATCCCAGCTAACCAAGAATACTTATTCCCAGTTAAATATTTGCTCAGCCCTGTGGGCACAGTGGCAGTGGGAAGGTTTGGGCAGACCACGGGGTCTTCATAGGAGGGGGCTTTTCAGCAAAGACAGAGCTGCAGGACACTGCCAGAACAGCCCAAAGGACTTGGACTACGTCTGAAGCAGGAGAGATAAAACCTTGGTTTAGACAGCAGGGTGCTGTGTCATGCTCCATAATTTATTTATTATTATTATGTTTATTTTTTATTTATTTTTTTTTTTTCCTGGTTCTCCCAACTATGGATGAAGTGGTATTAGAAAAGGGGGATATAAGAAATAATTGCATCTGCTGCTGGTAAGTTAATAAAGTGCGTTGTGATGAGAGAGCTCTTCTGTTGAAGTCAGGAGCTGGGCAGCCCAGGTGCTGGTAGAGAAGTGAGTTGGGGCGTGTTGGGACGTGTGGCTCAGAGCCTGGGGGGGTTTCTTGCTCTGCTACTGATCAATATTCTGTATAACATCTGGCAGGTCACTCACCAGATGGTCTTAGAGGTCTTTTCCAACCTAAATAACTCTGTGGAAAACAAACAAATCAAAAATAAGACAAAACAAATAATAAAACAAACCAACCAACCAAAAACAAATGAACAAAACAAAGACCTAGCCTAAGTCCTGCATGGTGGAAGTTATAACTCAGGCTACACATCTCTTGGGTGTTACTTTACACCAAAAAGAACATAAAACTTTGGGAGAGTACACGCATTTCCTATGCAGCTTGGGGTAGATATTTAAATTTTGTGTGTTCTCATTTTCCAAACCTTTAAATGGTGATTCTGGTTCTCTTCTACCACCAAATATCTGCCAGAGGTTTGGGTAGCCTGATAACAGGGGACAAAGGTTTTCAGGCGATGGGCAGGACTAGAGATGTAGGAAGAGATAAGAGCAGTAGTGTATGGCTGGTGCAGTAGTTCAATATCCAAGTTAATGTCTCTCCAGTAAACATTTAAAAGTTCAGATATAAAGATAAAGTTGTAAAACTGGCTATTTTCTTCAAGCTGCCAAAGATGCTGGAGGCTAGGAGCAACTTACTGGGACAGAAATATTCCGGGATTATTTCCCCACTCCCCCCACCCCAGGGTTAGTAAAGTCTTGATGTAAAGCAAATGCAGGCCAGCGTCCTGTTCAAACTTTATTTTAGGGAGAAATGCCATTTATCAGATCTGGCAGGATCTGATAAATCCTCCAGTGAGGTTATGTGGTTGCGGGAAAGTTTGCAACATAGCGAAGTGTAAGTCATCATGCAAAACGTCAGCCAGCCATTCATGAGTCAACTGACGCATTTGGAAGCCCTGTTACCATTCACCGTGAACAGAGCTGGCCAAAGCCCATCATTCTTTGTCTGCCAGAAGATTTCGTGTGATTTTATTTCTTTTTCCTTTTCGTATTTTTGGCTGGGCTGCACTGAGAGCGTTTATTTCTGAACCATCCAAGGAACTGCAGGCTTCCTGAGCTCCACAAGTGCTGGGTGGGTTTTGCTGTTCTCCTCGGGTTTTCTGTTAAAGCCATCAATGAAATTGTCATTGTCACGGAGCTGCTGTGGCTGGCTTCCAGGCGCCTTTGCGAGGGCCGGGCTTGCAGAGTATATATCAAACACACATCTGCTTTCAGCTTCCCTGCCGACGAGACAGACCTGCTCGGTATCTTTATTTACAGATAAAACTCCTGGCAGTTTCTAAGGTCTCCGGACACAGATCCAGGCATGTCTCAGATTTTGTTGAACCGTATTGAAAGAAAAACATTCTAGACTCATTGGGAAAGCGCTTTTTCAGTTGATGCCACGTGAGATACTCACTCCGTCTCCTCCAACACCTAATTTTAACTTGCTAAATAGTCCAGCCTCACTTAGCCTCATGTAAAGAAAACGGTGAACAGTAGCCACTTTTTAGGTCAAATCATAGAGGGATCTAAGATGTTTAGAAATATCCCCTGGAAGAGGAGTGTTTCTCTATTTATTGCTATGTAACGAGCTTCTGGAGATGAGGTTGTCAAATTAAACACTCGGGTTTTGATGCCTAAACACATACACATATTAATACCTCATCTGGTGTCATAACGCTGGCCTCTGCCAGCTCTGATATTGACTATCCAAACTACCTGCAACGTCATATGTTCCACTCAGGTGAGTGCCAGAAACCTCCGATCTCACAGGCTACAAAAGCAGCATCCAAGAGAATCAAATCAATGGAAACGTTTGGGGAATGAAGTCGCCCGAACCTGGCTGTACAGGACTGCTCGGGGCTGACAAGCAGCAGCCCTGGTGCAAACCAAATAATCCGGAGAGAAAAAAAGGAGAGAAAGGGATTCCATGTGAAACCTTGAAAACAGGGTAATGTGGCACAGCAGGACACTCCCACCCCCCCCAGAAAAAATCAGCACTGCCAAAACCGTGGGACATCAAACCCTCCTGCTCTGCCCTGCCAAGAAACTGATGTCAGATCGGGTTGACATCAAGCTCACTCCAAGTCACGGAAAGGACAAAACGGAGAGGAACTCGTAATGAATTACAGGATGGAGATTAACTAATGCCAGTCAGTGAGGCTGAGAGATGATGAATCTTGTCGGTTTGGCTTTACATCATTTTTTGATGGAGTCGTAAGTCTGGCATATAAAGACAAGTGGTGATGTTGTCTTAAATTCCTACCAGGTATCATCCAGCTGAAAGGTGATACGGAGGGAGAGAACTAGTGCCGCACACTCAGTGTGTCCACATCATAAAGAGATAAAAAATGATTAACTGATAACATGGAATAAAATAGTAGATGAGAATGCCTCATTTGGCATTTTCTGGTGGAGACTCTGGGGGAATCTCATTTTTTTTTTTTTTTTCCAGTGCTGTTCAATAACTGTATCACATCATCTGGAAAGAAACAGAAAAAAATCATCATTCGTAAAACTTGCAGATTGGTCTGGGCCTCTCATGTAGGAGACACGTTTGGAAAGTGTCCTTTAAACCAAACCCAAATGGGTTTGTGTACATCTGGGGATAAAAATTGCATGTCACACTTCCAAGGCAGGGGGGCTTTACTGAGGAAAGCAGAGGCGGGCTTGCAAGCAGTGACGCTGCAACGTGTGAGCGGTAGCATTAAAGGGGAGAGAAATGAAATGGGTGACAAAAGTCACCCAAAGCCATGCTATCGGCTCTGTATTCACCCATTACGGAGTGGGAATTGCTAACAAGTGCTGCTTCTAATTTATCCAAGAGAGGGAGAAGGGAAATTTAAAAATGAAGGTGGGAAGTGCTATAGGGATGAAATCCTGAAAGGCACGCTCTACGGCAAAAGCCTGAAGGAGTTGTTTATTTATTTTACCCAGAGGATGACTGGGATGTGAGCTAATTATGGTGTGCAAGTGCCTACAGGGAGGTGATATTTATTGTGCTTCCCGGCTTTTTCTTTCTCAGGCAAAGGCGGAGCGACAGCCAGGCGCAGGAAGCTGAAGCCAGACGCACTAGACACAAGGTGGATATTTTTAATGTTGACGGTAATTAACAGTTGGAATAATAGACAGGGGAACCTGGCAGATCCTCCAAGGCTGGAGCTTTTAATTAAGGCTCGGAGGACGTGAAGAAAGGCTAACGCTGGTGTTGCCATCCCTCGATTTTCTCTAGAATCAGTGGAAATGGAGACTTTTCTGCAGGAAGAGTCAGAAGCGGAGCCAAACCTTCCCCTGCCTTCTCTCTGCTGGCTGCAGAGGGTTTCCAGCTTTAGTCAGCAGTACCCCGCGGGAGAAGTCATTACAAAATGCATTTTATTTCCAGCACGCTTGAGGAGCTCGGCGCAGCAGCTCCTGGGAGGCTGCTTGGCCAGGCTGATGCGGGAGGTCAGAGCAGAGATTAGAGCACCCTCTTCTGCTCTGAAAATTTAAAGCAAAGCGAGACAGCTGTGGCTCAGCCTTCCCTTGGGAAACGTTATGGATGTACGAGCATCTCTCGCTCGCTTCGATGAATACAGAAGTGTTGGGAATCCGATGGTATACAAATAACACAGCATGAGGCGGTTGTTGCAGCAGTGATGAGCTGAGGATTTAAGGAAAAAGAAAGGTTTGGGGATATAGGCTCTCTAACATTAATTCTAGACAAATAAATTATCTTATTAACTATTATTTTTTTCCTTCAGCTGCAAGACTTGCCTTAATGAGACAAATCATGCAATGCCAGGACATGAGCTTGTTTTGCATGCATGGCAGAGCTCTTTGGGGTGAGAGACCTGGCAGAGAGAGTAACCAACTTTTGGGGTAACCAACTTTCCATACAGAGGGTGGACTCCTGCCACTGGCATTATCTGATCGCATGAGGTTCTGTTCTTTCACTGGGAAAACAAGAAGCAGGAGAAAAAGGAGAAAGTGATGCAGGTTTTAACCCACTAGGCTATAGAAAAACATGAACTGTTTTATGTCAGAATAAGCACACTAGTAAAAAGACCTCCACTTCAATTATTTTTTAATCATTCACTGTTGGGAGCTTGACACATTTTTTTTTCGTCCAGCATGGGACATTTTAATGCTATAAGCATCCCCCAGATGTGAGCCAGTGGAGCTACTGCAGGAGGCATTGAAACCACTGATCCTGAGTGGAAATACACTGTGCAGTACCACTGTCAATATAATAATAATAATAATAATAAAAAGACAACAGGAAACGTATTAGACATGTATGTAGCTATAGGTATATTTGGTTATAGATATATACATAAATTAAACTTCTGCATGGTTCAAATAATCACACTCCTCGTGCACAAGCTTTATTTAATTTCACACTTTGATCCGAGCCTGGTGTGTAAGCCTAACACACGAGTAGCATACATAGCAGTGTTCCAAGTTCAGGCTCGATGTCTGATGTCTTTTAAGCACTTTGAAAAAGTGAAGCAGTTTAGTAATTCCTGATAACTGCCTCGAGCTGCTCCAGTCCCCAGTGAAGCACATTTCCAGGAACCTTCCTGGATCCATGCGAGGAAATGAATGAATGGAAGGATATGAATAAAACGAATGGAAAGTTCTGCTCTCCCCACTGCATCTGAGTGACTTTGTGGCTTCCCTTAATCATTAGTCACAAAGAACGAGCTACTACTGAACACGCATAAGGAGATTGTATGATTTATATGACATATTTCAAGTTAATACCGCTAAAAGGTTGAGTTGCAAATGGTTCCTTGTAGACCAAAAGCTGCTCCTACGGCCTCAGCTAAATTACTGCAAGGGGCTTCCTCGCTAGGGCAAGTATGGTGATGTTCAAGGTCTTTCCAGGTTTATAGTTTTATTGCCAGGTCCACTGGGGAAGGAAGGTGTCTGGGAATGTGGAGGGGGTTACTGGGGGCTTCACCTGTAGGGAGAGATCTAAAGAGCCCAGGGAGATAAGAATGTTATGCTGCAAATGTAAAAAGCAATGTGTATGTCCTGATGGGTACCAGAGAGAAACAACGAAGGTGGGACTGTAAAACATCAGCAGGATGGAGGAGCCTGAAATCAAACATTCTGCTTTCCCCAAAATCAAATATTCTGCTTCCCCCAAGCATGAAAAATCTCTTGGCTCTGCTGTTTTCAGGGCTGAAGAGGAGCTGTGGTGCACAGCGACTTAAGGATCTGTTCTGCAAGGGGCAGATCCCAGGAGCTAAATCCCACTAATCCAAAGGCAGAGCCTTTAGATGCCATCCCTACAATTACTGAGTTAGATATGAATAAGTCCTTGCACTGAAGCAGTTCGGAGTGAGGCAGCCTTGGAGTTCTGCAAGACCTTCACCAACGTCCAAAGATCTTGGGGTGATGTGCCCCAAGTCATGAAACCCTGGAGGAGAAGGATGTTCCTCACCAAAGGGGGCACAGGAAGATTTTGACACTGCAGGGGGGACGCAGAGCACCACCTGGGGTGTCCTGTGAAAATCCCAGCCTGAAGGAGGTGGGCACTTGCACGGAGACCCACCATGCATCGCCTCTCCCTGGGGCAGGACCCATGTCCCAGGAGATCCATCACCACTGGTGAGATGCCGCTCTGCTGGTGGGTGGCTTTTCCTGGAGGGCTCTCTCCGTAGAGGACTTGCGGGTGTATTTATAGCACACTCAGCCTCAGTGGATGAAGATTCGGGATAAAAATACTTCTCTGGTAATGAACAGGTAAGCTGGTAAGGGGGCTGCTGCTTTTAGAGCACAATCCTGTTTGGATCAGCAAATTTTCTTAGCCATGGGATGATGCTATTGATGGTGGAGGAGCTGCTGTGGGTTTGGGATTTCTGTGCCTGGCTGTGAGGGATGAGTCCTTTACTCCCCAAACCATATAGCTCTTAGTCTTTAATAACAAATATCTTACTCCAAGCTTGAACACAAAGCTTCTGCCATGGCAGTTGTTTAACAGTCCTTAGCTAAATTCCAGTCATAATCCTGCTTTTCCCTTGTTTTGTGACTGCCTGTTTTTCCACCTATCCTTCTGCCACGTTTAAAAGACACTGGCAAATGAGATAAGTTAGACCTTGAAAAACCTCTTCAGAAAGTTTAAAATCATATGCACTTACATATACAACCCTAAGTACCTGCATATATGGGCCAGTACCTGTTTGTGTGTCTGTGTTTGTGTGTATATGGGCTCTGGTTCATTTTCACAACTCACTGAGGTTTTGGGAGTGGCAAAAGTTGCTGGCTCAGTGCATTTTACCTTTTTGTGCTCTTATTTATGTGTTTTTTCTGTGCGGTTTGGGATTTATCTTCCGAAGAACTGAAAAATTACTGTATGCATAGCTTGCATTTATTGCTGCAAGCAGTCACTCTTCGCTGGCTTGTTTCAAAATAGATTGCAAAACTTTCTAAAATGTTAATATATTTGTGCATTTTAGGACTACAGGGAGTTTAACTGGCAATGGGTAGGGTTGTCTGTGTGGTACAATGGCTTTTGTGGTGCACACCCATGGGGCTATGCAGGTTTTTGGCACCCCATACACTTGCACCTTGCGAGCTGTTGTATAATTTGGGCTGATTCAGCTCTACCTACATGCACCAAGCAAATACGTATACAGGAAGGCAAATGTAATCTGCTTTTCTTCCAGCAGCTAGTAATGCACTGCCTGGCTTCCTGAAGAGCTCAGCTTCGGTCTCCCTGCCTGTAAAACAATGTCATTGCTCCTACCGTGTCCTAACAGCTTGCTCTGGGTGCTGTTGAGGCACATTAAGTTGCAGCCGTTCAACACTGGAAATTCCTTCAAGACGTTTTTCCACGCTCTCTGGTGGCTGCTGTTGGGAATAATCACACTTTCCCCTCCAGTGCATTGTTCCATTTTTAAAATTGGACTGCTCGGACCCTGGGACTGTGATCCCTTCTTCTCCAAAGCCTTTCCCCATGCAGCTGCCAGGTTAGCGGTGGAACGAATAAGCAAAGATCCTTCGCTAGACCTTGGCCAGAGACTGGATTATGTGGTCCTGCAAGAAGACTGTGAGACATCAAGAGCTCTGGTTAGATTCATTGACTTTGGAAAATTTTCCTCAGCTTTCGTAGGTCCTCTGAACCCTGGCTTCTGTGAGGTGGCTACGCTTTTAGGGGAAAACTGGAATAAAACCATCTTCTCATGGACGTGCATCAATTATAAACTGGACTCCACCACCCATCACCCTGCATTTGCCAGGACCCTGCCCTCTCCAACCCAAGTTTTGTTTACAATAATGAAATATTTTAATTGGGCTCACGTTGGCATCATTGCTTCCAACCAGGATGTTTGGATGGACACAGCCCACAAGTTAGCGAGTGCACTCAGGAACGAGGGGCTTCCTGTAGGCATTGTTACAGCCATGGGTAAAGGAGAAAAAGGCATTGAAGACACTTGGAACAAGATCAAAAAAGTTGGTGGCATTAAAAGTAAGTGCTTTGAGTGAGTCTCACTCCTTTTTATTTATTTATTTATTTATTTCTCCAGGGTATGGGCTGCATTGTTATCCATGACCATAGCCTAGAGAATGAAGTTTTGAAGTTATTTAAGTCAAGCAGAATTTTATCTCTGACCTTAACAGAGCCAGGGCTTCATGTGAAAGAATGCTGGGCATTTTGTATGTGATGGAGATCGAATAAAATAGTCTACAGCATCAAAGTCTGAGTCCAGCTTGTGTGAAAAGACTGTATTTAGTAGAGATGGGTGTCTCAGCTTGACCCTATCAAGTGTAAAGAGGGGTTTGTAGGAAGGTTTTGTATTGTTGCTGTTTTGGATTATCAGAAATCTCATGCTTTGGAAATGCTGTGTCCTTGCTACCTGGGTTCAGTGAGTTATCAGGGGTGAAATCCAGTGTTATACACCGCATACTAAAGCAGCAGAAACATCCCTGCTGGCATACAACACGTGTAGTAAAGAATGATCTGTTTTCTCTTAAGAAAATTGTGTAAAAGCCTTGTTCTCCTGGTTCAAAGCCCCTTCAAGAAGTCTGTGACACTGCTCTGATCCTGGATGTACATCTTTGCAATCAGCACTGCAAATCCAGTGGAGGATGCATTTTTAACTAAAACTTTGTTTTTTAGGCTAAAGGCTAACAAACAAGGGTAGTAAGGTGGTATATAACTTGAGTTTTATCCGTGCTCAGCTCCATGATGGAGAGTAAAACCACCTTGGGTGGGTTCATCTCCATCATTACTCTCTGTTTGAGTTAGAGATGATGGGCTGCTTCCATTAACAAAGAACCAGTCCCTTCTCAAACACGATTCATCTGACCAGCTTAAGCTCCCTGCTATATATAGTACGTGATAAATCACTGCCTGCAAGTACCTGTTTGTTTCCTGTAATTCAGGCACCTGAAAAAAAAAATGCCCTTGTTCACTTCAGCTCCCCATTCGTCAGGAATACTTTCCTAAGGAGTGTCCAACCAAAATCTATACAGCTGGTGATATGATGAATGGGTGGAAGTTGGGCACTGGGTGTCCGTCAGCTCAAGGCACACGAAGGGAAGGCTCATGTCTCAGTTAATGACAGCATAGGACCATGATGACCCTCCTGTTTTATCTTGAAAAGCCCAAATGGATTAACAACACTGTCTGTGGTCCTTGTGTTTCAGTTATACTTCTGTGCATGCATTCTGTGCTCATTGGAGGGGAGGAACAGGCCACCTTACTCACAAAAGCTCAGGAAATGGGACTAACGGATGGAAGATACGTCCTCATTCCATATGACACTTTACTTTACAGTCTTCCTTACCAAAACAACTCATTCTATGCCCTCGACAATGACACCAAGCTCCAGGAAGCATATGATGCTGTGCTGACTATTACACTGGAGTCTGGGAACAGGACTTTTTACGATGCATTCAGGGAAGCTAAAGAAAATGGTGAAATAGCCAGGGAGCTGGAAGCTACACAGGTAAATACTCTTTCTCTCAAGCTTTTCTGGGACACAGTAACAGGACACGTAGTTCAAGCAATAATTACAGAGAAGGGACAGGAGAGAGAAAACCCAGACTGTGTGGGCTTGGATTTTGAGAAAAATATGGTGAAGGTTGGGTGTTGTCTGCATTTGTTTGGAAGAGGCATTTCTCCTGACTGTCTGGCAATCTAAGTCAGCTAGTTCAACTGCAGAGCCATGATGGGAATTCAAGAGAAATGGGCTGTCTCCGAGGCTCTCAGATTTGGTTTAACTTAGTTAACTGCAGTAAACCCAAGCTAAAGTGGTCTCTCTTCATGTGGATGAAGTCTGTGATACCAGCTTAAGGCACCAAAATAAGATTCCTACATCTGATAATTTTGGGGGGCTTGCAACAAACAACATACTGGATGCTTCTATATGGTAGGGCTTATTATCATTGCTGCCTTGTGCTTCTTAGCACTTCAGTCAAAGTTGTTCTTTTGAACATGCCAGAACAACTACCTCAAAGTCTATCTAAACAAACAAAAAAACAGTCAAGTCCTACCTTGTAGACATTGGAATTGGAGAATCTATTTTGCTGGTGAGGACATGCAGGATACAGCTGCGCTAATCTTCAAATCCCACTAGGTTCTTTCAAAAATATTAAGCACTTTTAAGGCACAATTTATCAGATCTACATGGATGTGTACTTTAGGAAGAAAGGAATCATGTCTTGGAAGCATCCATATCTTTTCCTTCACTGTAATGAGAGCCCAGGTTAACTATACTGAGTGTAGGATTCTTCACTGTAGGTGACTACATCTGGTCAGCAAATCCCAGCACATACATCAAATTCTGTAGTTCCAACAACAGCATTTCTCATTGTATAATGAGTGTACGGGCTATAATCTTTCTTAAACTGTAAATGATCATATGTCTACAAAAACAACCATTCTGGGGGGGGAGAGTGAGAGCTACGGGTTCTTAAATCAAGTCTGGCACAGAGGGGAGCAATGCAAGGAGAAAAGGCTTTGGTACCCCAGAGAAGAGGTTTTCTCTGACAGTGAATTTTATGTCTTAGGAATAATCAACACTTTGACAAAGACTTGATAACCCAAGTATGACATTTTTCCTACCTGGGTAGGGAGCGGAGTCTCTTGCTGTGATCTTTTATTTCTGGAAGATGTTTTAGCTCGATCATTTGAGGCTGGCTGTGATAAAAAGCCAGCTGAACATCAGGCTCATAGTCTTGCTTCTTCCCACAAAGTAATTTTACTTGATTTTAAAGGTATTTTGAAAGTGTATTTTGGGAAGCAACCATAAGAAATGTTCACATATGTTTTGGACAGAGCTACCTTCAATGTAAGATTCTTCAAACCCATTTTTCTGTGAGTCTTAATGCTCACAGGTTCAGGTACCTCCCTGTTAGCATTTTTGATGCTTAAGATAGCCAAAAGCTTTCACGATCTTATACCTAGACTGAATGCCAAATGGGAAACAAAGGTGTTCAAGTCCTCTAATATATCCTCCTAGATCCAGATATTTGACTGAGTTTGCACAGAAGGTCTGTGACAAACCTGGAGAACAAAAACAAGTGTCTCAATTCTTAGTTTACAGATAAGCCAGAGGGACATTTTTTGATGCAGATGTTAAACCAGAAGCTGGCAGCAGTATAGTATATCCTAACCAGAACTTCATCTGTAATTTCAGGTTTCTCCACTCTTTGGGACAATCTACGATGCCATTTACTTCATGGCAATGGCCATAAACAGTGCTCGGAAAAAAGGAGCCTGGGTCTCAGGAGTTAATATAACAGAACACACGAAAAATGTTAGTTTCCCTGGATTTAGCCAGTGGGTAGAGACAGACAGCTGTGGGAAGTGGCTGAGCAACTACGTGGTACTGGACACAGATGGTCATGGGAGTCAGCTCTTCCCAACCCACTTGCTGGACATGTCTTTAGACGATGTCAGATCCCTCGGCCAGGACATCCATTTTCCCAGTGGAGCCCCTCCCAAGGCAGACTGCAGCTGTTGGTTCGATCCAGACGTTCTCTGCACTGGAGGTAAGAAAAACAAAATAATATGGTCAAATGTCATCAGGCCTACCCTTCTTACTTATTTCATCTTTTTTTTTTTTTTTTTTTTTTCTTACTCCATGTGATTTCCTAGTAAATTAGATCTCCCCAAAGAGAAAAGACTAAACCCAGAAAGTTCACATGAAGATGACTGGTCATCACACTGCTTGTAGCGGGAGTCCTATGCAGAGATCCCATGGCTGACCCAGAAGACTCTCTTATTGTTTTTTTTAGGTCAATAATGTTGTTGCCACTGGGTGCTGGAAAGAGTTTTCCAGGTCTAACAGTCAGATGTTGACTGTCAATTTGACAGTCAATTGCTGTCAATTTGATGGCAAGTAATATATGCCAGAGAGAAAGCAATATACGCCAGAGGCTCCACCCAGCCCCGTGTCCCTGTCCTTCTGAGGGACAGGGCACTAAGAGGATTTGTGCTGAAGACATTGTTCTTAGGCTGCACAACTGCAGATGCTCTCACCATCAGCCCCCGTAAACCCTAGCTTCTTTAAAGAGTTAGGTATGTGGTGTTAAGGCTCATCAGAGCTCATCAAGAATAGAAAATAATCATTACTCAAAGTGTTGGAGTAGACAAATGAAGTGATCATTGAAGGCTTAAGAGAAGAAATATTTTCCTGGGTTTGCTAGACTGAACACCAGTTTCACTTACTGTTTTTAACTTGAGGCAACTGCGCTGCAGTTATAAAGTCAACAGGGAAAACTAATTCTCAGGGTAGGATACTTAGCTTCCACTTGACATACTTATTTATAATAATATACATTTACTCCTACTGTTCTGGGATATGACTTAAATAGACAAACTTAACCACTTCTACAGAATATTTCATTCAGCAGCTGAGGAAAGCTCAGCTGTAGCTGGTGTAAATCAGAGTAGCTCCATGGAAATTGGTGATATACCGATCTTACAGCAGCTGACAAGCAAATATAATCTCACCATATATCTAATTCTGCATTGTCAGTAGGAACGGTATAGCAATTCAGCATCCCGTTGCAGTTACAGAGAGATCCCACTGATTTTTAGAGCGATCAGATTTTATGTTCCCACCTTTACAAAAGCATAAAAGCATTTGTCAGTGAAGTGACAATTTATTATTATTACTAATATTTCTGAGAGTGGATTTTATGACTGGAACTAAACCTATGCCTCAGTCTGGTTTTTGCATGGACTTAGGGGTAGAGGAGGTGTGGATGTGAAGCTGCCAAGGTGCTGAGAGAGGGAGAAGGGTCTGGACAATTTCCAGGTGGCTGCTGGAGATCCCCAAGGAGGAGCCCCCAGCCCCTCTCTGGGCAGCCTGTGCCAGGGCTCCGGCACCCGCCCAGCCCAGCAGTGCTTCCTGAGGGGCAGAGGGCACCTCCTGGGCTCCAGGCTGGGCCCGGGGCCTCTGGGCCTGGCCCTGGGCACCCCTGAGCAGAGCCTGGCTCCGGCCTCTCGGCACCTCCCGGCAGTGCCATGGCCATGGCTGGCAGCCCCCGGAGCCTCCTCTGCTCCAGGCCCAGCAGCCCCAGCTCTCGCAGCCTCTCCTCACGGCAGAGCTGCTCCAGGCTTCATCAACCCATCCCCATTGATTCCTTTTCCCCATTTTTGTCCCTTCCTCTATACATCCCAGAAGTTTCACATACTCCCACAGTCCCTTTAAAGCATTCCCCAATGAGTTAAACACAATCCCCCAAATCCCCTTGAGTATGACTTAAATTTGCTCATTCCAGTGAGTCCATTTTAACCTTATTTTAACTTCTAATGAGTTACAAAGTTCTGACTACATTTCCTCAAGCCTTTACATGGTGACATCAGGACTCGGGTCTTTGGAATTGCCTCTGCTAATTCCTGTTACTTAAAGTTTTTTTTTTTTTTTTTTTTTTTTTTTTTTTTTATCTGGGTGTTTATTTTTCACTTCTCTTGTCCTTTTACTGTCTCTCATTCACCCCAGTGAATTTTGTGCTTTAACCAGCTTTCACTCAGCATATCAATGCTGCTTCAGTGAATGAAATGGGACTTAGGCATTTTTCAGCTGTGGAAGAGTCCTCACACCATGATGGGTTACAGGGGCTATCTGAGGAAGCTTAAGAGACTGCACCCACAAAATCAAAAAACAAAAACCACCACCACCACAAATAAATAATAATAATAAACAAACAAACAACAAACAAACAAAAACTGGACGCAGAAGAAAACATCTGCAAACTCCACATTATTCCCACCACAATCTGGTGTGGCATACAGGTTCTCTCTGAAACTGTTAGATGACCATGCAGGGATGTGAGATGGGATTTTCATACCCCTACACTGTACCACTATCTCATTGGGAAGGCATTTTCTCCTTTGTGCAGCAAGAAAACCAACCCATGCCCCTGTGACTGGGTTATTTAAAGTTATTCTCTCTTCAGTAAGAGGTTTCCCAGCAGATGACCACAGGTGCAGAGCACCAGGTGTCCTGCACGTCTGCCTCTAAGCTGATCCAGTCCCTCTTTTTTCATGGCTCTAGCCATGAAAGCAGAGTGACTTATATGCGTAAGGACAATCAGGGACTGGAACCCTGGGCTGAAACAGAAAATGAGTACAAATCTGCCAGGAAAATTTCAGCTGAAATGTTTTGTCTGCTCCTGGAAAAGATGCCATTTTTCAAAAATTCCCGCAGCTTTCACTGGGAAGCTCTATGTCTCTATGTCTCCAAAAATGCCCTGAGACTTAGGTGCAAGAGAGACTTAGAGTCATGAACTTTTTATCAACCCAAATTTCTGCATGTTTGTTTGTGTTAGAGGATCTCTGAACACAGAGAGAATAAAGTAAATATAAATAGAAGATCGAAGAGCCAGAGACAGCAAACTCTTCCCACTGGAATCGAGCTCATCCGTTCATGTCAGCTTTCCTTAGCTCCCTAGCAGAGAAACTCATGAGCAAACAGTCTCCAGTACGTTCTGTCAATGGGCCCATTGAGACATCAGCCTCATCTCCCTGCTCTTCTGCTCTTTTCAGCGTTAGACATCTGTAGCAGGGAATGAAAAATCCCAGATGGACTGGTGACTCACACTGGCAGTCAGTTTGGTACCACATGATAAAGCTTCTTCAGTGTTTCAGTTCCTGGAGAGAAGAGGGTCAAATGTTCAGAAGTTACAGACTTTGTAGAAGCTGTCTGTAGGACTTAATTGTTGTCTGTGAGTCCAGTTATCTACTATTTTTCCCACTGATTCAGAGCTCTGTATCTCATAATAAATAAATAAATAAATAAATAAAAATCGTCATGCATGCAAGTAAAAAATTAAAGCAGTTTCATGCAAATACAGTCAGCAGTTGTGTTTTCACAAATTAACATTAAATAAGAATCGTTTTCTAGCATCTTTTTAGCTCAATATTTGACTTTGTAGTCTAAAGGCTTTGTATTGGTGATTTTAATATTATTGCCTAAATCAAATTAACTTTCTTGTTTAGTTTAATTATTTAAATATCATTCCAATTCTTAATTATTATTCTAATTAATTAATTTTCTAATCCACTGACTTTCCCCCCTCTCTGCACAGGAATTGAGCCTACAATCATGATTTTGGGAGCAATGCTGGTATTTGCCCTGGTGCTTTGTGCTGTGGGCCTAGCTTATCTTATCAGGTGAGAATTGCAGCAGGTATTTGATTATAGCCAATTTTACCTTGTGTGGGAGGCTTGCCAGCATCTTGAGCCACTTGTAGCAGTTTAGTTGTGGTCTCTGCCCTCCAGCCAAATGTTTCTTCGCTTTACTAAGTGATTGTGGCTTGGGTGGTGTGATCATTGCTTCTGTAGTCTCGGGAGGAGCCATTTCACACTTAATCCAGGCCAGTTTTAGAAGGTTGTACTTTGCTGCAGGAAGGATTAACTGGATGATGTCTCTGAAACATTACAAAGATGACAATCTCTTTGGAAGTGCAAAGTATGCCCTACAAATCAACAACAGGAACCTGCTTTGAGAACTTCAGGGTGGAGACCAAGAGGACTGCCATTTTAAATGTCCTTTTTCTTACCCCAGATCATTATTTTCTGCATTTCTGTCTCCTATATGATTTACCTACCAGCACATAGGCTGACCCTCTTTCCTTTTTCCATGCATTGGAAAGAAAGAGAGAGAGAGGCTCTCTCTGGAAAGGGTTTGGAGCAATGAACTAGAATACCTCTTTATTGTCAAGCCAATTCATTCCCTGCTATGAGCTGGAGTCCAGATCCCTGGTCACTCATGTTGCATATACGTTGTTCTGGGCATGGGAGCAAAATAGTCTGCTGAGGAAGAGACAGGTTCCACCAACTCTACAAATCACACTTCTGTCCCAGCTGTATATCCAAAGTGGACACGAGCCAACACGGACTTGGGAGCTTGATCTTCCCAAGGACAGCATAGCCACAATCTAATGTATTTTTTTACTCCAAACTGTCCACCTGGAGGAATCTGTCTGTCATTGGTGACATCTACATGGTACAGAACTGAAATTAGAAGGCATATTTATTCAGCAATGGGTTCAGCAGAGCAGGGCTCCTGGAATGTCCCATCCAGCTCAGCCTGTCAGATCATCCTCAAACAGGTTCTCTCCCCACTCCTGAATCATTCCTCCAAACCCATATGATATGAGGCCACCCAACAAGCAACACTTCTATCAGCTCCCCTGTTTATGACACACAGCTGCTTCTAATACTTGATAATTGCAGGCACTGAAGAGGTGGCCTCCATCCACCCACATCTTAAAGCAGCATCTTATGCCTTGGCCACCAGCCTCTACAATTACACAAATAAAAGACTTTTTTTTTTTCTGCCTATTCTACGTGAAAGCTGTTCCACAAGTACCAGACTGTGCCTGGGAAGGCTTAGTCGTAAAGTAAAGATGTATGGCCATCTGCAGGGGAAAAGAGAGAAAAAAAAATAAAGTCTAGTGTGACTCAGACAATGATTTATGTTAGGGCAGGGCATGTCTGGAACTAAATTTAAACCACAGCATGGACGGAGTTCAGATGTGGGAGCACTGGCCTAAGCTCTGCCAGGGATCTGCTGCATGACCTTAAATGAGTCACTCCACTCTCTGGGCTTTGCTTTCAGCAGCGGGGTGCTTTCCTCCACGCCTGGGGGAGAGGACGTGCATGATCGAGCACAGTTTTCTGCAGGACAGGTGAAGGGTACATGAGTGATGAGCTTTTTGCATCGAGCTGACTTGGGTGGCTAGGGACAAAGTGGTTAGAGAACGATGATAATAAATCAGCCAAGGTGATGTGGACATATGGATGAGGCTCCCTCTGAACTCCAAAGAGCAATGCTGTTCTAAAATGCCCAGAGTGGTGCATGCAATGAAAAGGTAAATCATGGTGATCTGTGGACATTTTTCAAAATGAATCCTTCCACAACACGGTTAGTAAAAGGAGTCTTACTGCAAACAGGATCAAATATGTTTTTTGGGAATCCCATCAGGAAAACTTCTAGTTGTCTTAGCAGACAACCAAACATGAACTTAGTCTTACCAGATGACCAGACATCTGCTGGAGTGTAAACAAAATGCATAAAACCAAAAAAAAAAAAAAAAAAAAGTAATAATGGGGGCAATGGAGAGCTTTTCTTTCCCTTTTCTGTACTTGTCTGATGGATTTTTGACTGTCTCATGGACAGTATGTTTTGTGCTCAGTGTTAGACCTTGGCATTCATTGAAAGCGTGGCGTGTGACTTCTGCCTCTTTCCCGAGTCCACAAAATGTCCAAGTGGTAAGTATTAGTGTCAGATGAATCCCAGCTGAAAACTACCCATGACAATCTGGAATGTTTCATATTAATTTGTGCAAGCCTGTCTGAACCAGCCCATGAACGTGTCGTCCTTGCTAGTGCATCCTTTCCTGCTGTGAGCTTTTCTGCTATGCCAATTTTAGAGAAGCTGGGCAAGTAGCAGACAACATTTTTTTTTTTCTTTTTTTTTTCTTTTTTTTTTTTTTCTGACAAGTACATTGAATTTCCTAACTCCCCAGAGGCAATTCTGCAAATCTGGTAGTCTTTCAAGGAGTCCAGTCATCCCTTGGAAAACAAGCAGCAGCATCCCTGGGAGATGCCAGAAGAACATTTGTCCTGTGCTGCACAGTATGCGATAGACATCCCATCTGGCTCAGATCCTGGAAGTAGATCTGAGTCAGCACAGTCTTCTGCTTGATATAATCACTCATGACCAAGAAGAAGAGCACTGGCTCAGCAATATTCCTTCCAAGACCTCCACGCTGCATTGCCACGTACAACAAACCTCTCGTCCCTTGTAGCCTTTCCCTCTGTTATGAGTTTGCAGTCATTACAAGGAGGTATCTTGCTGTGGGGTTCGTACTGCACTATGCTACAATATTCATCTAGCATGCTTTGATGGTGGCTGTTGTCCAGGCTACTTTTATAAATTACCAAAGGTTCAGGTTCAGGCCCTAAGAAAGGCTGGTGCATCCAAAAGCTGGTCTGTTTTTTCACCAGATAGGTTGGTCTGATAAATCCTGCTATCCTCCCTAGTAGAGAATGGCTGGGGATATGAAAATGAAATGCAAGCAAAACAAAGTATGCATTACATACACCTCCAGTTTATGTCTGTAAGCAGATTAACTCCAAGTCTCTCTTTGTGCTGAGACCCTCTGAGATTAAAAATGTTGCTGTTTGTGAATTGGTAACCCTTGCTGTTTGACTCAGAGGATTTCAGTTCAAGTCAGGACATCTTGGCTTATCTACTGTTTTCACCCATGTCCAGCACTACTGCACTTTCCTAATACTGCAGTGAAGCGAGACACAGGGGATTTAGTGTCAGAAACTTCTTACCTAGCTAAAAGTGATAACTGTGACTCTCTCAATCTCCCAGGCATAGCATCCTGAACAGCCAGTTATTCAGGGGGCCTAACAAGATAATACTGACCCTGGATGACCTTATCTTCATCAACCCAGAGCTACATAAAAAGGTAAGTCCTTCCAATCATGCAATTAATCCTGTGGGACCCTCTAAGACAGGTTTGATGTATGGCATTTCCATACCCATGTAGCTCTGGGAAGGTCCTTCACCTCCCTATACCTCCTTTCCTCCTGCATGTCAAATATTTTCCCATATGCTGAGTAGTTTTGAGTCTCAAGTAAGAGGCACGTGTAATATTAGAGCTGTTATGATGATGTAAAATAGTACCCTTGGCTGCATTTATTCAGCCAATCATGCCAACAGTATAAAATCATAGAACCATTAAGGTTGGAAATGCCCTCCAGGATCATCTGGTCCACCCACCCCCCTACCACCAATGTCACCACCAAACCCTGTCCCCAAGCACCACGTCCAACCTTGCCTTGAACACCCCCAGGGACGGGGACTCCACCACCTCCCTGGGCAACCCGTCCCCATGCCTGACCGCTCTTGCTGAGCAGAAATGTCTCCTCATTGCCAACCTGAGCCTCCCCTGGCACAACTTGAGGCCATTCCCTCTGCTCCTATCACTAGTTATGGACTGCTGTGGGACAATTCCGTTGCTTGAACTGATGTCATGTATGTCCTGGGCAGAGCTGGGGTGGAGGATCACATCCAGAGGTGTGAACTGTCCCGCATCTTCTTTCCTTGCCTTTCAGAGGCTGACCTTGGACAGTCTGACTGATGCAAACAGCGTAGCAGCAGAGACCAGAAGCCAGAAATCCCCAACCCGCTCCTTTTCCTTGAAAAGCGCAGCTGCCACCCACGAAACCTCCAACGTGGCTTTGTATGAGGTAGGTATGGACACCGTACAGCCTCCCTCCCATTTGGGTCACCGAGCCGCTTAGGTGGGGAAAGTCTTGGGCTGCTGTACTGTAGATGCCACGATATTAGTACTGCTGATGGCCCTGGAGGGTGAAAATAGAATAAAATGAAATAAAATAAATAAAATAAATAACAACAATAAAAAAACACTCATCAATTCATTCCAAAAATACAACTTTTTGATAAATGGTATGGCAATTTTTCCTGTAAAGAGACAAAGGAAACTAGATTATTATTGCCAGAGAATCTGTCGAGAGTTACTTTCTCCTTTAATCAATATATCATTGTTCATTAGATACTAATAATACTAATTTAATAATTTCTAATGTTAATTAGATACTAATAGATACTTCCAGCTATGAGGTTCTGAGCTAGGTGAGGGCCCTGCCTCACCCCATTTTTGTAGGATTTCCTGTGGATTCTCACTTGGGCGCGATATAGAAAGAAGTACTGCCAAGGATGTAGAAAATCCCCGACCACTTTTAGAGTCAAGGATCTGGAATTCGGATCTAGGTCTCAATGTTAGCTGTCATTCAGAGGCTTGCTCTATCATTCACCCACCTGTATTGTGGACAGGGTGACTGGGTGTGGCTGAAAAAATTTGAGACGGGAGCAATTCACCATCTGCGGCAAAGCTCCACCAGCATCTTGAGGAAGGTAGGAACAGGGGCTGAGTGGGGACGCGGAGGGAAGGTTGTCCGGGGGCCTTTGCAACAGCAGGGAATTTTTATTCTCCTTGTCTCCTGTTTATATCCATTGAAACACACTTCATGGCCGTCAGTAATTCTTGCCTGGTGACATCTGGAAGAAAGGACTCAACGAGTCCTCTAAACGAAGTTGTCTGCAAAGACTGAGTGGTTTGGGGGAAACCACCCCCTTTTGTATCAGGGCAGGGTAAAGCACTGCTAGCTATTTTTATGTGCTGTTTGCTGACTGTCTAGCAGCTTGGCACAGACATAGCTGTGCACTTCTCTGGGATTTGGTTTGTATTTCCAGCTAAGATTCCCTTCAAAAGTTTAGCTTTTTATCTTATTATTATCAGCTGACAAGCAAACACACTTATTTTCCATATTCAAGGCCATTAGCTGTTGGCAGTTACTGCTAAGAAATGAATGGCATTATTATGCATAAAAATACAGCAAATTTGCCAGGGCATTTAGCCAAAGCCACTGTTGACGGATGACTTTGGATACTCCAGGCATGGTATTGCTTTCCAGATCAAACCAGAGCTGAAGCAAGGCCCCACATGCTGAACTCAGCTTACCCCACCTAAACCATTTTGTCCTGGTGAAAAACCAAATCCTGCTTGTCTAAAGAAAAACACGTTGCTGCTCATTTTGCCTTTTCTATCTTGTTTTTGTTGTCTTAATGGTTAGACTAGGACGAGCAAAGCTTAAAAAAAGGTGTAGGACAGACAAATTTAAGTGGCAAAGATAAATGTTTTCTTCCCCATTCTAGTGTTAAAGGTTGTTTGGAAAGACAGGAATGGTAAGGGCATCTGATGATGCTGAGCAGATGTCTGGCTGACTTGGTCTCCTGTGATTCACTGTCTTGTTTCAGATGAAAGATTTGCGTCACGAAAATGTGAATCTGTTCCTGGGCTTTTTCTCTGACTGTGGCATCTTTGCCATAGTGACAGAGTACTGCTCCCGAGGAAGCCTGGAAGACCTACTGAGAAATGAAGACATGAAACTGGATTGGATGTTCAAGTCCTCCCTCCTGATGGATCTAATTAAAGTAAATCCATTGCTCCTGCTGAGGCCTGACCAGCATGTGATTTTTTAGATTGACATAGCTATTTCCTCCAGGACTGTGGGATTTTAGGAGTAATGTAGGGAAAACTAATGTGGCTGTAATTATACTGGTAGACGTGGGTCTTTAGTAGAGACCTCTTACTCCTGTTTTGTTACCACTTGAGAAACACTGTTTAGAGTAACAGGACTACATCCTCAACAGCAGACTGAGAGGTTAAAACTACACACTGGAACTGACCACCTAGAACAATGAATTTGGTGACAAAATCCTACTTTCCAGAGGCCTTTTCCTATAATAAATCAGAAATGTTTCCAGCACAGAACCAAAGATATCCTCTGCCTCAGGGTGGATGCATCTGTGGTCACTTTGCAAGAGTGTTCACACACTTCCAACCATGTCCTAAGTGTTTTTATCCCATAATGGTGAACTAGGAGTCAGGGGAGGGTGTCTTGCAAAGGGTATACTTCCAGAAACATCCATACAGTCCATGACTGACCTTCTGCTCCTCCTTGAGGAGGAGAAGGATGCCAGGGCATCCAGTTCTCAACACCTCTGTAGTTTCCCTTCACTTAACCTTTTGGTACCACTTCTGTTCACCTTCATAACCTCATCCTGAAGTACAGCTTCTGAGTGCAACAAGTCCTAAGGCTACAAAGAAGGAGGTGTCTGACTCCTAATGGTGCTAGTCTTTTTCAGTATTACTTTAGAGTGCAGCCAAATTCTCATTCTTAATCAATTTCTGAACTTTTTCCCCTAGTTTCCTGGGCTGATTAACACTGGTTGTATAGTTTGGAGCCTTCCAGATGACGGTGTCTTAATTAACTTCTGCATTTGGCATGGAGTCAGTGCTGTATTTGGTGCCTTCCAAGGTGGCTTAACACCTCTGAGCACTGACGGGTAATAGAGTCTCAAAGAACAGTCTCAATCTTTTCTGTATTTCATAGGGAATTAGGTATTTGCACCACCGAGATTTTGCCCATGGACGTCTGAAGTCTCGTAACTGTGTTGTGGATGGACGGTTTGTGCTGAAGATCACCGACTATGGTTATAACGAGCTCTTAGAAGCACAGAAATGCCCTTACATTCAGCCACCCCCTGAAGGTAGGTGCCATAAGGAAATATTTGGGGAAAATATTTGTCCATTGATTTAACAGCCAGTGTCCACACGAGGATTTACATGCTTCATCTCACAGCACCCAGGTACCTGTATAAAATGAATTGCTATAGGAAAGAATATGAAAAGTTTTTTCAGGCTTCCTAAAGCCTAATAGCAGAGTGTCATGGTAATGGAAAGAGATTTTGTTGTAAGCAGTGACAGAGCTCAAGCTTTTTGTAGTTGGAGAAGGGTTTAAGTGCACCTCAAATCTGAAGTAATCCTGAATTTCTGAGACAGGTGGAATTGGCTTCATGTTAGCTCCAGCCCTATCTTTGAAGTTTTAAGTTAAGCCAAATAAAAATATTTGGGTTTTTGTTTGTTTTTGTAAAACTAATTTATCTGAAACACAGGATGATAACAGTCTCTTTCAAATAGGTCCTTCACAAGCCAGTCATCAAAGGCTGCCACATGATATTACCACCTCTTAGGGACAGCATCTTAAGGGACTGAATTTGGAGATTTTGATGAGATTTCTTTCCGGGTGAAAAGAAATTGCCAGCTATTGCCTTGAATTCCTATTGTATCCCAGCTTATCCTTGAAAGCTGGTTTCAAGTGGCATGTAGTGCTTTGATCCCTCTGTCACAGGATTCGGTTCCAACACATTTCCAGCTATTCTCAGCTATGGAAGCTGCCAGAAGAGCCGTCTTCTCCTCCCTTACATTAGTTATATATATTGCAGTTCCTGAAATATTCCGTATTCCCATTGCCCACAGTGCACAGCTGCCAGGGTAACAATATCCTAGTTTGAAAATGATTCATTTCCTGATGAGTCCAGGTATGTGTTTTACAACTATGTATTTAATCACTTGAACTATAGGACTACAAAGACTGGTCATACTTCAGACTGCCACAAACTTCTGTGATGGAAACTGCTTTCATCTGAGAACTACATAAAATATTTTATTAACTCTTTCTTCATTGAAAATTAACACCTGTAGCAAGAAATCCAAACTTTAGCACCAGCATTTGTCTGAGTGATGTTTTTTTCAAACAACAAAAAAAATAGTTAAAGCTTCTGACACTTGTCAGATGACTTGTTATATAGAAGTTCAGGACTAGTGTTATAAAATGTAAACTATTGGTATAACATTTTTTAAAAAAAAAAGGTAGAGTGAAATTGGGAAAATTTAAATTTCTCAACAGTATAGAAGTTTAGTACTTCTAACACACTGCAAGAAATAGAAGACCTGATTCAATAAACAATGAAATATGTTCCCACCTCTCCTCAAATGACTGAAATGAAGCATGCATTTAAATACCAGGATAATCACTGCAATTAGCAAATCTGAGCCTAAGTAAAATTAATCTGATACTCTTTATTTTCTTTAGAATTGCTCTGGACAGCACCTGAGTTGCTGAGGGACCCGGACATGCGCAGAAAAGGCACATTCAAAGGAGACATTTACAGCTTTGCGATTATCCTACAAGAAGTGGTTGTTCGGGGCCCACCATACTGCACGTCAGACCTCTCAGCTGAAGGTGGGCCATGATTTCTGTTCAGTTTTAAGGCTTTACACAGAGCACTCACATAAAGTCTGGTCAAGCCCCTTGGGTAAAATGTTGCTGTGGAAATGTTTCAATCTCATGACCATTCACAGTGGGGAAAAAAAAAAAAAACAAAAAAAAAAGTATATTTTCAATAAAACATCCATAATGCACATCAAAACGTACACTTCTGATCTCAGCCTTGGTATGTGCCTAATCTCTCCTGTCATTGGGTTGGGGCACTGGGTCACCTCCCTAGATGCTTCAGAGCCGTCCAGCTCTGCTGTAGTTTCTTCCCACCCATTATTCTTTTTATGTCTGTTGTAAGAGGGGTGAGGCTTTTGAGCTGGACCCCATGCTAGCCATGTCCTTTTCCTGTGTTGTCCATCAACCCATCTATTTTTCCTTAATTGCTTCCCCATTTAAAGAGGTTCTCTCTCCTCGGCAGAGATCAAAGTGATACATCATGACCCTGGTGACTTCTACTGAAGGCGGCTTGTACCAAAAATAGCAAATCGGTGAATTCCTTAGAAACTGTTCAAACCCTGTTTGGAGGGCGTAGGAAGAGCAAGCACACTGCAATAAGGGTCAAATCACAGCACTTGGACAGGTCAGAGCATGAGAAGAGTCAAAAAGGAGACAATTTCAGTGAATGCCCATTGTAAACTCACTTAGGTTGCACAGTCACCAGGTGGGGTATGGCCATTTGGTGCCTGGAAAAATAGCAGTGGTCCAAGTTGCTGCTGCAATGCAGTGACAGTGATGATCATGGTGTAATTCAGAGCTGGACTACGATGCAATCTATGATGTAATTTGCAGGTGTTCTCCCTCCTAGCCCCCTAGAGGAACCCCCAGTAGATGTTGAACATAGTGCACTCCACTTTCCTGACCTGATAAAATGATAATTTTCTACTCATTGCTTCCTAATCCTCAAGGAGCTTTCATACACGGTGTGAACTTTAAAACTGTCTGCAGAAGGCATTTCCCCTTGGCTGTCCCTGGAAATACTTAGCCAGGTGTTTTGGTTAGTTCATTTGGTGGAGATGGGTGGGATGGGCCAAGGAGCTTTAAAGTAAGCTGTCAACACTGAAAAGCTCGTGGTACTCACCCTAACAGCTGTGGGAATGCAGGGCCTCTGCCAGAAGGAGGGTGGTTTCCACTCCAGATGACTGCTCTGCACTTCACAAGATGAAACCTTCGAAAATGATTACAGTTGCTTTTTTTTTTTTTTTTTTTTTTTTTTTTTTTTCTTAAATGCAGGAAGATATGAGTTCTACCTGACACTTTTTTCAGGGGCAAAGTTAGCTCCCTGAAGGTATCTCTCCTTCTCAGTCTAAATTGCAGAGTCAGGCTAAAAAGCAGTAAAACAAACAAACAAACAAAAAACACCCTGTCTCTGAAAACCTCCCCGAAGTTTCAGTGCTCTGGCTTGCAGTGAGCTCCCCAGTCACCTTGGCGTGGCTGCAGGAGTGCAAGCTGCTAATGTGGGATTAGGAGCGAAGTGCCAGGGCAGGGAAGAGCGAGATTCATGTGGAGCTACAACAACAACAATTTCCTCCAGGATATTCTTAATAAGAAATACCTACAATGAAGTCAGGGCTGGGTTCAGACATCACACTTCCCCATCCATATTTCAGCTGTCAAAGAAACCCACAGCTCAGCTCCTTCGCTGTAGGGCTGCTTTATCTAAAAACTGCAGATTCAAGGACTGACTTCTCAGGACCTGTGAGCCCAGGCATTCATTAGTCTGGTTTCACCTCTAGCCAGGGAGTCACTTCCCAGACGTTGTTTTGAAGCTCTCCCTCTTAAAATACTTTCTTCTGTCTCCATTCCCATCAACCTCCTACGTACTGGTTCCCAGTTAACAATGAAGCGTCAGTGGCTGGTATCCTTCCTGTCTGGGCTTGGACATAACTCTCTAATCTCTTATAGGACCACAAATCCTGATGGAGAGAGTCAGAGGCAATTTCATTAAGTATAGGCCTGAAGGCTCACACATCGATCTGTCACACAAGCTTCCCCCATCCAGCCACTTTATTGCTTGTAACCTGTTTCTCCTGGGACAAGAAGGCAATTGAATTTCTTGCCTTTTAAATCCTCCACGAGACTCCTGACAGAGGAAAGCAGGAAACCCCCGTCTCATTTGACACAGCCATGGGGTTGTGAGAAATAACAGTGATGGTGAAGGAATGAGCAAGGGAGGGGCGAAGAAGCCTGTGCTCTTCGCCCTCACCAACTGCCCCCATTTCACAGTGTGTTTCGGGTTCTTCTCTTTGTCACAGAAATTATAAAGAAGGTGAAGAAACCCCCTCCCTTGTGCCGCCCAAACATAGCCCCTGAGATGGCCCCCCTGGAGTGTATCCAGGTAATGAAGCAATGCTGGGGTGAAGCCCCCGAGCGACGTCCCACCTTCGAGGAGGTATTTCACAAGGTCAGTGAACAGAGCAGCAGGTGCAATCCTTTGTTTTTACTTGGCAGGAAAGGGGTGTGGTTTATTTTAACTTATTTATTTATTTATTTTTGCCAGCAAGGTCTCAAGAAATGACTGAGAAAGTCCTACAGCTCTAGTCTTGACTTTACTGTTGGGTCGTTTTATGCTTTGTGCACGTCTTATACCTTGATCTGATTTTGGACTGCAGTGGGACCACCACATGGAATGTAAAGCAGGAAAGAAATGGGCTTGGTGGTCTTCACATTTGCAGTGTACCTTTCCTGATGGTCTCATGGATATCAAAGAGCTGTGAATTATGTCGTCTACAGATCAATATGTTGTTTGATCCTCTAAAGTCTCAGAGAAAATATATATATATTTCTCTTCTTGGTCTCAATCTCAAGAAAATTGGTAAGATCCCAAACTGAACAGCAAACTGAACAAAATTAAATGGATTTTTATGCCAAAACATGGCTGAATGATTTAAGACTCTTTGGGCTGGAGATGAGGCAACTGAGGGCAGATATGAAAAAAATATAAAATCCTGACTTCTACAGAAAAGGCGAATAGGGAATAACTGTTTACCATTGCTCATAATGCAAGAACTAGGGGCATCAAATAAAAGGAGCAAATAAACCAAACTCCAAGAAACAAAAGGATGTGCTTCCTCACATGGTGCACATGTGAACTGGGTGACTTGTTACTACAGGATGATTCCAAATATTTAAAGGCAATTCATGAAAGGAAAATTTGCCAATGGCTGTTAAACACAAAGACACCATATTTGATATAGAAGGTCTCTGAGTTTCAAACTGGCAGAGACTGGGAGCGCATCCCTGGGAAATATGACTGTACATTAGCCCTGTTTGAACATCTTTCCCAGATACATGTTACTGTCCACTATCATGGATAAATAAATCTTTTGTCTGATCCAGTAATGCCATTCCTATATTCTTTTAAGGTCAAACTAGAAAATCTAATATCCATCATTTTAACCTTTCAGTTCTATGATGCTGTGATTAATTTCACACCCATGTCACTCCATTCTTGAGTTTAATACGGCATCTGAGTCCACAGATTATCCAAATGGTTCCAAGGCCCTGTTTCAGGTCAAGAGGAGAGAGCACAACCCAATGTGGTTGGGGGTGGCAGTACACATACATGCTCATGTGCAAAGGCACATTTAAGACCAGTAAGACAAAAGTAAGAATTTCCAATGCCCTGGAATTTTGACCTCTGAAAAGAAAGGGAGGCTGACGGGAGGCCATCACCCTCTACAATTAGCTGAAAGCAAGTTGTAGCAAGGAGGGTGTTGGTCTCTTTTCTTGGGTTTCAGGTGACAGGACATGAGAAAATGGTAGCAAGTTCTATGAGAAGAGGCTTAGATTGGATATTAGGAAGAATTTCTGCATGGAAAGGGTGGTCAAGGGTGTCCCTGCCCATGGCGTGCTGTCATCCCATAGGAAGTGGCGCTTCACTTGAGCCTCATTGAAAGTTAGTAGAGAAGCAATATGCCCCCAGGCAGTTTCCATAGTTAGTGGCACAAATTCACCATTCAATTTACCTTTTTCTTTACTACTGAAGTTTTGTCATTGGTAAAACCTGTCTTACAGAATTGTGACTTTAAAATGAGTGCTTGCTTTTGGTTTCTTTCCAAATTTAGAATGTTATAATGATGTAATGAGACAGCCAAATAACTCTCTAGTTTGATTTTCCAGTTCAAAACCATCAACAAAGGCAAAAAGACCAACATCATTGATTCAATGCTCAGAATGCTTGAGCAGTATTCAAGCAACCTGGAAGATTTAATCAGGGAACGGACAGAAGAGCTAGAGATTGAAAAACAGAAGACAGAGAAACTCCTATCACAAATGCTTCCTCCGTAAGTACTGGTACTTCAGATGGTAAAGAGTCCTTTGGCTCTACATAGCTGAACTGAGCAAAAGTGTTCCCCACTGATGAGCAAGTTGTAGGGCAGATCACTGATTTTGGCAAGCACCTTTCAATCAAAGCAAGAAACTTTCATCAGTGCTGATTACAGCTGTATAGATCCTTCCATTTATTGGAAGATCTTTTAGGCACACCAGGGCAAGAGTGTCTGAACACTTGGGCATGCTACGAGGGCATTTGCCCTGTCACCTTCTTTGTGTTATCATTTCAGATCAGTGGCAGAAGCCCTCAAGACTGGTGGCACTGTGGAACCTGAGTATTTTGACCAGGTCACCATCTACTTCAGTGACATCGTGGGCTTCACAACCATTTCAGCCCTCAGTGAACCTATCGAAGTGGTTGACCTCCTAAATGACCTTTACACTCTGTTTGATGCTGTTATTGGAAATCATGATGTTTACAAGGTGAGGAGTACCCAAGGATGAGGATCAAATCATAGCTGAGTCAAATACTCACAAAATTTGATTCTACTGCTCTTTCCCAACTTCAATCTTTATCTTTTTTTTTTTTTTTTTTTTTTTTTTAACGCCACCGTATTTGCTAGGTAGAGACAATTGGTGATGCCTACATGGTTGCCTCAGGGCTCCCAAAACGGAATGGAAACAAGCATGCGGCTGAGATAGCCAACATGTCCTTGGACATCCTCAGCTCAGTGGGAACGTTCAAGATGAGACACATGCCGGACATCCCCCTCAGGATACGAATCGGGCTGCACACAGGTAGGCAGCAGCACTTGCCTGCACCTAAACATCAAAGAATTCCTGCACAATTGTATTTCCAGCTTTGAAAGCCTTCTCCCTGCTCACCCTAAAACTGGATACCCTTAGAAGATGCTTAAAAATCTTCCATAGCAACAGGGGCATTAAAATGGAAGTGCAAACACAAAGCAGAAAAGTGGCTCAGAGTCATTACGGGGAGAAATTGTGTATTCCATCACTGTCAGCAGTTACATCAGAAATGTTAGTCCCAAGGGTTGCATTGTAAGTGTGGCTTTTTGATGTGCCGTAGTATTTTCACTGGTGTGATATGGAGACATCCAGAAATGTCTTTGTAACTCTGTTCTGAAATGAAAAAAAGAAAACATAGAAAAACCATCATATGTAGTGAATGAAGAGATTGGGGATGTTTATTTTAGGTAGAATAACTGGAAGAATATATGAGACAGCTATAAAAAGAAAGTTATGCTATACAGAAAGTAAACTATCTCTAATGCACAAGCCATAGTCTATTAAATTAACAAAAAAATAGCTTGTTAAAAAGAAAAGTTTTTTTTTGTTGTTTTGTTTTTTGTTTTTGTTTTTTAATACAAAGTGTAATTGAACTTCAAAATGACAACAAAACCCGTAAGATTGCAGTCATCATAGAACTGAAAGCATATGATTTTAAATGGTCTGGGACCATTTTAAATGGAGGAAAATACAACTGCTGTTATCAGAGTCTATATGTTTTGTAGAGTTACGAACCTTCATAATTTTATACCATAATCATCCATTAATAAATTTCTCAAAGCAGTTCATCGTTGGACTTCCTGCTTCTTCCTCTAAAGTACCAGGTACTGGCCATTGCTGGAAGCAGAATAATGATTAAGATTGTCCAGCAGTCTGATCCAGTATTACTTTTTTATTATTATTATTAATTTTATTTTTATATCCTGCTGCCTATCTAATAATGCCCACATTCTTGCAGCTGTGGCACTGAAAGTGTTTTGCAGAAGTCAATATCCTGTCCCTGTTGTAAAGGGAAACAAGAACAAAGGAAGTATCTCACACAGAATACCCCAAGAACGGAGCTGTGACTTGAGCAGAACTAAAATCAATATTTCATATTTCCTAGACCGTATAGCTTCTTCTTTTGGAGTTGTCTCTGAAAACTCATTTCCTTATTGCTTTCTTTGCAATATGGGAGTCTCAGCTGACCCTTTACAGAAATCCAGAGTGTTAAGGAATGATTGCAGACACTGTGAGTCTTACATTCTTGTAGGAATGAGATGAGCCTATGGCCCCTGCTTGTCTTGCCCAGAGCAGGAACCTCTGGAGCTTCAGCAGCACATTTTCAACATGGGAAGAGAATAATTCAGCATGCAACATCTGCTGCTGCCTGTTGACAGCACTTCTGCAATGTGCCTTCCATGCATCCAGCCAAAAATCTATCCCTAGGCGGTGTGTGCAGGGGGTTAGTTATGTTTTCAGTTGTTTTTATGGACAGTTTTTTCAGCTACGTTTTTATGGTGTCTGGAAAGCAGTGCTGTTGTGGAGGGTGTGAGAAGAGGGAAATGAGTTGGTGTTCTTTTTATAAAGAAGCAGAAGCCAGATCTTGTTTTGCACAGATCTGTCAATGTCAAGCTGTCATGGGAGCAGCAAGAAACGCATGTTCCAAGGCAAACCAGTTCTCTGACCCTTTTAGACAACAGAGTTTGATTAACCCTAGACCCCATTTCTCCTGAGGAAATAAACATGACGAGGGAATCACCAGCATCATGAAAGCACTGAGGAAATGCTTAGGGAGAGGAGGGCTTGGCTAACACTTTAACCACCCTGGAAAGGATGGAGAATGGGTGTGACCACCAGCTTTGTGGGCCAGCTGCCCTCTGGAAAGTGGTGCAGAGAAGAGCTTGTGATCCTGTCTCTGAAAAAGCAGGAAATGCCATTACAGAGTGGGCTGCCCACGTCCCTCCTGGCTGCTGTGTCTTCTCTGACCACAGTGGAGAGCAGCAGCTCTGGGAACATCTGCTGGCCCTTGCACATGGCCCGCTCGTGGCGATGCGTGGGTAAGGCGGAGGACAAGAAGACCGGTGTTTGGTCTGCAGTTCCTCTCTTGCTTTAAATGCACCCTGGATTTTTGGCTCTCCCCTCTCAGCTCTGCTGCTGGTCCATAAAAACTCAGCTGACTCTGCTATTTCCACTCCAGCTGTGTCTGGGCTGAGGCTGGATGGCTGGGGAAGGCGATGGTGAGAAGACAAGCATCTCCACGGAGGTCTAAGGGGGTCTGTTTACCAGTCAAGCTCTCTGGCTGGCAGCCCTGCATTTTGATCAAGCTTATTGACTTCCACAGCACCACTGATGGTCGCTGCAGAGGCTGAGCCAGCACGGCTCATTAACTGACCCTGTAAGCCCTGGCAAAGCGCCATTTCAAAACAAACCGGAGAACCTGTATAATTAAACAGCGAGGCCAAAGCATTCTCGTCACGGGGTGTCCGGTTTCCTCTGAACTTGTTACTGTGGGAGATTCATATCTGGAAGTTTTAGTTAGCCCTTTGCTGAGGCTGTCTAGACAGGGGGAAACACACACAGGCAGCGAAGGCAGCAAGTGAATGAACTCTTGGATGCTTTCAACATTGAGAAGTCCCTTTGTCATGCTTGCATCGTAAGGTTGGCTTTGAATTAATCACTTTCTGCAACAGGAGGTCAAGGTAATAAGCAAAGCTCTGGAAAGGTACTAGAATAATAGAAACAAAGAATGGTTTGGGTTGGAAGGGACCGTAAAGCCCACCTAATTCCAAGCCCCTGCCATGGTCAGGGCCCCCTGCCCCCAGCCCAGGCTGCCCCCAGCCCCACGCAGCCTGGCCTTGGGCACTGCCAGGGCTGGGGCACCCCCAGCTCCTCTGGGCAGCCTGGGCCAGGGCCTCAGCGCCCTCCGAGGGAAGAATTTCTTCCCAAGGCCTCCCCGAAGCCTCCCCCCTGCCAGGCTCCAGCCGGTGCCCCTCGTCCTGTCCCCCCAGCCCTGACCAAGAGTCCCTCCCCAGCTTTCCTGCCCCCCCTGCAGGCCCTGGCAGGCCGCTGGCAGCTCTCCCCGGGGCCTTCTCTTCCCCAGGCCCACCACCCCCAGCTCTCTGAGCCTGGCCCCACAGCAGAGCTGATCCAGCCGCTTGATCATCTTTGTGGCCCTCCTCTGGACTCATTCGAATACGTCCATGTCCTTCTTGTAACGACGTCCCCAGAGCTCAGTGCTGGCCCTATTACCTTGCCCCCAAAATCTTGCCTGTCTTTGTTTGTGAGCTTTGCAGAAATGATTGGATGATTGCACTGACTGATTAGGAACCTAAATTTAGGCATCCATGTGGAGGTGTTTCCAGGACTGTTAAATGGCCTGCACTGTCTCTGTGGTTGGTGGAGATCTGGAGGACATGATAAGTGGGCCTTGGAGATCTGTTCAGCTGCAGGAGCCTTCTCTGTGGTGAGCAGAGAGGTTCTTACAGCGCAGTTAACTGCATTGACCTGGCCTCCACCAACTACAGTTGTAGCTCAGCTACCTCAATTTGTGCTTCTTAAAATAGAATCAAATCCTCCTCAGTAAGAGCTCGGTTTTGACAAGAGCCATTTATTTGCATCTTTGTAACATCTATTACAGGTGGAGCTTTGATCCTTTCTGAGATTTCTGAGTGCTGCATTGTGCCATTGCACAGATGATACTGAGCAAGTTAGTATTTTCTCAGGGAAAGCTCTTTTTGAAGTATGAATTAAAATGTCTCCATCAAGACACTTTTGTATGCTATAGTGAGTACACATTAAAGACCAGTTATGGATGCATTAGGTCCTTAACCCAGCAGTATCAGCAGTGCCTTTATAGTTGTCTATAGAGGTGTCTAGACTGCCTAAACTAGGCCCTGAAAAATCCTCCTCTTGTACATATCTCTCCTCTCCTGAAGAACTTAGACAAAAGTAGAGAGTGGTGGTAAGAGCAAGCATTAAATTAGAAGAGACTCTGAAGGTTTTCCAGGGTTGCACAGCATGTTGTTGGCAGTAAAAGCATTAAACCAAATCCTTCTGATCTGCAGCATTCCCTGCATGCTGTTTCATCCAGACATGCTGTTGAAAAGTCCTTGTAACATTTTTGGTATGAAGCATTCTTCCTCTCTATTTTTCAGTTTTTGAGTAAGTGATGTCTCATCAGGCAGGAGTTAAAATCAGTCTTTCCTCTCAATTTGCATCCTCTCAGTTTGCATCTGTAAATTTTATAAAAATACTCTTGCTTTGACTCTGCAGTAACAATTTTTCCAGAAATCATAGGAACAGGTGTTCCTGTAAAGTCCTCCATAACCTTCAGCTTTACAGGAGTGGTATATTTCAGAGTGCTTTTGATTCCATATATGCATACTTGTCTATATAGGTTAAGGTGAAAGTTGAAGTTTTTGTGTACATGTGCCTTGATGGAGTTTCATTTTCCTTAAAATGCATCTGAAGACTATCTGAGGAAACAGTTTTTGTGGCAAAGATTACAATCACAGTTGAATTACTTGCTTTGTTACGTTGTCATAAATACCCAGCAGCAAATGAGTAACTGATATCACTTCTAAATTAGGCTACAATTATTTTTAAAACATTTTAACCTAAGACATTTTGTTTTATGAAAACCTTATATATAATAATACCTTTAAATATTGTTGATTATGTACTACATTCACAACTCTTTTAACCTTGCATCCTTGCATGGCAAAAGGTTTCCTAGATACCAGTTTTTTGAAATCTTAACGCAGAAGGATCATGACATTGAGGAGGTAGGTAGGCAGAGCCTGAAAAGACATATGTCATAAATGCATTCAAGGGAAAAAACAGAAAGGCCTGTCTTTTCTCTGCAGGATATCCCACATCTCCTAACATAACTGAGAATATTATTTGTGTGTGTGTGCGTGTGTTTATTTTGCAAGCCTGATACTTCAGAACGTGGGTGATGAAATTTAGCATCTCATCCTTCGGAGCCCAATCCAAACATTAGCTGATCCAGGCGCCCAGATGAGACTTGTATATGCTGCTTGGCTGTCACACTTTACATTTTGTGTATGTGCATCTTCAAGTGAATCCTACATGTATAACTCTCACTGAAAACTTGGCACCAGTTCTTTGGGAGCTACTTGGAAGGGAGTGATCTTGTCTAAAGGATGAGAGAGAGGAAAAACAAATAGCTTTTGGCTAGACAGGCAAGCTAATGATGTCTTCCTTTCCAAGGAGGGGACACAGGGTGGTCCAGCATGCTGCCAGCATCTCTTGATTCCTAATGCTGACTCTCAGTCCTGATTCACTGGGACACAGGGCATGTCACAGGATCTCAGCTTCAGCTTTGTCAGATGGAAAAGGAGGTCAGAGATGAATTTTAAATTGAGATTTCAACAGTCCTTGAGCCTCCATGAACTCTGAATTAATTTGTCCCAGATGACAATGAACTGAGACAAGAACTCTATTAGGCATAAAACACTGTCCAATTCAGAGAAATGACTGTATTTTGACTACTTGTAGCAAGCATGAAGGCCAATGACATCTTTAAAAATCCTTCTCCCGTGTTACCAAATGGAAATTTGCAGATATCAGAAGGGAGGATGAGATTTGCCTGGGAGTGGACCCCATGATTCGTACAGTATTATCAGTTGGGTTATGTCTTTCAGGGCCTTGTGTGGCGGGCGTTGTAGGTCTGACCATGCCACGGTACTGCCTCTTTGGAGACACAGTGAACACAGCATCACGAATGGAGTCCACAGGCCTGCGTGAGTATCTGGGATGGGTGACTGACCGCTAGGGGTGGGTGACTGACAAAATCCTCAGGGGAGATGACAAAATGTGCATCTTTAGCTGTAGGCATTACAACTGAATCAGCTTTGCAGAAATGGGCAAGTCCATCAACAAAATTAAAAGCAGTCTGAAAGGGAGGGTGTCGGCTTTGCCCTCAGACGTCAGTCTTTAAGACAAAGAGATCATTTAGTTTTAGTCTTTTTCCTGCAAAATCTCAAAATAATTTCAGTCTGGTCCAGTGACCGGTGTGACTCACACCCTGTATTCTAGCTACAGTCCTCTGATTTGGATCCCCTCAACCAAAATGAACATGAGTCTTGCCCTAGATTTCTCCTGCATGGGGGCTACTCGTTGTGTCTTGCTTTCAGACTGGTCAGTGCTGAGGACACTTCATTCAGAGCTGTTCTGGTACAGTAAATAATGCACCTACCTTACTGGCATATTTTGTGATGGCTTCATTTATCAGCATTAGAAACTCTTTGAACAAGTGCTGTCAGGTCCTAACAAAATCCTTATGATTTCCTTCCCATTTGGATTTTCTTGGTGTCTTTCTTGATGGGTTGATGTTACCTCAAGTTCTTCCCTTTATTTTCCTGAGGCTTCCAGTTACAGAAGTGGAACATTAATCAGCATTTCAGTCATATGCATAAACAGATCTGCTTTCTATTGGTGTCCTTGACTTAAACATGGACCTGGAAACCATAGTGGATGAACTGTGGGTGGCACAGTGGACAGCTAGGGACAACAGTGAGGCCCTGGGTGAGATTTCAATTGGCTTTTGATGTTCAGGCCACCAGTACAAGCTGATTTCCAAAGTCAAAGTGGCTCACACGTTTTAACCCTTGCTCTTGACATTCTCAACAGTTCTAAGAGATTAGCCAGTGTATCTGGTTTACAAACTACAGGAAGTCTGTGATATTTAATACTGAAATCTCGAGGACTTGCCAGGTTAGAAATATGCTGTAGTACATATGTCACATTAGAAATTTTCTTTTTCTGTCATATAGCCATCACATTTCTAGTTCCAGTGATTTCATCTAGTCTAATTAAGACTAACAATCAGACCCATAATTAATTAAGGAAAATTGTCTGTCTTATGATTATGTCTGGCTTATTTTAAGAGGCATGCACTGAATTTGGAAAGCAGTGGAAAGGAAGAAATACTAATGGCAAGAGAGATATTTGAAAATTCTCAAGGTTTAGACCCCTGGAAATGCAAAGTCTGAGACTGGAACCTGCTAACACTGCAGAAACAAGATCTTTGTACATTAAGAGAAACTTACACAGATACACAGTAATAGCTAGACTGTAGTTTACTGTGTCACGAAATGTAGCTCAAAGTTGTGGTGTTCCTCTGCATCAGTTCCTTTAAGCTGATATTCTTTTTTCATATCATTCTGATCAACTACAACAATAAAATAATAAACCTATTATGGAGAAAAGTATTTTAGAAATATCTCCTGGGTGTTAAATCAATCGTACAACAACAAATTTCAGTGAGTTCCAGCAATGGCTGTAAAACAAACTGGGGAGATGGGAATTTGATAAAGCCTTTGCCCTTTTTGTTCATAAAATGTTAATGGCAGCTCTGGGTGGAATCAATTACTGAAAAGTCTAGTTGAATCTACATATATAGCCACATTCTGGTTATGTCTCACTGCAAGCTCCATCTCTTTGCTTTTAATCCCAGCACCTGTTTTTCATATGATGCTGCCTGTCTAGAGCAGGACTTCAGTTGGTTATTTTTCATTTCTTTCTTGCTGCCTCATTACCCTGTGGCAATAGGTATTAAAAAAGACATTGTTCATTGCAGCCAGCAGTGGCTCAAACACCATTTGCTATCTTTATGAAGAGCTGGATTTCCCGTGCGTACTCTGTTTGGTGTCCTTCCCCACAAAGTCCCCATTGTAGATCTCCTCTTGCCCTGGGCTTGTTACAGCCTTGCCTGGAGGACCCAATCCATCAGTATCACATTCTGTGTCAAGGAACACCACACAGCTACAACATCTTCATGCCAGCATGCCTTGGAGAATTTTTCATTGCATGTATGAAGCAGTGGGGGGTTCACAGTGTGTGAGCAGTAGGCTGATCCATCTGTTTTGCTTTCCATTCCCAGCTTACAGAATTCATGTCAGCCAAAGTACAGTGGATACACTTCGGGCTCTAAATGAAGGCTATGAAATCGTACCTAGGGGAAAAACAGAACTGAAGGTAAGAAGGCCAGGGCTGTGTGAAATGCTTCATATTGGAATCTTCTTGCTTACGGAATTTTCATGTTAAGCTTTGTTTGGCCTTTATCCACCACTCTTCCATGCAATCCTTCCCAAAACATTCCCCATCAGTTGCTTCAGTAAGTGAGAGGACCAGGTCTTGAAGGACCATGGAAAAATCCACAGTGCCAAGCACACAGATGTATGCTTTGTATCTAACTATTAATTCTGAAAAATGAAAGGAGAAAAAGCTGTTGAAAAAGTTGGTGGCAAAAGAGAAAGCATTTAACAATGCCATTCTCATTTGAAATCTTCTGTTGTGAGTAGATTCCTGGTGGAGAGAGTGAGTGAAAAGGCAAAAGTCTTTTCCCAAGTTATTTTTTTTTCCTGGCCTTTGTTTCTGAAGTTTATAGGGAGGGTTTATCTGAACCTTAGATCACATACCAAAATTTTTACCCGTGCCAGCTACTGCCACGCAGACAGAGTTCTGCAGGATATCAAATTCTGCCTATTAGTCGAGCCCAGTTCTGTCACCCTCTGTTTCATTTTAACATCATCTTTGAGTAATACTATACACACAACAAGGAGCCACTGGTTGCAATAGGACTGCTCTTTCTCAGGGAGGGAACCATAGCAAAATAAGGTCCTGAGTAGAATTTACCAGTCTTTCAGTGGTTATCAGAGAAGTGCAAAATACTGTCAGAGAGAAGGAAGAATGCTCAGGATATGAGGCAACTGTATTCCTCATTCAGAAAGAGCTTATTTTGCCTCTTGAGGTTGATAAATACCATGAGGAAGAAGGAAGGGGGTAGTTCATTAGAATAAATCCATGATTCCAAAGCATGTGGTGGTTTTTTTTTTGGTTTTGTTTTGTTTTTTTTGAGGCATTATGTAATCATGGGGGACTCACAAAGGTATAAGGGATTTTGTTGAAAAGACACATACGAAGGCTAGGGGTCACTTGTTCTAAAGTCAGTATCTACAGCATATGCACGCATCTCCACCTGAGCTCTCTGTTTTCCCTGTCAATGAGAGCATAGTAGGTACAAGTGCAGCATCCTTCCAAGGAGGACATTCAGAACAGGCCAGAGAAATCTAGAAGTGCAGTCTTCTTTCTCATGGTTACAAAGGGTACGTGGTGACTTGCTTGCCTAAAGGTATCCATATTATGGGGGTTTACAAATGGTTACATGAATTAGTACCTTTAACTTACCCATAAAGGACAAAGTGGGTAAGTACCCCTATTGACCATCCACTCACTCTATGAAATAAGGACTTTTAAGATCACAATAATACCTCTTAGCATTCAAAATTTAACTAGTTTTTCAGACAGAAATGTTCCCAAAGTTTAGAACTCTGTTTAGTCCACCATTGACAGAAGATGCTACTTTTCACAGTGTTTAAACCAGATAAACTAAATGATTCAAAACATCGCTTCTCCCCTTATGTAATCAATAGAAATGAGGTTTGCTTACTTTAAACACCTACAGGGGAAAGTATGAGTATGGCCCCAGGTCTCTCAACAATCTTTTATGAAAAGTGGAATCATGTCACCCAAGTTTGTAAGGCTCCAACTGGAAATCTGAGGTAGCTATTCCAGGTTTATTCAATTGAAAGACACCTTTACATAGTCAATTAAGGTAAATTGGCACTTCAGGAAATTATTAACCTGACTTACTTTCAGTGTCCAGTTTTTGTGAAGATGAATGTCACCTTAGAAGTATCTGTTTTCCTCCACTGGCTCCAGTCAAGGATGATTGACTCTGATAGAGTTGTCTACATTGCATCAGATGTATCTCACTTTAAAAGTTAAATTATTGATGCAGGGAGAGGAAGTGATTATTCTGATAGTCATCCCAGCAGCAGGTGTAAAATCTCTCAATTATTGATTTTAGTACTGCAAAATAAGATGATTAGAGGTCTTGTAGCTTCTCATTTCTATTTAGTTGTATAATTTCAATGACTCAGGTCAGTGAGAGTCATTTGTGCAGTTTGAACAAGGCCTTCTCTTTAAGGACAGTGAAATTAAAATTATCCCTGAACCAGTGCAGAAGAGAGGCCAAGATTTCCAGGCATGCTCTCTTTCTGGATATATACGAAGCCCTCAGAAGCTCAGTAACAAACTTCTGTATTGAGCAGAGGGTCATCCGAAAACCACTCTTTATCTGGACTTCTGTTTTTATTTTAGGGTAAAGGAGTAGAAGACACATATTGGCTAGTTGGGAAAAAAGGATTTCTGAAGCCCTTACCTAAACCTCCCGAAATAAAGCCAGGGTAAGTATGACTTCATCACTGTTCAATACATTCATTAAAAGGTCACTGTTGGAGTTCACAGGCTAATTAGCAGTCTTCCTGTGGTGTCTATTTACAAAGTCTACATCGTTTTTCTTAGGCGACCTACATTTTTTCAGGCATAGTACTGGGACTCAGAAGTGGTGCAGTTGCTTCAGCACTTCTCCTTAATCACAGTTCCTGAGAAGTGGCATGGAAACTTGTTGGTTTTCCCCCATAGTCCATTAGAAATGGAGCACCAGGGAGTTCCTTCCTGAATGTCCTTCCTATTCTGTGTGCGTACAGGAGATGTACTGGTAGAGACACTTTCAGGCCTCTTGTTTCATCAACGTATGGTGACACTTAGATTTTGCTCTCATTCCATCAAACTCCTGCAGAAGACACCATCCTCATTACCAACACATTTATTCCCTGTATCACTGTTCATTTCAACCAAACAGTAAGGACATTTTTTGGTTTAGAATTATATCAGCATGATATAATTAAAGACTTCATGATGCTGCTCCATATAGGAGTTGATGAGCAAAGATTGCCTACTTGAAATTCATCCAGCCATTTTGCACCTTTGCAGTGCCTGACTGTGCAAACTGAGCGCTTCCTGCTCAACTGTCACATGCTGAATGCCTAGAAAGGATGTTGTGGTCAGGACACAAAACCCAGGAGCAGGATTGGTTTGACAAGAACAGGGTAGTCACCCACATTAAAGTTACTCAACCTTGACTGCCTTTATAGTCAACAAAGAGAAATAAATGCTTGGAGGGTGTGAGTCGACTGGCCTGCTTAGAGTAAGATGAATTGCCCTTGAAAGATGCCTGTTCTTGTTGACCGTAAAGAGGTGACTAGCTCAGAGATGGATGTCTGACAGCAAACAGGGTATGTTTTTCCTTTGACTCTGACTTCCCCTGAGTAATCTTTTTCTTGCCTCATTTCCTCTTAGGAAAATGAAAAGGGCATTTATCTCCTTTAGCAGATAATATTTAACTCCTGGACAGTTGCATTCAGGGCAGCCCATGTGTTCAGAGCACTCCCAGAGTTTTCCTGGGGTAGCATAGAATTAAGAGCATTTTGGAACATGTCTTTTAAGGTATTTAGGTGTCAGCCAGGGTGGAAGACAGAAGGTGACTGGAAAATAATTGTGAGAGAAGCACAATGTTTCTTAAACTTGGAGGCATTTGGTACCAGTGATGCATTTTTCTTGGGAAATATGAAACTTGGAGCAGATTTGTGAGATTATTGGAAGGTGTCTCTGCCTATGGCATGAAGTTTGGAACTAGATGACCTTTAAAGTCACTTCCAACCCAAACTGTTCCATGATTCTATAATTACCAAGGTCAATTTTCTTTCCATGAAATCAAGGAAGCACCAAGGTCCTTCTCATCTGTGTTTTACTATCTAAAAGTCACTTGTCAGGCCTCTGTTGACTGTTGAGGTTCCTTCTAAAGCCCCTAAAGAGACGGTCTTCTGGCAACCTGTGCCTGTATTTGGTCAAATTTATGCAGGCCTGAGCTGATTCTAAACAAGGATTGTAAATGACAGAAAATCCATCAGGTGTGGGGGGCTGGAGAGTGGGGCAATCAAAGCAGGAAAAAAAAAATCTCCCACACATCCAGGATCAAGGGATCTTGAGCATCCTTTTATAACCTCAGAAGAATCCACCAGTAGCACTGCCGAGAGGGAGGTGATCTTTTGCTCTTGCCCTGAAGCCTTGATCTTCATTGTTCTTTTGAAGTATTTGTGTCCCCAAAGATACAGCAGTTGAGTGAATGTGAGAGTAATAAGACAAAAAAGCAGAGTTATATGAAAACGAATCTGGCCTAGAGAATGGTTCAAAATGAAAACTACACCCTGCAGAAGCAACTGGATATCCAAGCAAAGCAGATGATTGGAGAACTGCCTCATGCACAGGCAAAGTTATTGTGAGGCAAGGATCAGAAATGGTGCCCTGTTTTTCCAGCCTTATCTTGAGGTTCAATTTTTATGCCAGTTTATGAGGTGTTAACAGTTGTTCCTCTGTTATGGCTATATCTTCATCAATATGGTGATTCAGGCTTGACATTCACCTAAATTTCCTCATCTGTAGGCTATTGAGTGAAATAAGAATAAATTCCTGCTGGATAAAAGAATGAATAAATTTCTCTTCTATCCCTCTTTTCACCTCATCATGAAGCAACTCATCTTCCACTTAGGTCTTTCCTTTCTATGAGGTCTTGCATGATCTGGTCCCTCAGAACTGGTGGCATCAGTGAGCAAGAGATTTTCTCTTTCTATTCCTAAGAGTGGAGAATGCATTCCTCATCACTTCATCCATCATGTATCACCAGGGCTAGCAACCCTCCTCTGAGAGGTGTGCTGAGAGGTACTTTCAACTCATAGTTTGGCTTTCTGTTTGAGCTCTTGACTTAGACCACTAAAGGAATCACACTCATTAAGTATTGAACTAGGAAAGGGGAGTCGCTTCAATGAAGAAAGCTTCAACTCTCAGACTAGGAGACTTCTCTTACCCAAATTATCTTGTAATGCCTATTTTAATGTAATTTGCCTGGCAGCCATGAGGAGTATTTTGCTTGATCATGTCCTTAATTCCTGGTGTTCTTGCAAGAGCTGCAGGTGCCCATTGCTCAGAAAAAAATGGTTGCCAACAAGTCTGGATGAGGGTATTTCTCACACTGCATACTCTGAGTAATTTCACACAACAGAATTAAAATGAACTATATGGCTAAACACTTTCACATCTGTCAGCTGGATTACCTTTACTGCCAATGTGGGCTCTTCCCAGTCATTCCAGCTGAGAGATAAAAATGGCATTTGCTTGTCTCATGCTTTATTTTGCAACTTGGGTGACCTAAACATCTGCAGATGGGCAGTTGTGGTGGTCTTGCTGAGAGCTGGTGCTTGTTAAAAGAAGCTTAATAAATTGTGTTTTGTTCCATGCCCATACTATGGAAAGACAAACCCGTGGGCCATGGATTTAAGGTTTGCATCCTGGGGATGGAAGTGCTATATGAAGAAAGGTCTCCGAGTAATTCTAAGAAGATTTATTTCATCTTCATAAAAATTTCTGGATCTGTTTCTGACCCCATGAGTTATCTCCTAGAACTCATAGGAACTTGGACTACTTGATGAGCTTAACCTTGCTGATAGTCTGTTAATGCTCCCTGCTGTCACGACAAAACCATGACTAGTGTCCCTGACAATACTCCATGAAATATGGAGTATTTAAGGTCTTCACTTCAGAGGTTTGTGAAAAAGACAGCAGGTAACATCAAAAACAAACAAACAAACAACAACAAAAAAAAGCGCTAACTTTATTTCCCATGTAGAACCCATCAGTGTAGAACCTATCAGCCAAACAAAGCTGAAAGCACAGTCCTTAGCTGGAGGATTTCTTGACATGTCAAATCATTTTTCTAGCTCTGGTGGGCAGTCACGAGCAGACCTATGATCAGGTAGCTCATATAGCTGTTCATAAATATTTATGGATCAACCAAGCTACGTTACCTCACTTCAGGCTATCGCTGTGCTTGCAGCAGTCTTGGCACCCTTAGATCTGGAGAGCAAACCTGGACTTTACATAGGTGATAGACTTTGCATATGTGAGTCTGCTAGAAGCCAAACTTCAGCAAATGTAAAAATGTGGGAGGATATTCAGTTATGTGACTTGGTTAATACCAATAGCCCATAAAACACTGGGAAAACAACCCCTTCCGGCATTGCTGAGATTACTGAGAGAATACATCTGATTATCTTGTAATAAACCTCAAGCCATAACCAAATGACTAACAAAGGAACAATTATTGCACCTACATAATTTGAATTTAATTGATATTCACCAACCTCTGTGTTTAATCCTAATTACAGACTTATTGGAGGCATTAATTGGAACATTCTCATTGATTTTCATTGTCTGCACTAGGCTTTCATACATTTGCAGTTGCATGAGGAGGTTTGGGTAAACACACATTACTCTTAAAAGCCAGGTGCTGTGGGTAACGTTGTTCACATAGGATACAATGCATTTTAATTAAGAAGAAAGTAAATTCCATTATATTACCTAATATGCTTCTTACCACCCCTATTTTCTTCCAACCATGCATAAAATCAAATGAACGAAAACACTAGTCTTAAAATTAACCTTATGCCAAGCTGCTTAGGGTTTGTGTATCTGTTTTCAGAAGTAAAAGCTTACTGGAAATCAGGTAAGAAACCCTTTCACATGCTATTTGTAAGGGATAAGGTGGATGTTCATTAGTAGACCCAGGGCACAAGGAAAGTAGAAGCTTAATGCCCAGACTGCAGTTCTGCCTCCAGCTCCACAGTTTTCTTTGTTGAAGGTTAACCTCCTTCTTTCTGGGTCTGGTCAAATTGCAGTTTTACCGGCTTTATATGAGACCTTTACATTTTCTTTGCATCACAGAAAACAGGACAGGCAGTTAAACAGGCTCCTTAGTCCTTTCCTTGCTCCAAGGAAAATTCCTACACGTTCCCTGATAGATGTCTATCATGTGATGGATATTATTTCTCCTTTCTTGCAGCTTGTTAGGATTTGTGTTGCTGCATATCAGGATTGGGTTGGGGCTCCATGGTGCAATAGTCACATATGGCAAAGAAAAGGGATTTCCACAAAAGCCTTGTACTTTATTGGAGGAAATAACAACCGATTGGGTTGGGCATAAAGAAGACATACCGATATGATGAAATAGCAAAAGCAAACATGATGAAAAATTGAGCAGCTGCTTACCTGTAGACTAGATTATTTTTGGAGATTTCACAATCAGTTAGGTTTGAAGGAAGGCTGGGAGGTTTCTTTGAGGGTACACCAAGAGACTAGTTTTGGGGCTGAAGAGCAGACAAGGAAAAAGCACAAAGATGCTAGATTACAAATGTGGGAAACTAGATGGGGGCACTCCTTTTGCCCCAAACAGCAGAAAGAACATGATGTTATACAAAGCAGATATAAGCCTAATCTAGACTGGATCATAAATGCTTTTGGCAAAACACTGAAATATTATCTACTACTAGGAAATATTCAATAGCCATTGAAATTCAAACAACAAACAAACAAAAAAAAACAAACCACAACCTTCAACAGGAGAAAGGATCATGTTCGTTTGTGGTTCCAGGGAGTTAAGTAACACAAAGGGTTTTCTAACTTTCCAACTTCTATGATCCCATTTCAGAAATCACTTGCTTTGGTACAGAATACAGGGCTTTCAAACAGCAGGAGCCTTCTATCCCAGAAAGTAGTTTTATCTGGGAACTTTCCCCTTATAACACTATTTTAAATTAAATCAAATATCAACTGGAAAAAAAACAAAAAACAAAAAAAAAAAAGAATACAATTCAGTGATGAAAGATATAGATCATGGTTCCTTTCAAGGGATTTTAACCACAAACACAGTGCCCAGGGAAGGTTTAGTTTGTTATTATCAAACCCAGGTCCCTGCTCTTGAATGAAATCATGCAGAAGGTCTAAAGTCCAGAAGAGTCCATGGGATAACAAGTCCAAGACCATTAGAAACAGTAAGCACAACATGAACTGAGAAATTGCTGAAAACTGATGGTGCAGCCAGGAACAGGAGAGAGTCTGGGGGCTTTCCCATCCTCCCATACACGAGGGCCACCCTTGGACAAAGCACCAAGAACTTAACTGAAAATGAAATGGATTAGAAGCAGTGAAGGATGCTCAAAGAATCCATGCCCAAACACCAAATGATAAATGTCAGAAAGAAGACACCCATTGGGACAACAGGGCTTCTTGTTCTACCATATGGGAAGCTCTCTGATTAAATGTCTGTAGGAGGCACTCTGGCAGGATGGGAGAGGATCAGTGGAGAATCTTTACTATTGCTGCTGATGCTTCTTTCTGGGCAGCAAGTGAGAGTATTATTTCTCTTCATCTGAAGTTTTTTACCCAGTGCACATTTTAACCTGAAATAAAGAGCTTGTAGAGCAAACAGTAGTGATTTTTTTTTGCTGTCCTTAGATGGCTGGACTTATACAACAGCATCACAGGATTTCAGAAAAAAAAAAATAAAAAATCTTTATATAACATATAAGAAGAGTTTTTTTGGAGAAATCAAAGCATATTCTGGCTCATAGGCTTGATCACCCAGTGGCAGAACAGATACTTTTTATTTCACAGTCAATGTTTGCTTCTCAAATGATTTCTGAACCCTTAGTACAACAGCAACATAAAGAAAAAGGAACGTTCTGGTCATGTTTATGGCATAAAGCAGGTGAGAAAGAAGATTTTTTTCTCTGAAATTTGATCATTTTAAAGGGGGAAAGGGAAAGAAAGTTAGTGACTCATCTTCCTTTGAACAAGACTCCCTGACTTGGAATGCAGTTGCTTCAGCTGATTTATTTAAACAGCCTCTTTATAAGCAAGCTGAGGCTTCTGGAAGAATTGGCTGGAATATTAGATTAGAGAATTGCTGCCTATAGCAAGAAACCCCAAATGAAGTGTTCAGAAAGGAAGCATAGGTAGCAGCACTGCCTAACTGGAAGATGTGATTCAATGTCTCACCCTCTCATCCGCGGGTATTTGTATGCATTAGGGAAGGGCAGACCTGAAATTGTGCTCAATATCTGTCTATGTTGGCCATGAAAACTGAAATGTGGGGAAGCCTGAGCTGAGATGTAACGAGCTGCCCAAGATCCCTGCACCTTGCAATAAAGCTTGCCTTGCTCCAGCACAGGGGGTTGTGTGAGCTGGGGATAAGAAAAGGAGAAAAGAGGGCAGAAAAGACAATGTCTTCTGCAGTTCTCGCCAAAGGGTACGTCGTGGCCAAGTCATAAAGATGCTCTCTATGGACCTGAACTTTCCCCGTATAAATGGGAACTAGAATTTGCGCTGGCTGCTTAAGGTTCAAGCCAGGAGATTGTTTTTAAAATGCTCAGAAAAAAAAAAAAAAAAAAAAAAAAAAAGAAAAAAAAAGGGTTCTGTGGTTCTGTTATTGTAATATACTGCATTCAGGAAAGAGAAGGCAAATTCCTTAACTTCTCTTGGCAGCTTCTGTAGGACAGACAGGAAGATTGTGTCCAGGGAATTGGAGTGCAGGACTTCACATGAAATTTTCTCCAGCTGGCTTCAGAAACAAGGTGGAGGGAAGAGAGGATCTTGGAAAATAACCGCTGACAGGCAGAAGGGTTTTGCAAGAGGTTAGGATGGAGGATGCAGAATCAGCAATCTCAGTTATTCAGACACTGGCAAGTTTGGGAGATGTGTCAGTCCTGTTTGTACTGGATCTTCCTTCTTATTATTGTGCTGTGGATTATGCCAAGTCATTATCAAATGGTCATTTGATATTTGTGTGAGCGGTGTTTGGAGCTAGAGCTCAGATAATCTGATATTGTGCTTGACTCATGAAGACCCTGGTGAGGTCTTGGCCTTCCAGTGGGTCACAACCTCCTGCACCATCGTGCAGAAGCAGGCAGCAACCGCCTCCATTCCCCTGTGGATAAAGTCTTGGAGAGTGGAATCAAAGAGTAAGTCCCCTTGTGCTTACCCTTTTGTGACTGAATTTTGCCACTGCTTGCATAAAGGGGCTGGAATAAAAGTGTTCCTCCTCCCAGCCCAGTTGGTAGGACTTTGGCTTATGTGAAGTTATTCATCTCTGGCATCATCTTTTTGAGTCAATGTGGAGAAATAGACACTTCTAGGTGCCACTCTTCTGCCCTACAGAGGACATCTACTTTGTGATGAACCCACACTGTGATCTAGCAGCTTCTGTTTCCCTCCACTGGCTAAGAAGAAAGCCCAAGATTTATGGCTCCCATGGAGACATCTCTGTTGCAGGTAGTTAAAGCTCATTGGGATGAATCCCACCTGAGTTGTAGATTCTCAGAAGAAGCCATTCCTCATCCAGACCATCAAGATTATGTCCTTCAGGCTTCCCTGTCCTTGGAATCCAGCCCTCTAGGGCTCCAGCACTCATGGGAAGTTTTATAAATAGAAATCAGTGTTTCTATAAGAAGGACAGACATTCCCGGAGATGAGGAATTAGGAAAGGCATAGAGGACAATGTGGTTGGATGTTACCATTTGTGAAAAATAGGCAAAAAAAAGCGCTGAAACCTGTTTCCTGTCTCCCACCAGAAAGGTGGTTGAGTTTGTGCTAAGCTCTCAGGGAAACTGGCAGTCTTGAGGGACATTTAACTAGGATTTCCACCTGGAAATGTGCCTGTAGCTTTGAGAGCTGAGAATCTTTGAAAGCATCACCCCACGGAAGGGCAAATTGCACTGAAAGAGGAGCTGGACTAACCAAAGGGAAGATCTTCACAGAAATTTGGTTTTGCTCTTCCCTTTGATGAATTAAGGGGGGATCAGAGGAATAATGGAATAAGTCACTGAGGGTTCATCTTGTTGAAGAACTCAGAACACAGACATCTAAGAGAAACCTAGTTTGGGCTCCTTCATCAACAAAGCCACTCATCTCATCCTGGGAGAGGTGTGTAGGACGTGTCAAGTGCCCCTTGGAAGTGCCTGGCTATACAGATTACAAAACATGTCTGTCTCAGGGCAATTTCAGGACATTTAAAATGGAATTAGCTAACCTCACCCTTTGCAATAAATCGAGCTGAAGTGCTATAGGAGGGGAATAAATGAAATCTGAACAAAGCCCAGTGTTTGTTTCCCTTTTGCACATCAGAAGACACCTACATTTCATATAGTCTCCACTATGGTCTGTTCTTTATTGCACATGAAACTGAACTGGTTCTCTCTCTAATGGCCTACATGTTCACTGCAGGTGTAAAGCTCATGGGTTACCCTCGGAAGAAATTGCCGAGTTCAAAAGGAGGAAAGCTGCAAAACTCCTTGACAAAAAGGCCTAGATCTGAGGTAGTAGCTGTAGGACAGTCCCCAAGTAGCTCTGCTATTTAGTGTCTGCTTGTGTGTTATTTGTCTGCACTTTGCTGGTTTTAGTGCCACGCTTTTTCTTTTTGTCAAAAATATGTATTATTCTTTTAAAGTGTCTTATTCAAAAGGGTGCTGGGAAGTGCGGCAGAGCTGTCTAGAAATTGTAGTAATTTTGTTGGGTGATTTCCTAGCAAAATTATGACCTGCTCTTGCATGATTTGGTTGGAAATCAGAAGTTATATGTGTATAATAGCATGAACTGAGGTACCTGATCAAATAGGTGCCACTAGAATAAAGCTGGCATATAAACATGCATGAACACACAGGGTCTGATGCCCCTTGAGAATGTTGCACATTTGTGGTTTTTTAGTATCTCTGAGAGCAGCAATAATGCTTCTACTCAGTGCTTCTGAACTATAACTTAATTTACACTTTCTTAGAAAAAGACAGATGTGGATGAAAGCCCCCAGTGCCTCTATACAGGCTGCTTACAAATCTCTAAGGTACACAATATCAAACTGTAAAGACTAAAGTTCCATCCAATTTTCTCACAAGGCTAAAACCCAGCAGAGCATGTCTGGGTGTGTTGCTCTTTCCCAGCCATGACTTTTAAAGATCTGGGGGGTTTTAAGCTGTTTCAACTCCCTTAAGAGATCTATTTATTTATTTATTTTTCTGAGAACAAAATTTGGGACATACCATAGAGAGACCTGCATAAGTGGTACCATATGTGAACACCCACAGCTAAATACAGGCTCCAAACCCCAGAGGACCAGCATGCTGATCTATACCTATGATCACAAGCTACTCCTCCGAGGCCAGAAACAAAAGGACCTCTCACTTGGGTTAGCGCTGCCTGGCAGAAACTGTACATATAGTAATACAAAAACATTTAGCACATGTATCACTCACAGATATATTCTTCATTTAAGGCTGATTAGCAATACATTATAGAGAACAGAAGGTCCTCGTTAGCTCACTTGGCTCAATTCATAGTAAACACCAGAATAATCAGTAAGATATCCATACCTGGAGCTTTTCAGTGACCTTAGTTCAATCCTTCTTGTGTGGATGAAGCTTTCAATGGAGCTACTGTGTCCTCAACAGCCACCTATCCTCATGTGTCTGCTTAGTGGCTTAGCAATGTCCCCATCTAATTGTAGATGCACTTCGTAAGATGAAAGGAATCATGCTATCAATACACTTGTTTTTCCCTGATAGCAATAAAAGAACTCTAGACAAGTATTTTAGATGTAGTGATCTATAGTTCTTTCACTCAGTTTACAGTCCAATTTTTTTGACATCCCTTAACAGTCTTGCTGTGATAAGATAAGGTTCCCAACCTCTACTTTTGGAACATTCATATGGCCTGGAGTCTAGAGGCAGGCCAAGACTGATCCTCATGCTCAGAAGATGAACCCTTTAGCTGTGAAAGACTGTGGACTCTGTTGTCCTTGCTGGATCCTGCTTTCTAAAACAAGTGATGGTTCTGGCCTGATCTTGATAAAAAGGTGCAGCAAAGCATGAGCACCATCAAAGTACACCTCCAGGCATCCAGACATAATTCTTCTGGCTATACCACTAGTGATCCTTGTACTTTCTCCTCCAGCAGAATCTGTAGGGATTCTACTGGGAAATCATAACATGGATCATAACATGGGTGCAACGACCTGCACAAGCAAGTGGGGTACAGCCTGGAGCACCATGGGTGTCCAAGGCAGTTGTACAAGGCTGGCAGATAAAACAGCAGCTGAAAGCACCAAGGCTCACTTTCTTGAGCTATTCTCTCTCTCTTTCTCTCTCCCCCCCCCCCCCTTTTTTTTTTTTTTTGCCTCTCCCTCGATTTTGATGACTTGTCCCATGAACTCATCTCAGTAACAGTTGACCTCTCAAGATTCCTGTTTGGAAAATACAGCAAGCACCCAAATCACAGTAAGCTGGCCAAATCACAGATTAGCAAGGACCAGCAGTTAAGATCTGAAGGAGAAGACTGAAAGTTCAGCATGTGGTGTTTGATAAATCTTCGCTCTGTCCTTATAGGTGAAACTCACCCTTACACAGAAGTACAATACAATTACAACTTACTGTTTCTTCTTCCAGCTCACTGCAGGGATAATCTTAGGTGATATTGCCTGCATGATCTCTCCAAAGATTAAAACCAGAACTTCAGAAACCAAACACTCATTTCTACTGCCTATTTTTTTACATCACATCTTCCTTCTCTTCCACCTTTCTTCTGCTCTGCATCATCTAATTCTTCTGTCCAAAGGCATCTCCCAGAAACACGGTGGAAGGAAAATCTTCTTTGTCCAACACCAGAAGGGCTTAACAAAGACAGTTAAGGATTTTTTTTTTCCTTGTTTCATTTGTGGTTGCACAGCAGTGCTGATCATTTTGACAGGGGCATCAGATCTTTTCATAATGTTCAATGAATGAAATGTCAGGGTCAATCCTCCACTGAAGCCTAAATCACATTGAGATGATATATTGGTAATTTCATAAGACTCAGGAATTTACCTTTAGTTTTCTTTCCTGTTTTTTTTTGTCCTTGGCTGTCCTTGGCTGTCCATGGTCTCCCACCAACCGTGAGAGTGAAGGGGGCAGAGTGTGTGCTGAGGTTGGAGGCCCCAGAGGTTCTCTTGTTACATCCAGATTTAATAGCCTGTCCTCAGCGGCAGGTAACCAGACCACCAAACACCATCTGCAGAATCTTAGATCAAATAATAAAATGCATCCCCTTTGAATGATACCAAAAATAATTACGTATATAGTGCAACAGAACAGGGTGATCCACCCTGCATATCCAGTTCTGGTTCCAGTGTTATCAGTATATGTATGTATTTTATATATGTCATATATCCGTCATAAATTGCTTGTCCTGTGCTGTCATTAAGAGCAGTTTCCTTAGGCTCCTTAACAATTCTATACAACTAATTGGTCATTAGTGTGACTACTCTTTAGGCCTGATACGATCCTGTCCCCCTTCTTTACAAGGCTTCTTATCTTACACTTTTGGGATCCCTGCTTTATATAGTCACTTTTACATATATTTTTATTCTGAAATAATTTCTTGTTCATTGTACAAAAGTGATGTTTACAGTTTAAAACCTTACATATCTGTGTGTGCAAAAAACAGTTTCTCACCTCTTTCTTTTTCATATTTATATAACCATAACAGTGTTATTGATACGTGTTAGAATTTGGTTCTTTTCAGCTTACAACAGTTGGTATTATATTTTCTTCTTTTAGACACAGTTAATTTGATTTCATGGGATGCTTTTACAGGACATCTAGAAAGTTGAGACCTACCTAAAACCTTGCTATTCACTCAGCTGCTGGCCTTCTACAAGTTCTTGGTGTTTCATTCGTATCTGAAACACCCATTATATTATAATAAATATATGCCTAAAAACAGATGGTAGAACCTGAGCATCATGGACACTTAGAACTTCATTTCAAATGAACCTCTTCAGCTCCAACGCATCCGTTTACTAGCTTGGATTTAGATTTAATCTCTGAATTAGTCAAGCTCTTAAGTCCTCTTGCTCAGCAGAGCCTGTTGTATCAGGAACAGTGCCAGGCTGAGGCAGCAAAACTGCACCTGGATCTGAGGTGGATGTATGTCAGCATTTTCTGTTTCTCTGTCCCTCCTGTGTTGGGAAAGGTAGGATTATGGGGCTGTCCGAGCAGCTGAGCCTTCAGATTTCCCGTAAGTGGCAGTGAATGACCTCAGACCCTGAGAACACCCCCTGCCCCTGATTAGCAGGGAATCTCTGCTATTAACAGACAGAGGCTTTATCAGGCTTGCGATGCACAGTTAGAGAAGTTCTTCATGGGCAGAAATGATGTTTACTTTCAGGAAGCTGATATCCTTGGGTGAAAGCTCTATCTATCCCATTAACCCATGCAACTTCTCCAGCACTTGTATGGTCTACTTGGACCACCCCATCCCTGCTGTTCTGTATCAACGACCCTCCCTGCTTGATGCTTTTTGATGGCTTTGATAATGTCTAATATTTCTGCTCTGTCTGATGCAAAATGATGTAAAATAAAAAGCTATTCCTTAGTGAGCAGGGCTGCTAATTCCTCCTATCTTCTATTTTACAGCCACAACTGGTCAGGCATGCTGACCAGGAAACTCAAATTTGTCCTGAGGAACACGAAGAGGACACTGACAAAAGCAACCTTTAAAGAACTGGGGAGCATGAAGGAGACTGAAATGAGTATTGAAGAGGAAGAAATCTAAGAAGAGCACAGCAAAGAACTAGTAAGACCAGGATGAACAGCATGAAGTCAACCCCAGCAGGGAAGTCCACACCCTCCATTTAATTCCCTCCCAGCCAAAAGCAGTATAATTGCTGAAGCCTCTTAGCTCTTGCAGGGGGAGAGCCTGAGCAGGCAGATGAATCCCAATCATCTTTTCTCATTGAAAATGGGCACTGAATCAGAGCTTTTTTTCATCACGTTTCCATGCGTGCTCTTTTGACTGGGGTCCATTGGAAGGAAGGTGATGGTGCTTTTCTTCCTTCATCAGCACCTCAGTCACAAGGATGGGCCCAAGACATATTTTAGCTAGGTCAGCGTGGCAGCACAAATCCATCCAGCTGCACTTGGGTCTGTAATAGAACAATAATGCCAAGTGTTAACTCATTAACCATTTTGCAATAGATAGGTATGTTGTTATAAGAAATGCTGGTTAATAACAAAGATCAATGCAATTCAGAAGAAAATGTTTGTGACAGCATCAAAAAAGATTTTTACTCCTCCACAAACGGAAATTTTGAATCAAAAAGCTTTGTTGCTGTATGCCAATTTAAGCTGAAACATTTTCTTCTGAATTGACATTTCAGCTGCAAATGCCATTTTAATGCTATTTTCAAACTAAAATGACTGTTTTGAAAAGAAGCAGTTCGGGATGAATCAATATTTGTTTCCAAATGCCAAAATGTGATCTGATCAAAATGCCAAAACATGTCATCTTTGCAATCCCAGATCTCAACTGGAAGAACATTTTTTTTCTTTATAAACACATACGTATAGCATATCTAAAACATTTTATGCTTTTCATCCCAAAGCAGAATGAAAAGAGAATGCCAAGACACTGGAAAACTGAGATGTAGAGAATGATGTTCTACAGTCCCTTTAGCTGAGTGATGCTAATAAGACTAATGAATTTTCTTACCTGCAGAAGTGAGGCAGAGGGAAGGAAAAGTTCATTATTTAATCAGTAGAAGAAGCCTAAAGCATCACAGTATTTTTCCTCCCCGATCTCTAAGTAGTGTCAAAGCCACTAATATCCAAAGTAAGCCTCCCGGTGGGTAAAAATAGCTTTCTACAAAGGGCATTTGGCCTGTAGGCACTTCCCACAGAGAACATTTCATCAGAGTAAAAAATTTTTATTGTTGGCTACTTCTTCTTCCAGATTTTTTACTTCTGTTCAGTGTCTGGCTTTTAACAGACTCCTGGAAATTGTTGTTGTCTCTCCAGCCAGGCTGAAGAGAACTGCAGATATGGTAATTTAATCAATATTACCACCAGAAAGTGCTTGTTGAAAATACCAAGACCTTTCTCAAGCCCAATTTGAACTTTTCTCAACACTGCACCCAGGACAGGTTTTTACCAGTTAGACAATAAATAACAGCCAACAACTCTCTTATGTTATTGCAGATAACTTTATTAAAGAAGGCAAGCCAAACTCCACAAATCTCAGAAGGATACTAAGTGAACAGCTAATTCACCACAGCAAGTATAAGACGTGTACTGTCAAAGTAAAAGCTGTTCATGCTGTATCTATCTGAAGAGCGAAAATGGAAGGAAAATTTATTCATATTCTTCAATACCCAGATTTTACTCTTTGGCACTTGTCTTTTTGACAGTAGCTATTCTGGCTATTTTGAGATGAAAGTTGGTATTCCAGGTGGGATAAGATGTCCCTTGAAAGACATATGTCAAAGGGCTTATAGGACACTTCAGCTGTCAAGCAGGACTGATATGAGCTTTCACCGTCTGCTTTCTGCTCACCCCTCCAGTCACAAAGTCATCCAGGAGCAAAGTGCTGTGGAGGAGATATGGGCCAAGCAATTCTCTTTCAATGTACATCAACATACAGTTCCAGGGAGGGATGTAGCCTGGATTATTCTGTGAAAATTTTGAGTTTAAAATCAAAGAATTTCTGTATAATCCTCATTTTTTTTTCATAATTTTCCCATGTTAAAAATATTTTTCAGCGCTGTTCTGTTATGTAGTGCTGTGGCTTATGTCAACCTGGCCTTACCTCTCAGCTAAAAACTCTTACCAGGTGGATCAGACAAAAAGGACATCTTGTCTAAGGTGTCTGATGATGTCTGCCTTCACTGGATCATTGGGTTTTCCTTACGAATGCCTCTGTCTATTCAAGACTTGCCTCCAAACAAAGAGAAACACCCACAAAGATGTGCAAAAGGAGATTTATCTGACTAAATATGTCTCTGTAAGGTGCAGTCTGACACTCACCCAGAAAGATGCCCTAACACCGAAAGGAAACAGGCACTTCCAGGAGCGTTTCTTATGCTCCAGCATGGAGGTACCTCTGTGTGCTGGGTGTCTCAGCTCCCATTAGAGTTAATGGAGATTAAATCAGGAAATCCAAAGAGCCTAATGATTCCACTCAGCCTGAAAGAGGTGCCTGCAGCTGGATAGTGCAGTCACCTCAATGCTTCATAACTGACAAGGTCTGCATTCGTGTAGTGGGAGCCTGGGCATGTGGTGCACATGGAGAGAGCCAAATGGAGAGAGGTGTTTGTCGTGTAATCCAGCTGCATATACATGGGGACTTCATGCCCTTAAAGATGTCCTATAATACCTACAACACCCAGACCAAGCTGATAAGTAAGACACAGGAACCACTTTGCACTGGCAGCTGGAGGCCAGACACCAAACCTTAAGATCTGAAATAATGCTAGGCAGATGTGTTTAATGAAACACACCTTTAAAGTTAGGTGTCTTAACCCCAAAGTGAAGCCCATCCCAGATATCCTCATTCAAATGGATGTATTGTGCCCTAAAAGTGCTTGCCATCGATTGTAACAGAATCTGCACCAGTCAGTTCAGTGGAGAAACCTACATCACGGATGACTAAAGTCAAGCTGGATGAACCTCATTCCCACATAGTTCATCACCAGTTCGGAGGAGGTGCTGGAATCCCTGACGTTTTCCCTGGAAAACTCCACCATTGTGCTTGTCTAGATAGCAAGTATGTGCTAATCCTCTCTGAAACACTTCTTATTCCCAGCACACAGGCAAAGTGGATGTAAAGGAAAAAGCATGTGAGCAGAAAACATAAAATCCTGAAAAACTTCTGATTGATCCCTCTATCTGGTAATGTGACAGCAAGCAGGAGAGAGAATGACTTTCTACTTCTGATACATGTCAAATTACACATTTGTAAATGTATGAGAAAAAAAACAACACACAACAAAACAGCAAAAAACACTTCTTCAAAGTACTGTTATGTATATATTCTTTCAACATCTACACATATGCACAGCTACATACATGTTTGAATTTGGGGCTACCCAGTGTTTTTGTTAGTCTGAGACAATTTTTAAAAAATGTTGGGTAGCTCTAAACTGAATTCTTCATCTGAAGAGCATTTAAACAAGAAGATTTCAATCCGCCCTTCTGCACACAGTTTTTGAATTCCTTCTTCAGCATGCTGTCTTAAAAATAAACAGCATTCTTTGAATTTATTAAAAAATACATAAAATAGTAGATCTGTGGGAAAGGAGAGTAGAAAAGCAAAGTTCTGATCACTGACGACTTTAGTAATCCCAGGATAATTCTTAATTCTCTTTGAAGCCAGTGTATTTTTTTTTCCCTTTTAATTTCAACAGGAAGAAGCCAAGGACTCATCCCCAAGTGTGATAACCTCTGCTGTTAAAAAGCCATAAAATATATTTATATTTTCCTGGTATTGTTCTATTTAGACAGGTTTAGGTTTACTCGTGAGATTTCTTCCCACACTAAACATAATTACTGTATCACACTCCTCTCTTGTTATTCTGCTCATAAAAATAGTGTTTGGATGTTATGATGTTAAGATGGGGCCTGGAAGCAGCAAATGTAAACCTCGTAGCTCTACAGCCAACTTTTCAGGTGACTGTGGACAGGTCGTTTGGTTGATTTCTTGGATAGTGAAGCACCCACTCTAGAAAACACCATTGCAGGAGGGTTTAATGCTAATATTATAGGGTAAATTTTAAAGTAATCATGCAAATCTGCTGACAGCTGTAAAAGATGTACTTATGCACAATATAAACCATCTGAATATAGTTTCTCTTTCACACAGGATCTACAGTATTTTTAATAGTGAATTAAAACCAAATGCCAATAAAGTTCCTTGGAGACCTATCCCTCCAGATGAAAATCTTGTTCTTCTATGTGTCTTTACCTTTATCTCACATTACTTTTCAGTTCTTTGTGCAGATAAGGCACCTATAGAGAACCCCATATATTCACTCCATTATTAATTAATTTAGAGGCAGACTCCAACAAGGTCTCAAGAATGAGCGAACCAGCAGCAGGACAGGCAGGTATTCGAAGTACAAGGAGATGCAGAAGAACCTAAGGATGGTATGGAGCAGCTGTGGCATGGATGGGTGTCAAAACAGCTGCAAGAACCTATATCTGGAAAAGCTCTCATACTAGGGGATACTGCAATGGGGAGGGAGTATCGTCATTCCCACAGTACATTGCTCATTGGAAAATATCAAGATCCTACCCTGGGGTTTGGGACTGCAGCAGGGTGGCAGCAGGAGTAGGGCTGTGGGTAAATCTGCAGCATTACCCCTCTTTGAACTCACAAAATTGTTGTCTCTGTCCTGGCATCCTCATGCAACAACACCTTCCCTGAAGCTCTGGTTATTTTCCTTGGCATTCCAGAGATTTGTCCTCCAGTGGTGAGGTCAGGGACAGATCCATGGTCACTGCAGAAGGTGCCCTCCCTTCTCTACAACCTCCTGTCCTCACATCAGCAATGGATTTGCCCCTTTTTCAGATGAATGGGAGACATCAGGGCATCCTCCCCCCTTCCATCTGTGTGACTGTCCTGGATGCATCAGCTGGATGCAAGTCTACAGGCAGCACCAATGAAGGTGGGCTAAGGATTTCTTACCCCTGTAGTCACGCATCCTTGTGTTCCCCTTTGGTCATACCACAAAGTCCTAGAATGACTGTCATTGCTGACCTCATCTATGATAAAAATAATCATTTTGAATAAAAGTGGTGAAGCTTTTCAGTGTCCCACCCCTGTTTTTTTGAAATGACCTGCTCCGTGTTCTGGGCAGTGCAAGAAACATCTGCCACCTTCCCTCTGATGCTCACTACTTTGCAGCTGTTGGTATTGTTTCAGTCACCATCCTTTTCCTCACTCACAAGAGTTCCTCACAGCCATATCTCCATGATACCTGCAGATCTCAGTCTGCCCTGGTTCTCCTCCCTTCCAATATCTTTGAGCACCTCTAAATTCTACTGAACAGCACGGGACCCAGCAGGGATCAGCAAGAACCACCCACAAGTGTTGTTGCACAATTAATCCTGATGATTCAATTCTGGTCGTTGCTTCCTGCCTCCGCTCCATGACATTTGCCCCTCACATTGTTATTGCTTGGAGCAACGCAGTCTCCTTAAACATAGGACCTGTTTAAGATCTCAAGAAAGCCAATAAAATTTTTATCAGCTCGTTCTCCTTTCATTGACAGACTAAAAGGATTTTTTTTCAAAGGAATTAAATCCCCCTTTTGCCACTCTTTCTCCTTGACTTGGTCCATGAACCCAACTAGATGGTACAGGCTGCAGGCACAGTTCAACAACTGTACAACAGACCTTGGAAATAAATATGCTCGGTTTCAAAAAGCGAGATGTCTAAACATTTTTTGTTAATGTATGTGGAGAAGCTCAGGGAAAGTCAGTACGGGGCCAAGGACCAAAGCTGTCATGAGTTATTTCTGTGTAGGTCGGATGTCCAAACGAAATCCACAATGCGGAGCATGAAATTCGAGTTGGTCTCGAACAGAAGGCATTTATTAGCGTTGAACCTTTCTCTCTTATTGTTGCTAGAACTTGCCAAGCTGTGAATATTCCACAGTTTCCAAATGGAAAATGCTCTGGTTGTCTACCATAATCTGCCACCCCCCTCAGCTGCCCGTCTGCGGGGCGATCCCAGCCACCCAGCCCAGCCTCTGGCTGCAAAGCAGCCCCGGAGGCAGATGTCTCAGATCCAACCTCCGCATCCAATTTCCTTCTTTATTTATTTTGTTGTCGTTTGGGAGCTGGAACTGAAACAGCATTTCAAAATACTGAAATCCTGCAGGAAACCAACTGACCTTTCTCCACGCCAGTCAGAAAGCTGTAGGCAGGAAGAGGAGACAGCAAACAGGCTCTGCGTGCCTTCAGCTCCAGTCTCGAGCCCTTCGCTCACCAGCAGCATTGCTCCATCCGAATGTCGCATAGCACAGGATAGCAACTAAGGGCAGATGTACTGCAATTAACTGCTTTAATAATCAGCCCAGGTTTCATGGTTTATTTAGTATTTCTTCCATAGTAGTAGCAGAGGACTCATGTATTGAGATTCCAGTGCTGGAAAAATCACTTGCAGTCTGCTCTGACATATTATTGCTTTAAAGCACAAACCTGAAAATTGCTAATCTGAACATTTCTGAGTTTAAAGGAAGTTCAGGCTTGGCTCTGAACACAGGCTTTGTGACTCAGGGCTGTTTGTAATAAGAAAGCATCACAGGAGCTGAGCATTCCTTGCCAATCCTTGTTTTGAGCTGTCTGTGAAATCTTGGCACCACATCCCGAGAACACTGTGTGGAAATAAAGCTTTTGTTTAACCTACTTGTGTGGGCTCCCTGCAGAGGTGGTTGTCTGCCTGGCCAGACCTGCAACTCTAGCTCTCCAACCACCATCATCACCGGAAAACTCTGGGGAGAATAACAACGGGTTGTTACCCAAAGAAAGTGCCAAAGATTATTCCCAGGAAGATGTCATCGCGGTTGCTCTGGTTGGCTGCACCTGTCCGGGCTGCACCATCGTTGGGATGAGAGATAAAACTATGACCTGGTACATGTGCTGGGTCCAAACCTCGGGACCAATCTTCAGAGTGACCCAGAGAATCAGCCTAAAAACGGCTTCCCTACACCTACTTTGTAGCTTTGTCCTGGTGGCTGGGCACTGGAAAGGTACAGACTGTCCACCACTGGTGTGCGTGGTGATGAGATCCAAAGAGTAGTAACTTCTTCACCAAGTGAGGCTAGAAGATAAAAATGTCCTTATTTAGGTGGAATGAATGCATGTTCAGGCACTGCTGTCCATGTGTGCCCAGCCGGCAGAAGATGGGCAGATGGAAATGTATTGAGTGAACCTTCCTGCTGTGGTGGGACAGCAGGTTGCACATCCTCAGAGGTCTTCGGCAACTCATTCATCATATCTGAAACTTCAAGACACCCTGAGCAATGAGAGCAAACCCCTTTTCATGGTGCTTTGCGGCCTTAGAAAAGGAAAAGAACAAATTGCTGCTCCTTAGAAAGCAATGATAATGCCTGTATGATTAAATATTATGTGCCTCGCACCCTTCTCTGGTGCTGGAGCCATCTCTTTTCCCCTCTCAAACACCCAAAAAGAACTGGTGGGAATATTTCTGGCTCCAGACATACTATGAGATTGTTCGGAATGGTGTTTGCTAGCTGAAGGACAACTGGTGGTAGCGATTTAACAGCTGAATCCAGCACCCAGGAACTGGTCACTGGTTCAGCTGGTTTCCCAAAGTGAAAAGACTTCAGTTTCACTCAGAAATGTTGAGTGGTGAACCAAGGTGTATAGATGAGAAATTCCCCTGGTTCACTTCCCAGTAGGCAGACTCCAAGTCACCAAGTCACCATTGCCACCCATCTCACTTTAATAGATCAATCCAAAGAAAAAAGGCTGGGAACATTATTTTTAGGCAATGTCTTTTAAATTCATACAAGTCCTGAGAGCTGCACTGTTGAACATCCTTATCCTCACTACCCATGCCCAGGTGCTGGACACATTTGCACCAAGAGCTGTTTCTGCCACCTTTGCCAGAGGAGTGCCCTGTTGCAGCTCCTCTCTCCTCTCCATCAATCCAGCCAAAGGAAAGCCAAACTGTTGAGAAAATAAGTACAGAGCCACCTCAGCAAGGAAGGATGACTTTATTGCCATTTAAATCCTCATTTCCTGCAAGACACTACAATTTCTATGAACTCTACTGATTTTGCTCAATAAACTGTCCAGAAGATGATTCCCTTCTCCTAGAACTGAGGAGCTGGGGAACTGAAAGTTTCCCCTTCACAGCTGCAAGGGAAAAAGAGACACAAAATGATGTCGAGCCCTTGCTGAATCAAAAACAGAGAGGCTGAAGGAATCTCTCTCCTCCAAACACTCTGCTGTCAGCCCAGGGCCACCTCTGTTTCTGCGCCCTCCTGGTAACCCAGACTGGCATTGTGTAAGGAAAAGCAGCGGTTATTTTTATGCTGTCCTGTACTTGCTGTAAGAACTGGTCCTGCAAAAACATTTTGCTCTTGATTTTGTGCAGCTCACCCAGTTTCAGCGAGGTTTATTTATAGAGAGGAAAAGGACAAATGAAGAGCTCACAGGTCTCTCCAAGCTGGAAAAAATATTTAACTATGCTTCTATTATTTTCATGCTGAATTGTTTTAACCAAACTAAATGTTAAAACAATCACAGTAAGGCAGAAAATCTTCAGCATAAAAAATAACAGCTGAAGCCCATGGCAATAAAAATGTACTGATCACATCTGCAACATTCAGATTTAGATTGCAATTTGGATGACAGCATTTTCTGCCGTATGTCAATACCTGTACATATGAATCGACACGTATATTTATACTTGTGTATGTGTACAGAAATATATGTATGTATGAAAAAATTAATCAGCAGCCATTCACCACCAGAGGGCAGGCAAAGTATATGTAAATCAGTCATCCTAACGTGTTCCCTGCACATGTCAATGAATGAATTGTTCAGTGGTCAGAAAGGTATTGCCAGTGTTTCCTTTGACCATCTCCAATGACTTTATTATCTTGAATCTTGATCCTTACAACATCCTCATGTTGCACAATGTACTTTCCTTTTTTTTTTTATTGTCATTATTAAGTAAAAAACTCTCTGCATTTTTCAAGGATGAAAGCTGGGAGCGGTGCACCATGAGGTAACCGCAGGGAGCATCACGTGAATGGTGAGAAACTTCCTCAGTGCTAGGGCTGGAAGAGGAGAGGACATTGCCATATGTGTATCTCGAGAAAGCAATAGGCCAGGGGGAGCTGTACATGTCCACTTTTCAGTAGATATAACCCAACATTACTCCATCACAATCAGCAGATATCCACTGATGTACAGTAAAGGTACTGGTCCCTTCTGGGGTTTATTAAAAATCGATCAAGAGTGTATTACTTGACAGCAGAAAACAAATGAAATCAAGATCCAGGAAGGGTGGTGTGAACCAGCAAGCAACTGAATTAGCAATGGCATAGTCCTGAATGCTAGAAACATCTCATTTCACCGGATTAAATGTTAGGTTGGTAAACCAACTTTCTGTTTATATATAAAAAAAAAAAAAAAAAAAAAAAAAAAAAAAAAAGAGCTTCTTTCCCTTTCATAACATAGAAAGAATAAAAATACAGGAGTCTAGTCACCAGAAAGTAAATCCTAAAAAGCTCATTCCTTATGCTTGTTGTTTGGCATGGACAGGCAATGACCTTCTAGATGTGTTGGACCATGAGCTCTGTTAAGATCATTGACTAAATCCCAGTGCTTTTGGCCTGAGGAGGAAGATGGATATAGAGTCTAACCCTAGAAGCTGCATTCATAGTTTGCTAACAAAGATCTTTGCATTTGTGTACATGGAGATGCTTTATAAAGGTACAGAGAGGTTCTTCAGGGCAGGAATCCTGCTTAGGGCTTTGTTCAGTGGGATGGTGGATGTCAGAGCCTCAGAACAACTGAATGGCAGAATCACTTACGATGTTTGTAACACATCCAGAAATATCAGTTCCCAAGTGATTTCTCCCAAGGAAATTTGGAAATTATGTGACTGATACCTGGGCTGGAAAGCTGGTTATGCCCACACCAACAAAAAAATCCAGTTGGTTCTCTGTCTTCTGCCTGTGAGAAGGGACTCATTTCCTTTCCTACCGAAGCCGTGTCTGTGTTAGTCACTCCCCACTCCTATCGTGCTCACAGTAGAAAGTGGGAGCTCCCTGTGGGTGATTCATCTGCCCCATCTTTGATGTCTGCTGGAGAATGAAATGAATCACGATCAAGGACTCCCATTCCCCCCGTGAGCTGTGCAGTATATCAAGATGAGTGGCTCGCTTGATAGATGCAGACCTTGCAGATGTCTACATTTGATCAGAGCTATCTCTTTTGTCTCTGACATCATTCTGGGGTTACAAATTTGTGTAAGGAAAAGGAGACCAGCAGTTTAGTCAGCTCTTCACTACTACTGCCACGGGTTCTTCTACATGTGCTTGGCTGGGAGCTGGCGATACAAATTTAAGCAAAATTGTATGTGTTTCTGTATTCTCCATATATTTCATCATTCCAGTGCACTAAAGCTCCTGTGCAATGGCTTTTAAAGATTTTGCTGAGTGCTTCCCACTTCTGAAATCTGGAAGGCAGTGTTCACCATCAAATTAAATTTACATTGTTTGGAATAATCAGAGACTGATAAACAGGGTTAAGAAAGCAAAATTTCCATCAGGTTGTTGCCCTGTGTCTGCTTTCTCTCTCCACTGAAATACACCCATCATCCCCCCACATTGCTCAATGTACCCGCACTTCATTATTCAGTGTGGAGGGGTTGTTAGATGGTGCAGGTGCCTTCCTCCTCCTTTTTTTTTGTTTCAACAAAAGCACTATGGAAAGGGACTGCTGTGAATTACTGTGTCAGCACTGCAAGGAGCACACCGAGGGACGAAGCCAGGGTTTCAATGTTTTTCCTTCATGCAAAATATCCAAAATACATCATTGAGCGGTGCGTTAGATTACTCAAGGAAAGCCAGCATTTTGTGCAGAAAGCAGAGACGTTTTGGAAATAACCCAGAGTCCAGCTGTGGGCTATTAAAAAAAAAAAAAAATCAATACATGATGACGTAGGGATGGATCAAGGGGCTATGGGAAGGATCAAAGGGTTTAAGGAACACGACAAAAATAGAGCATTTCTAAGTCATTTCTTCTATCCCTAGGATTAAGATTGCAAACTTTTTTTTGTTTTCTTCTTTTTTTTTTTTTTCTTTTTTTTTTTCTTCTTTTTTTTTTCCAGGGTTTGCCTGAAAAATCAGCACAGAAGAAGCAAAGGATGGGGCAGATCACACTCTTGATCAACTGTAGTGAAACACTTTCCACAAGAGGTGAAAATGACTCATTTCGTGATCAGCTTCATGGCCTTACAGATATAATGCCAGTAATCCCTTTACTACAGCTTCCCTGCAGAAAGATACCAGCTACCCAAAGCAAACAGGGAAAGAACACAGGCAACAGAAAAGGGAAAACTGATTACCAACAGTGGTTGATAGCTTAAAGTCATTTTGGCAAGGTCTGAGTCAACAGTGGGGACTAAAAACACCAAGGGAGAGACCAGCTTTGTTCTTTATTTCCCCGCTCAAAGGAAAGTGAAAAGAATGAAGAAGAGTGGATGATATTTCACAGTTTGAATTGACTGGGGGATCTAAAAGGGAGAGAGATGATCTTTGACAGAGCCAGCAGAGCAAACTGTTCTCCTGCCTGTTTGCACCACCCGATTCATAGTTCCTCATGTTACTGCAGAGATATGAGAAGTGTTTGTGAGAGAAACCACATCAGACTCATCTGGTTTTGCCATTTCAAGATAAACCAGATCTGTCACATGGAGCACAGCTCCCTGAACCTGTTAGTAGAGCTTGGGACATTTGAAGTACAAGCTAGAAGACGACAACGGAGATGGCAGAGGGGCAGGCAAAGCCCAGAGATGCTTGAAAAAGTGTGGGTCAGATGCTGCTGGATGAAGGCTGCCACCAGCCGTCAGAACCAGAAGGCCAAATGCAAGGCAGAAAGTCCCTGCCCTTATTTTTGTCTTCTCAAGACCCAGCAACTTTCCTGCAAGCCACACCTCACAAGTCACTGGGATGGGTGTGAATCTGAGGCTCAGTCATCGGAAAGTAAAACCAGAGGATGCTGGAGACACTTTTAGCCCTCTGCAATCCAAACATGAATCCTGTTTGCCTCATTCCCCTGAAAACTGTGAGAGTCTCTGAAGCTCCTGAGCTATCCTTTTTCGTGCTCACATTTTCCCTTCCTTTTTCTCTCGCTGTCTCACGGCTCCAGCTTCCAGCAGCCTCCATCTCTGGCTGCCATTTCCTCCCCAGCTGTATTTCTTTTATCTCCTGTGGTCTCTCACTCTGCAGAAGATCCTTATTGCCAAACCACCTCATCTAAATCCTTCCGTGATACCTGCTTGCACTGGGAGTTTCAGCAATATCTGCTATCCTAGTGGGGTCCCATGTTCCCCAAGCACTCCACAAACATCCCAAGCACCATTAAGTGCAATTCCCTTTTTTTGTTCAGTCCTGCAGCACTGCCTGAATCCCATTGTGGCTAGGGATGGGCAGCCACACAGCAGTGACAAGATGAGCCAGGAGCATCCAACCCTGCAAGTCAGCGCTTTGTAGAGTTGACACTGCTGATCCCTTCCTGACTATTCACATCTGGTTGGGAGGGCGAGTGTGGAATATCCCAGGAGAAATGGCCACACATTTTTCACCCTGGTTTTCAGATGAATTTTGCAGATGCTTTTAGGTTATTAGTAGCAGGGTTAGAGTAGTTAAAGGCTATCTCCCTTGGAGTTGCAAGTCTTTGGCTTGAAACAGGAATGTCTTCATGGTCCAAGGTCGGGTGGACCTGAGGAAGGTTATGGTTGGTACCAGAGGGCACTAAGTCACGTCCAGGGAGGTGATCGTCTCCCTGTGCTCGGCTCTGCAGAGGCCGCACCTCGAGTGCTGGGGTCAGCTTTGGGCCCCTCACTACCAGAAGGACATCGAGGCCCTGGAGCGTGTCCAGAGAAGGGCTGCGAAGCTGGGGAAGGGCCTGGGACACAAGGCCTGGGAGGAGCGGCTGAGGGAACTGGGGGGGTTGGGGCTGGAGAAGAGGAGGCTCAGGGCAGAGCTTATTGCTCTCTGCAACTGCCTGAGAGGAAGGGGGGGGAGCTGGGGGTCGGCCTCTTCTCACAGGTAACCAGTGATAGGAGCAGAGGGAATGGCCTCAAGTTGTGCCAGTTGTGCCTGAAACCTGCAGGCACCACAGGATGAGGCTGAGGACAGGAACCACAGCTAGCATTATGACCTGCACAGCCCCCTGTCCTGCTCCCTACCGCTGCCAAGACAAGCCAAAATCCCAGTGTGTAAAGCCTCGGCAAGCTCCCAGCGACAAAATTCCCCAAGGAGCAGCAGGAACAGAAAAAGAGTGAAGAGATCAGAAATCTTGGCCCTCTCTTTCCTCATGCATTTTTTTTTTTTATTTTTAAAAACAGGCTATAATCAGAGCTGAAGGAAATGGAGCAGAAATATCAAACTTTGTTTAGTCTGGGGAAATATCATTTATAATTAGAGATGGGCATCCTGTTGACATGATACAACCTATTTTAAGCGTGAGGTGAGCACATGGTCAACTGCTAATCTTTTGCAAGTGATTAAAAACTGCCAGTTCATCTCTGAGTGGCTGCTTTCTTTCTTTTTTTTTTTTTTTTTTTTTTTTTAAGTGTCGTTTCTGAAAAGCAACTGGGCTAACGTCATCTCAAGATAATGATGCTTATACTGGCAGTGATGTCTTGGAGCATCTCGGAAGCTGGGAGTTTTGGTTTCTGTTTATGCACTGCTGCTCGTCTCCATGCCAGCCCCGCCAGCCAAGCCCGCTCATCTCTCCCATGGAAGAGTGGGAATCCCAAGGGGCCTGCAGGGGCTGAGCCCGTGGCAGGACAAGGCCCACAGTTGACCTTGTTTGACCAGCACTGACCTGTGGACCTTTTTTTGGAGCAGGGTTTGGCAGCTGCCACATCCTGCTGCCCCAGGGTGAGGCTTGCAGGATTTGTGCACAGCAGGTATCAGCAGAACCCACTGCAGGACTGGTGTCTGCGAACAGCTTTGGAGGCATGATACTACAAGTTTTTGGGTGTGCTGTCTCTCCTAGTGCCCTTAATTCATGGGACCAGCATGGGCACATTGATGCTGTCAGATAACCCGGTTCCCCATGGTCACCCACATTGTTGGTGGGTTCACTCCCTGCAACAGACATCTTTAGTGGGAGAGAAGTAACCAGAGGAGCATCATCCCTCAGGTCTCAGTGGGAACCAGCCATAGCTTGATCCAAGACTTCTGGACCCACACACCAGAGCTAGATGTCTAGCAGCAGTAAAGTCTGTGTGGATAAGTCCTTCTGCTTCCATATGAGGTTGAAATTTATTTTTGGAAGACTTACCCTTTCTGTGATAGGTCACTTTCCCATTAGCTAGCCATGCTCTACTAGGAAAATACAACTCGACTCACTTCTCCAAGTCGCAGGTCCACAGGTTGGCTGCCAAGACATCAAATTGGCCACCAGGTTTGCCTGGCATGGGGACAGGAGGTGAAACAATGCGTCCTTAGTGTACTCTCTCTGTGGGTAATTCCTGGCCGAGTAGGATAGCACAGAGTAAGGGAAGAGTTTCGACTTGGGTGGGAAGTGTACTTTGATAAACCAACGTCGAGCTCATGCCAAACCAAACAGTGCAGCCGTATTCACTTGGCTTGGTGCCACAAGATGAAGAAATAGTGGACAGTTAGTTCAGGCATTGTGTGGAGTGGCCAGGGCCATATAGGTTTCAGACCACAGTGCCAAGCTCACTTCTTGGTACTTGCCATGTACTCTTTCCTAAGGGATCAACATACATTAGATGTAAATAGCATCTCTGATGTGAGCCATGACTTTGTAGGAGGCTCTTGGAACAGCAAAGCTTCCGTCAAAGGCACAGGGACATGCCCATCCTTAAATCTGTCATCCAGGATAATGTTTCTCAGGGCTAAAGCTGGGAGAGTTGGGGTTAGTTGGAGAAGAGAAGGCTGTGGAAAAACCTTGTTGTGACCTTTTTTTATAAAGGGGGGCTTATGAGAAAGATGGAGAAAGAATTTTTACCAGGGTCTGTAGTGATAGGACAAGGGACAATGATTTTAAACTAAAAGAGAGTAGATTTAGATTGGATATAAGAAAGAAATTCTTTACTATGAGGGTGGTGAAGCACTGGAATAGGTTGCCCAGAGGAGCTGTGGAAGAGCCATCACTGGAAGTGCTGAAGGTCAGGTTGGATGGGGCATTATTCTAGTGAAAAATGTCCATGTCCATGGCGGGGGGCTGGTCATGGCAATCTTTAAGGTCCCTTTCAGCTCAAACCATTCTATGATTTGATTATTTACCAAGAGGTTGGAATTATTGTTTGCAAAACAGGAGCTTCAGACAATGACCCTGTACAAACAAGTGACATCCATCTCCATACTGAGGAAGAACTCAAGGGACCACCTCAAGCCTCATCAAAGTGGTATTCTGAGGATACCAATAAAGGTTTGGGATTGATGCACACAAGCAAGTTTCTCCATAGGATCTGCTTCTGTTGCTAAGAAAAGTCAACGATTTCTCATTCACTAATTGTTACTTCTAATTGTTAAGTGAATTTGGCCATTAATAAATGACATATATAGCTAGGTGTGTACACAGACAATTGCTATTGCAGCAACAAAATCGTTTGTTTCTTTATTCTATACTGATACTACTTCATTTATTATCCTTGTTACATGCATCTTACAACAACATGTGCAAAATATATTTACTGCCTTATTTAGTGAACCACATCTTGCACATCTGTAGATGCTTTCATCTAGAGCCTCCCAGTACACTGCGGATCTGAAATAACTCTGACTCACAAGAGCTGGTGGGCTACAGAAAATGATCAGGAACCTGCTGCGGAGAAGCAAAGGCTGGAAGCCGGCATATGTTTAGCAGAATCCCCAAAGCTTCTTGGCACATGGTATAAAAGGACATGGCTTTTATCTGACTTTGTAAGTAGATCCAGGGAAGCGGGACAGAACTGATGCTATCCAGGAGAAGAGAGTCGGCACCACATTTTTATATATATTTTTGGGGAGTGGAAATCATTGCAAATTGTGGTCTAAAAGGGGGGAAATGCCCAATGCTGAAGCCAGACATCCCCTCTGAGGGGTCTTGCTCAGCACAAGCCCATCCTTGGCACTCACCCCTGGCACTTCAGGGTGCCTTCCCTGCGCAGGGGAAGAAGTGTGACTAACATCCTCCGGGACTTGTGACATCCTTCCCTGGGGGAGCCGCATGCCCTGCACATTGTCTCAGCACAGAAGGTCAACGTTTGTGTCATCACAGCCACACGTGCAGCCCCGCAGGTTAATGTCAGTGATGAGGATGCTCCCCGGGCACTGTGGGGGGAAGGAGTGAGGTTTGCAGTGGTCCCTGGTGTCTTTTGGGGAGTCCCCGATGGGGTGGGGTGGCTCAGGGGATGGATGGGGAAGCCGAGGCTCAGTTTGCTCCTCAGGCATCCAGCCTGGAGCTGGCAAAACACTTTTAGAGGTTGGAACTCCTGCAAACTAGTATTTGGAGCCAGTGGATGCCCGCCCAGTTATCAGGGCACTTCTTCTAAGCAGAAGACACCATGGGCAATGCTCAAGTCTCCCACCCACTTAATATGACAGCGATGTCTCTGGAGAATAATGACCAAGGAAAAGAAATCAGGATCTGTCCAACTGCCCTTTTTTAGAAGGCACTTGTGTTCCTTATTCAAGCGTGAAATTAAATTTATCCTTTCCCCCAGGGGTACGTTTCAGCCATCCCACAGAGAGACCCTGGAGCTCTTGGGACACCAAACGTGCTGTGCTCACCCTACTCCAAAATACCCTCTTCCTACACACCCCATCCTGACTTACTGACTTGGATAGCTGTAGTGATGGGTTTGTGCTTTCATGGGGGTATGCGGTTTGCTGGCTGGGACTATGACCCCAAATGGGACCCGTCTTGCTTCTGTGTCCCTGTGGGTGTACATCCCAGCTCAGTCCTCACAATTCACCCCAGCCCCGGGGTACCTGGGGGTCCGTGCTGCTCAAAGCTCGTGCTCCCATCTGCGGGACAGGCACGGCAAACTTCAGAGGCAGCACGTGTCACCCAAGTCTGTGCGGAGGGGATTTTTGTGGTATTCACAGACTGTTTCATGTGTCAATGTGAGAGGAGCGTAATTACCAGCTGAGAAACTGCAGGAAATAAGCCAAGGTTGAGCGAACGAAATGGAAAATAAAGAGAAGTGCAGAGGACACACACATTTTAAAACTATTACGGAGGTATGCATTCACGTGCTCGTGGGAGCCTGGGAATATATAAGAGCTCATGACTGCGAAGGAATGAATTCAAGGACCGGTCTATGGGGAGTATTTTTTTTTTTTCCTGTGACTTCAAACTTCTCTCCGAGCTCGCAGAGTTTTAGTCAGCTGGCATGCAACAGAGGTACGACTTCCCCAAGGAAACTCTTCCTCGGCTCGCACTGGAAAGGCTGCTGGGAGAGTCCGGGAGGCAGAAGGCTGCAGGCAGAGGCGAAACCACCTCCTCCTCCTCCTCCTCCTCTTCCTCCTCCTCCTCCAGCCACAGAGCAGGTACGTGGAGCAGCGCGTGAAGCCGGCTGGAAAGTTGAGCTGGGTGCCTTTCAGCTGCGGGAGAGACGCGGGCTTCGGTGGCTTAGGGCAGCAGCCTTTAAAAATATCGCAGATGAGGAAGGTACTGTATAAATAAAATGGGCTGTGTTTATGAATAGGCTGAGGAACTGGCTAAACACACTGTGTAAATGGCTCTATCCACACAGCTGTATATTTAATCCATTGGGGACTTGTGCTGCAGAGAGTTAGACCCTTTAAGTTAAGGAGGCACTGCTTAGTTTATAATACAATACAGTTGTCATACTCCTGCTTTTTTTTTTTTTTTTTTTTTTTTTTTCTCTGTGTTAGCAGCGACAGAAGATGGGGAGATTTTTTTTTCTTTCTTTCTTTCTTCATAGGACTTTAGTCTATTTATGGTGTTACTGCATTGTAGCGCTCTGAACCAGGAATGCTGCAGAGATCAGCATCGTGCGCTGATTAAATGCCACTCACTCAGCCCTCCGACACCGCGTCCTATAACAGCCTTGGGCAAATCACACCGTCCCGGGGTGACATGAAATGCTGCTTAGCTCGTCTGCTCCTCTTCCTATCGGTGCTGTCATTGGGCTCTCCCTGTTGGAGCACGAGGTGCGGGATGGCAGGGCTGTTTTTCTGCTCTGAAGATCCCGACAGCTTGAATGTCACCTTGGGTGAACGGGGACTTACTGAGAGTAGCTGCTTTGCTGCATCCGGGCTGTTATTACGAGGAATTGATGGTTAGACAATGTTTGGAAATGAAAAAGTTCTAGAAAATCCTGGTTTATATAAAAGTCGTAGAAAATATTCTGAAGCCAAACTCAGTTGTATTTTTGATTAAAGTACACATATGTTTCCTGTAAATAGAAGCCAAAGTTTTGGCTTTCCACAACAGTGGAAATTTGATTTATTTATTTATTTATTACTAAGATGTAGTCTTTTCAGATTTAAAATTGTCTTGTTATTCTGAAATGCTGAAATTCTTTGGTTTTAATAACAAAAACTTATCATTCATCTCTCTTTAAACCAGATAGTTACAGCTCAGTGATTAAATCAGTGCTTGGCCTTTTATTAATACAATGATGAATGAATTCACAGGGGGGTATCAGTACCATGCAATCAAATATATCAGAAATAATTTTCCTCACTTTATTTTATCTCCTGTTGGACTCTATATATGCAGTATGTCTTTTTCTCGAAGACTGACTCCACTGTCAGTAGAAGAAAAATTGCTGAATTAAAAACTGATTTCTCTCTCTCTTTGCTGTTCTTAGATTAAGGCTTGTGAGAAAAAGTTCTGTTTGGGTTCCTGGATTTCAGTTTCTCCAGGAATTTTGTTCCCCAGGGAGAGAATTTCACATTTGAATACTTTCACCTTCAAGTGCTGGTTCGTTTCACTTTTTGTAGATGGAAGTGTTTGCATTTTCCCACCTTCTGCTGTCCCTTAGCCCAACCCCTCTCTTCAAGAATCTCTGGACTGAAGGGTTTCATGCAATTCTCATTCACATTCATTCAGTCTCCTGGATAGAGAAATAAAACTGAAGGTGAATAAAGTGGGGGAATTGGTTAAACCCCATGTGAATTTGCTGTCTGATTGAAGGGTGATATCCCCCTGAAAATTTTTGGTGGGCAAATGCTGTTGGCTGCCTGACCTGATCAAGGCACACACAGAGAGAGGAAAGTGTGGGAGGGAGAAAGGGCAGGCAGCAGCTTCAAAATCCAGGGGAAAAGGCATGATTTAAGTCTTGCAGGTGATGAAGGAGGACTTGATTTGTGGACTTGACACTGGGGAGACGGGAGGTCAAATGCAGATGGCACCAGCTAGCTGAAGCAGGAGACACTTCTGGAGATGTTGTAGGGTCTCAGGAACTGAAGCTGTGCCTTCTTCTCCAAGGCTGTGGCTGTGGATGGCATGGGCTATTTATTTTTTAATAGGGGTAATATTTACATTGCCCCCAGCTCCCAAGTGGGATGAATCACCGGGGAGTTATTCCAGCTGAAGGGAGCAAGATTTGTCCGACTCCTGCCCTTGCAGTTCAGACCCACTTTCTAAGGCGGGAGTTTGTTTTGTTTACTTCTCTGGAGAGTTTGATTCATGCGGCTTGACACAGGACTCAACCCAAAAGCAGTGCCTTAGAAAGCAACAGCGTTATGGATGGACAGACTCCAAAGGGTCTGAGAGTTCAAGACACATAATCGTCAAGACATATTCTTGTTTATCTGAAACCCTTGGGAACCTGCAACAAATTATGGACGGGCTCGTGAGAGCCAAAGAGTGGGATTTGCTTTTCCTTCCCACTCCGGGCCATGCTGGGAAGAGGCTTTGGAGGAGAGGAGTGGTCCAAAGAGGCTCCCATCAGATCTCCACGCTGGAGCCCTAATCCCTGTGCCACATTGCCGGCTTTGGCTGATGCTGGGTCAAATCCAGTTGGTGTCTGAAAGCCGAGCAGGCAGCAATTTGCAAGGAGAACACAGGGAAATCAGGAAGGGCCCAATTCCACAGTCACAGGTGTGAAGCCTTGGGCACCAGTGGGATAGGACAGCCCTTATCATCTTCTGCAGGAAGGCAAAAGAGCTTGATTTTCCCATCTGTTCAATGGAGATGACCCAATCCGTCTGATATAGATGACAATTGTTCTGCAGATGTGACTACGCGTATTGAAATGGGAAGTCAACCAGAGACTTCAGGCTCCGAAATTATTTGTTTTCAGATCTCCTTTATGAAAGGGGGCAGAGATAATAGGGAAACAGTGGATAATTTACAGAGTGGTTGGTGTGCCTCTAAGGCTGTGGTTTTAATGAAGCAAAGCCCTGGGCAACAGAATCAGTGCATGCCCTTCCCTCCTGCTTTAGCATTTGCTTCTGTCCAGGCTCATCTTCACAGTTCGGCTGGCACAGCTGCTTGGCCACTCAGTAAATCAACCCAAGGAACAGAGCCAGCTTTTAAAAAAAGCACCACAAACTCCCCAAAAATCTGCTATTTTTCAAGCTTCCCAAAGTGATCTGAATAACCAGGTGTAGGAGAAAGGGAGACTGCAGACATCCAGGACACTCTTCATTGCTGGCTTATTTGTATTCTATTTCCAAATCCCAATCAAAACGAAATACGCTCTTTCCAAAAGTAAAGAAATTTAACATTTTTTTCTTGAAGACCTCGAATATTTGGGGTTTTTCCTTGTAAAAGTGGTTGAATGCTGCTGATGAGGCAAGGGGTGCTCAGGGGTGCCCAGGGCCAGGCCCAGAGGCCCCGGGCCCAGCCTGGAGCCCAGGAGGTGCCCTCTGCCCCTCAGGAAGCACTGCTGGGCTGGGCGGGTACCGGAGCCCTGGCACAGGCTGCCCAGAGAGGGGCTGGGGGCTCCTCCTTGGGGATCTCCAGCAGCCGCCTGGACGTGGGGCTGGGCCCCCTGCTCGGGGTGGCCCTGCTGGAGCAGGGCTGGCACCACAGGGACCTGCAGCTGCCTGACACCACCAGCCACTCCAGGATCCTGTGGCAAGGGAATCTGATCAAAACTGGTCCATTGAGATCCCATCCAAGAGGAACCTGCCCAGAATGGTGGCAACCTCACTGGCAAAGAGTTCTGCTCAGAGCTAAACCCGAATTTTTCTATCCATCGCACCCAAACATGCCCTTTCCCACCCACACGCTCACCAACACCTCTTCATAGCCTTTACTCCTCTCGTTGCAAAGAAAACAGGATGATAAGAGCCCAGCTCTGGTGTGTTATTTCAGCCACAGGAAAAGTGCATTGCAACAGTTCAGTTTCCTGCACTTGGGAGACAGGAATGGGGAAATCTCTGTTAGAGCAGGTTTTCTAGAAGCAGGTCTTAATTAGGCAAAGAAAGAATGGAAACCAGCAATTAGACAGCTGCTCCAGCCCTAGAGGGCAGCACAAAATAATAAATAAAAAGCTTGAGCTCACAGGCAATCTCAAATCATCTTCTGTACGACAAATCATCCCTTTTACAATGGGAATTTTTACAAGCACAACTGAGCACTGTGTACATACTGCCAGAAATCTGAACATGTCCCGATGCTTGGACCTGTCTACCTTTATCAACCTCCCTAATTCCTGCCATGTGCCAGGGAAACCCCTGAAAAGCCTTTAAGTCAGGTGTGTTGTAGCTGGCTCTGAACCCCTGTCCTGCCATCAGACCGTAGCACACCAAGCAATGGGACTGTCACTAAGAGAAGGAGATACGTCTTCCAGGACAAGTTTCAAGATGATGGGCTTCACGTTTAACAGCCGTGATTTTTAAACCTTTAATCCACAAGCTCTTGTTTCCCTAAAGATGCAGAACACGATTTAGGTGCAGGGGTAGGAGGCTGCAACCCCTCAGGAATGCAACTCGCAGACACAAAACCCTAAAGTAAACACGCCGCCTGCACCGCGCACGCAGCTAGGCAATGGCATCGGCAACGATAAGTCACTTATTCCCCGGGGCCTGATCCTGACAGCTTCTCTGGCAAAAATCCCCCCGTTTCTCAATGCCTGCGAGGACCTCAGGATGCCGCACAGTAGCTGACTCTGCTCCGAGCGCACAGCGGTGGCTAGGACCCAGCAAGAGCCCGGAGAGGAGTCCGAAGGAAGACGAGCAACTTAATTTAAAGCAGACACTGTCCCAGACAAGGTTATTTCCCTGAAAATGCCTTCGGTCTGAAGTTACAAGTAAACCTCTTGGTGTCCTGAACGGGTGAACATGAAGCTGAAGAATAATTACCTTGGTACCAGGACTGAATTGCTGTTGGAGGGCTGGATATGCTTTTTAAAGACATGACGAGCAGCATATGGGGATGCGAGAAACCCTTGAAACAAGGTAAATGTGGGATATTCACCCTTTTTAACCCTGAGGGCTCTAACATGGCAGCAAAGTATCTTGTGAAAAAAGCAGTGGACGGCGGGGAATTCGGTTTGTGTTTCATGTCTTCTCTCATCTTTATCTCATATTTCTCCTCTTTGGCACGGGAGAACATTGCTGTTAGTTGCCTAAGCAGTAACAAACATTATCTTTGGGGGAGATTTAGAAGGTGCTGCTGTTGTTAGCTACAAACAAGCTTGGTATTGTAAAAGAGATGGAGGCATATGTTGCTCTGCAGTGGGAACTGGACAAACTGTGATTAAATCCTAGCTCTTCCCTGGTTTTCAAATGTATTTTGGGGGCAAATCACTGCCTTTGCCCTCCCATCTGTTAAATGGGTGTGCTGAACCTTTAGCTCCACACCGGGTGAGGGTGGTGAGAAGGTGAGACCTGCGAAGAGAGCAGATCCAAGGGGGACACAGCTCTGTGTCATGCTCTGAGGGCTGAGGAGGGTCTAAAGGAGAAAACCTGGGCAGGAAAAGCTCCTCAGCTGGACAAACACTGAAAGCCACCTTGGGAAGGGAATCTCTGTGAGCATGGCTGTAGTGCTGTACCACGAGGAGTGGCTTAAACTCCTCTGGACTCAGTCCATGTGGTTTCATATTTGGAGGAAGACAGCACCAAGTCCAAGAGCTTCAGGGCTGCAGGGTGACAGCCACCTTAGGAACAACTTGAAGGACAGCATCCTCTCTTACTACAGCTCTGTCTGCCATAGCAAGACTTTAAATCAAGTTCTTGTGTTCAAATGCATCAATTTCCCAATTGCTTTTTAAATTTATAGCTTAGGAAGTTTCAAAACATGTTAAGACCCTGGGTTGTGTAGGGGTTATCATTTAGGATGAGAAGGGATGACTTTTAGAAGTATGACAAGAGAAGAGTGCAGACTGCATGGGACGCACACTGTCCAGCAGGGTGGTGCCCTGTTGTGGGTAATATCCATGGAGATTTCATCAGCTTAATTCATCGGACCTAAACAGAAATAATTTCCATTTGAAGGCCCTGAGTAAAGCCTGGTAATTTGCACATCATCAGTATGTCTGTCTGTTCTGTCATCTTCAGCAAACCAGTACCCAAACAACAAACATCATTTTCTCCTCTAACCCCCAGGCTATTCCCCTTGCACAGAGTCCCCAAGCACCCAGCCTTAGAAACCTGGGCAATGAGAAAGAGAGGGGGAATGTCAGAGATGTTATAGATGGTGGTATCATCAATTCCTTCTTCCACTGCGTGATTTTGGAGTGTATTGCAAACTGTTTTAAAAGGTTGAGAATGAGCATCCTTAGTCTTGTTTTAGAGCTGGGGAACAGAGTTCTGATCGTGCTGCAGAACACCAAAGACAATCTCCAAGCTCATTCAGCTTGGGCTCCCAGATCATAATCTATGCTAGTCATCTCCCTAAACTGGAAGGAATATACAATCTGAAAATGAAGCATAAATTAAAGGTCTGGGCTTCTCCAGTTTCTCTCTTCCTAGTACACACCTCTTTCCTCTGGTGGGGAGGAGGAGGGATGTGCGTTGCTTCACTCAGAAGTTTATAGGCACATGCCCAACTATGACACGGTGCTGTAACCTCAAGGGAAAGCAGCGGAAGGTGTGAGTATCCTGCTCATCAGGTCTTGGTCAGCATCTCCTGGGCTGAAATGGATGTCCTGGGGTGGCAGGTGCTGACCTGGCAGAACCCCCAAGAGACTTTATCCTACAGAGAACCCACTGGTGTTCCTGTTTAGCAGCTGCCAGTGCCGGCTGTCAGCTGCATCCCTCAAACAGTGACTAAGCGGAGGGATCTCCATCAGCTGGGAGTGATCCCATTGCCTTCCAGCCTCATGATGCTCTGTGGGTGGAAGCCACTGAATAATGGTGCGTGGACGCCGTCTTTCGGCACACATGAGAATGAGATTGGTGTATGCTTGGGGCTTGCTGGATGTAGGTTTGCTCCTAGAAAAGTTTAAGAGCAGGGATAGAGAAGCACTGCTGCGTGGCTTCCAGCTGGGAGCTGGTGTGCGTCTCACTGGCTCAGGACATGGGCAGGACCAGCTTTGATCTGCCTGCAAGGGGCTGTATGAATACAGATAGATTCTTCATTTTTGTAAAAAATCATGACAGAAAGAGGTGATATCTGGAGCTCACATCAGTGGTGATTACAGCATTGATAAAATCTATTCACTTTAGCTGAAATACAGTCCATGTTCCTATAATTTCTCAATCTACAAAGCAGAACTGCAAACATGTTGCCAGGATCCGGTAGTCTGAATTCCTACCAGATTCCTTTGGTTTGTCTTTGCCATCTCCAGCTGCACAGAGCTGTGCTTTGCGTTGCTAATTCTTTTCCCTCTATGAGCATCACTTATTAAAAAAGTAAATGACTCTTCAAGATTCTTGGGGCCAAACCTTAGTGTCTCAGTACTTGTTTGCAGCCTGAGACATACAGGTCTCCATCTGTTCCTGAAAATCTCTTTAATTTCTGAATTAGCTGGTGTGATGCTGAAGTCTCATGTTTGAACTCGGAGCCTTCACTAGGGCCCATTGACATCTCAGGGCTGACCTCACAGAACTCATTGGTGTCCTTCTAGAAACATGTTGCCAGGAATGCATTATTTTGGCTTTGTTTCTATTTTTCTCCAATTTCCCACTTTATTCCTGTTACAGTTAAAAAAAAACAGCTAAACTCTGATGAATCCTTTGTTTCATGCAGATTTTGTGCCTGTCTCTCTTTAAGGCATCAGCTTTCAAATGTATTTAAAAGCCTGCCCATACCTGGGATGTGTAAATGGAAGACTAAAATTTGGACAAAAAAAGGTCTCACTCCATATTTATTTAAAGTGTTTATATTAACACAACAAATCTGGATGCATGGTGACTAATGAGTGTGTAAAAGCTCTCTGATATTGCTGGGATAAGAGGTGTGGAAAGTGTGGTGGATGGAAATGGAAACTGTTCCCAAATCTTGTTTCTGATTGGCACCACTTCTTTTCCATCAGGCCTTGGCCCCCAAAACTCCAGCCCAATTAAAAGCACCTGAGCTGCCTCTCTGGGGAGAAACAGGTGGCTCTAGGCGGTCACTTGGTCTTTCACCATGGCATCAGTCATTCTGCCCAGCTTGGGCATCTAGATTTCAGTGGGTGACCTGGGAATCAACAAGCTGAAATCCCATCAGGGCAATGCTATGAGGTTCCTTGGATCTTCCTTTCACGTCCTTCTGTAGATCTTTCTTTTTCCCACATGTCTCAAGAGACGCAAATGTACATTTGTTGGTTGTGCAAGCTGTAGGCTGAAAGATGGGTTAATTTATTGTGCTCCATGCGTGCCTCTCTGTGCTGGGTGACGTTCTGGTGCCAGCTTTTACATGCACGCACGAGACGACTGTGGGGTCATGTCTGACACCTAACATAATTGCTTTTTCCCTGCAGAACCATGAAACTATACGTCGTCTTTCTCCTGGCAGTGGTGAACAGAGGGATCTCTAACTACCGGCCTGCAGAGGGGATGCCCTGTGAAACGGTAAGGATGCCTCCCTGCCCGGCACCATGGGGTCCCAGTGAGGCTGGGACCTCATAGTTAGAGGCACTGCATGAATAACAAGGGTCTTTGAGAAGGGTCCTCCCCCAAAGACCAGCTGGCAGAGGTGGGCTTTGCTGAGTTAATGGATGCTCTGCAGGCTGTTCTTGTTCTTGTTCCCTTCCTCGCAGTGGTGACAGCACATAAAGGGGAAAAAAGGGAAGGGTCATTGTCTCTACTTTGTTCTAAGGAGGAGCTGGTTGAAAGAAATGTGACCTGATTTCCCCAAGACTGAACAGGAATCCTATGACTGAGACAGAGAAGGAACTTAGACCTCAAATCTACTCCTTTATACCAGGCCTAAGTTCTTTGTGCTTTAAATAAAGCTTCTTCTGAGAAACACATCTATAGAAGCTTTTGTAATAATGGTGAGTCTGACCTCTGCCCTGACACAGCATTGCTGCCAGGGGTGTTGCACCTGACTTCTGCCTGAGGTTAAAAAAGGTGACAAAGCCTCTGGATCATGTATAAAATTTGGTCCTTGAATTTTTGCAAGCACCTGGTACAATATTATAAATGTTATTCATAGCTGAACTTGCTCCTTTCCCTATTCAAGTGCTGCTGACACTAACAGGCCATTTAAAAATACTTATCTTCCTTCTTCTCTTTTCTTTTCTTTTTTTTTTTTAATGTTGACGCTGTTTAGCACAAATCCTTGAGAATTTCCAAAATAGGGAAAAAAAAATAATTTGCGAGCTGTACACATCTCCCTTATGGGACTCATTCCATTCCTGCCCACCCTGCTGTATTGCTGCACTTCCTGAATTCCAGAGAAATTAAGACCTAGTATATATAAAAAGATCTTGGGAAGGTGACTGGATAGCTCAATTCATTGGCTGTCAAGGGGAGACAGATGAAATCACTGTAAACATGACGACTTGGGTCCCATGTATCATTGTCACATGAATGCCGGGCGAGACATGCAATAATCCGAGCAGATTTCACCCCGTCCCATTTCTTGATGGGTCACAGATCAGGCTGATTGCTGAGAAGTAAACACATGCTTGTTTCCACCACTCCACTGTAAACTGCTTCCAGCAGGCCCACTGCGCAGGCCAAAAACCCCAGGCTGTACGCAACGAGGCTGGGATAAATTCGGCCCCAACTGAAAACAGGCTGCAGCTGGGGGCTGGGATGCTCATCTGGTACAAATTAACAGCTCAGCATCGCTAAAGTCAGTGGGGTTTTGCTAGTCCTCTTTCACTGAGCGTTTGGTCCAATGGAGGGAGGAGGGTGTAAATCCAAACACATTTCCACGCAGCTTAAAGAAGCTGCTGGGTTAGTTGATGGGTCCACAGGGACTCCTACTTAGTTCGCAGGATGATTTTTCATCACAGCCTCACTGTTTTACACGTTACTTTCCCTCTGGTGACACCTTTAAAATAACAAAGGCTCAGAAAAGGAAACTTTCATCCCAGGTCTGCTGGAAGTGGCAAGGGTAAGAAACCTGAAGACTTCATCGCTGGTGTCCTTGTTGGTGAACCAGTCTTGTAGAAGAGGTTTTAGGGAGTAAAATGTCCCTACCGGGCTCTGACACCAAAGTGAGCTGCACTGATTAAACAAGTCATTACCTATTTACCGAGCCAGGGCAACTGCTGGCTGTAAGACAACAAGGCACATACAAAGGAAAGGTTTTCAGAACATTGTACATTACCTTGTGTCGAGGTCATGCGAGAACATATGCATAATGCTTATCCTGGGTCAGTCCATACAAGATACCTGGGGAAATTCCTCAGGCTTTATTGCTCAGCCAAGCCTCCACCTGGGCAGCTCTTCTAGAGAACAGACACGACCACCTTGCAAGCGCAAGCTCACCCCAAGCATCTCCAGCCCAAATTCTTTGGTTCACAAAACTGTTGATGTGGGAGAAGAAGGGCTTGGATCCAGCTGCTTTGTTTGCAGAGCTGTTAGTAAGGTGGGTGACAACTTCCACCCAGAGCTGAGCTGGGAAGAACTGGAGGCAGAATTCAGACGATGCTCAGCTTTTGAGTTGTTGGGTCGTATTTCCACCAGCACCTGAATGAGAGCCAGGCACTGTGTGAACCAAATGCTCCTGCCAATGGCCTTTAATCAAACCGGTGACAGCACCGACCAAGCTGATGAGGTGGGAACATGAGACCAGCAAAAGTTTCATTTCCAGCCTCAGGCTTCCAGCCCATTGAGCTGTGGGGGGAGAAGGAGAGATGCATACACAAGGAAATGCTGTTTGCTCAGTCCCACTGAGAAGTGCTTCATCTTCCCTTCCTGGTGCTGATGAGAATGAAATTCATGCAGTTTGAGCCTGGAGGGAGAAAAGATGGTGCAGAACAGACTTGATAAGAAATTCAGCGATTAGCAAAACAGTCAGTGAAAAGGAATGAAAGTCATAAAAAAAAAAAAAAAAAACAGGAGGGGGAATGTTGTAGGAACAAATGGCAGACAGTGGGAGGTATGGATTTTATCAGACCCTTTTATCACTGGGAGGGTTCAGTGCAAACAGATTGAAGGTCCAATCCTACAAGATACGTGGTGGATTGGGTCTGACCTCTCCTTCTTGGACTTTGATGGAAATTGGCCAACTGGTGCTGATGGGCGTTGGGCCAGGCTTCTGCTATGGTGCAGGGTGCTCAGAGGGAGCAGAGGGTGCTCAGTGCTTGTTGAGATCTGGCTTGAGGGAACAGAGTGGGTTCAACTTTTAATAAGTCATTTATTTCAGATCTTTGGGAAACTGTGGAGCAGCTTGGGTATATCTAGAGTTTAGATGAGCACTAATATTTTTTCTGTCACATTTTTATGTGCTTCTAAAAATTCACATGATGCAAAAGAGAGTTACAAAATGCTATCGCCCCAGTTCTCACAAACAGACCTGCCACTTCATGCACCTAGAAGTTCACCTGAAGCAGATGGTTTATAATATAGATATTTTATTGTAATGTTTCTGCAGTGTCTGAAAAGCTAATACAAAGCTTTGCGTCATGGAATCCAGATTCTGCTTCTTTGCAAAAGTTAAGATTCGGCCAATTTTTTTCTCTCTTTTCTTTCTGATCTTTCTACAAACAGTACATGACCCGGTCACCCATATACATTCATAACAAGAGTTTCCCTTCAGTAAATTAAATGCTGCCTAAGCCTTTCACATTCCACGTCTTCCTGCTGCTGTAAGATCTTCCTAACAACAAAATACAGCTTGACATTTATGCAAGGATGATTATCTTGATGTTTCCAGTGTTCTTTATGAACACACACTCCACATTTTGCTTTGGACACAGATTCAGTCCATGCTGCAATTAAACAGACATGCATTGAGGAGACAAATTTGATAAATAGATGAGTTTTTCTTCACCCTAGTGCTTAGAAGTGGACAGAAAAAGTGTGACCCTCATTTCACATCACAGCCTTTTTCCCCTCAAAAGCTGGCTTTATATGATATGTCTTCCCTGTTGCATTGGGAATGTCTTGTATGGATGGCATAGGGGGATGGAGCATATGGATGGAGCATAAACTGTGTGAGAAGATAGGAAATGTTGCCTTGGGAAAAGGATAAATATAGATGGTAAAAACAGGAAGAGTTTAGAGGTTTGCATCAGAAGTGTCTGAGTAGCTGAATGACGCATTTGGTTGAGGACGCATTGCTTACCTCTGCCATGGCTGAAGGAAGGCACACTCAAATACCTGAAAGGTGTGACTAACAAGGAGAGATCCCATGGTCTGCACCATAGGATCCTTATCTTTCCGGGTCCTTGCTTTGGGAACTACGCTGCTGACAGAGAGGAGCCTTTCAAAGCACTTGTTACTATTGCATGTGGAGTTCGCAGAAACTAATTGAGTGATTTAGGATGAAGCTGAGAAAAGCAAGTATCAGGAAAAAAAGAGTGTTTGATTGCAGTGGAAAGAAGGGAAACACCTTCACGTGGGACTACTAAAATAAGCCTGGGAGAAAGATGTAAAAAGGAGAATGTATAGTAGGTATCACATGCAGATAGCAGATACAATTCTACTGGTCTTTAAAATGAAACTAGTGCTAACTGTTTTAGCTGTGAATAAGCTTTAGGAGGGCTGTGCTTGCTGTCTGAATGCTCAAAAAATAAAATAAAAAAAGATCAGTGTTTCAGGAGAAGGATCTAATTGACTGTTGAATGTTATTTTCTTTACATTTCATGCAAATATATTTTTCCTTTGTCAGATGACAACCCCTTTTCTCTCTCTCTTTTTCTGGCAGACAAACTTGCAGGCATTTTGCCACAACAAAGACCTTCACCAAATCCCTCATGAGTTCCACCCGAACGTAAACAAAATAGATCTGTCTGGAAATCTGATACAAAGGATCCCTGAAATGCCATTACCATTCTATACTTCTCTGCAGTGCCTGGATTTAAGCTCTAACCAGATAAGCTTCATCGCGCCTGGAGTCTTTGCACACATGACAAGTTTGTTGGAAATAAATTTAGCGAACAACCACTTATACGAACTCGCTCAGAATGGGACAGAGGGGATCGGACTTTTACCCAAGGTGGAAATACTGGACTTGTCTCACAACAGCCTCTACAACGGGATGGCCGAGTATTTCATAAAGCAAGCTCCAGCACTGCGGTATCTTTTCCTGGCAGACAACAGTATTATAATGATATCGCACAAAATGTTTCAGGGTTCTCCCGGTCTTGTGGAGATAGACCTTCAGAGCAATATCATCATGGAAATAGAGGAAGGTGCTTTTGAGACTCTAGTGAATCTTTCCAAACTCAATCTCTCCATGAATTCAATTACTTGCATCTCTGATTTCAACCTCAGGCAGTTGGAGATACTTGACCTTAGTAGAAATAGCATCGAGTCCTTCCACACCACAGAGTCAGACGATGAGTATAGCTTAAGAATTTTGGATCTGAGTGAAAACAAACTGCTTCGTTTCCCCGTCTTTCCCCTGGTGAACAAGCTCGTAACTCTGAATTTATCAAAGAATTTAATTCAGCTCAGTGCTGAATCCTCTCATAATAAAATGGACTATATGGAGAATGACTGGCTAGATGCTTCTTTTCTTCTTCTTGATCAGAAGCAAAGTAGAAACAAAAGTTCTCTTAATTTATCCCAACTTGTTTATTTAGACTTAAGCTATAATGAAATCAAATCAATTCCAAATGATTTCTTTGAATCAATGTTGTCCCTTCACACACTTAATCTCAGTAAAAACTGTCTTCAAGCTTTTGCAGTAACTTATGACAGTACATTGATCTCCCTAACCGTCCTTGACTTGAGCTACAACTCTTTGCAGAACCTTCTCCTGGATGCTGGCACGCTGTCGAATTTGAGGGAGCTCTATATTCAAAACAACCATCTTCAGACCCTGCAATTTGATATCTTCTCAAGCCTTCCTAGCCTCAGACTGCTTAATCTACAGAGCAACAACATCAGTCTTTGCAGCATGTACTCAGGATTAGCTAAGCAAAGACTTGCTGGAGAGGAAAGTGGTTGTGTGTCATTCGTTGATTCTCCTGCTCTTCAGTACTTGTACCTCGCTGACAACATGCTGAGCATCCTGCCAGCGTACACTTTCTACAAGACTTCTCTGATTGCCTTGGATATCTCCATGAACCCAGGCCTGAAAATTGAAGCTAAAGCACTGTCAGGACTGGAACAGTCTCTTGAATACTTGCATTTACATGGCAATAGCCTGATAGAATTAAATATTGACTTGCCTTGTTTCAGTCACCTGAAGCATTTAAACCTCTCTGAAAATCAGCTGAATTGGCTGCCTAGGTGGGGTAGCGACTCTCCACTGGAAGTTCTGGACCTACGGAACAATAGGTTTAGTTCATTACAGAACAGCAATATTTTAGCATTAGAAAATTCTCTTAAAAACTTGTATCTCACTGGTAACCCACTCAACTGCTGTGGAAATATCTGGCTCTCATCGATGATCCAGAACAAAAACGTCCACATCCCCAACGTAGAGCACTTAACTTGCCAGCACACTCAGAACTTCGGGTACCAGGAAGAAATGCACATTGGGAACATTAGACCAGAAGACTGTGAAAAAGAGGATCTAAAGAAAATCAACTTCCTTATTATATTAACGTTTGTGCTGGTTTTATCCGTGGTCATCATTGGAGTGGGTTCATTTTTTTGCTTCCGCAGGCAGAACTTCAGCCATCAGTTTAAAGCATAGCACGCAGATTGCCTTGAAAACCAAAAAAATCAGGTGCTACACTGTCGGTGTGTAGAAATGAAGGGTAAAATTCTTGTCTTTGACTTTTAACTGTGGATTTTAAGACAGTTTCAAAGCGCCCCTGAACTATACCACTGTAGCGTTCTGGGTTGCAGGAACTAAAAGGAGAATTTGCCATGTTTTGTTCTTGCTTTATTCACAAGCTGATTTGTCTAAAAAGTTTATCGAGCACTAGAAGAGACCCCCTGTAAAGCCCTGCTGTTTTGAGGGAGGTGAAATTTAAGATACTTTGTTGGTGTCACCTTCATAAAAAGGCTTCATGTAAATTGAGTGATGTAACTGAATCACTTTTTATGACATTTGTTGATGACATCAGCTGAGTAGGAAAGTGCTGCACCTCCATGAGATATTTCACCTTGCACTGAGATTTATTTCTTTCCTATCAGGTTAGAAATAACAACTCCCAAACATTGAAATGAAATCATAAAAACTGGCACCAGGGCAAGCTAAAACATGATCTTGCACTGTTTGAAACTGATTGAAAATCTCCCTGGAGTTCCAAAGCAATGAGAATTCAGCTAAATGAGCATGGTTGTGCTCATGGCAATAATTTAGAAAAAACATGGTAGACCATGGGAACCACAGATCTTAGTGGTAGCCAACTCTGTGGACATCTCCCTTTGCTTGCAGTATGTTGCTGTAGCCAGTGGGGCAAGACACAAGGGGGAAGATGAGATTAATTATACTAGTCTTGGCACTTAACACCCAACAAGGGTGTAGCAGAAATCTCAGGTGTGAAGCAGCTGCACTATACGTTAGCCAGACCTGCTCAGAAGGTCACATGTCCACAGTTCCACTCAAAGAGGAGAAATTTGCCCCTCACGTGCAATACATATTTAACTGGGTTTAATGTGAAGAAATTCATCTCTGGGGTGAACGCTTTCTAAAAGAAGTCTTAGAGAATGAATTTCAACCAGCTACCATTGGACTGAAATGTTTATATTTCTAAGGAAAACTGTTGGGAATTCACTGCATACAGATGCATTTCAATGCAAAAACATATCTATTTTTAAGGTTCACAGGAGGTTAGAGAGGCAAAACATGTTTTAAAGACACAAGCATGAAGCAATAAAGGGAGCCGAGTCCTGGGCCATTATTCAGATCAGAGGTCCACTATCTCTCCCTAAAAAGAGATTTTGGTGTAGAGGACTGGTTGCAAGAAAAAGTCTGTAGATCCTCTTTCTGTGATGGGTTTAACATGGACGGCCCATTGAGTTGCTAAAAGCAGGCACTGACACATGTTATGTCCCGTATCTGATAGCAGATTCACCCTTTTGAAGTGAAGAGATGCTCACCAACAGTGGGAGCCTGACCTACTGATGGCATCCAGTGGCTTTGAAAGGAGCTGTGTCAGGTTTTCCGATAATGCCAGGAACTGTACATTTAGGCACATAAGAGAAATAGAAGTCAAACCCAAACCTGTCCAGGTAAATAACTCAGAGTCAAATTGCTGCTCCACTTCTGTTTCTTCCAGCTAGTGAATGTCAAAATTAACACACTACAAAAAAAAAGATGTATAATTCTATTTTTCAAGCAGATATGTAAGAAACTGGCTGGTAGATTTTGTTGTGGGATTTTGTACAATAAAAACACCTTCAGATTTTGTAAAATACACAGGGATGTGAATATATTAAAGCACCAGCTTGGAATACTCCACAGATGTAAGCGATGTATTCTGATTTTTTCTGTGGTGTTCAGACTCCACCTTAGGTCTATATTGTCTTGTCCCAAAGCAGGGACAGCTGGCATATACTTCGGAGGGCAACCGGTGAACCTCGAGGAGACCTACCAAAGAGGTAGGAAAGTGGTGTTGAAATAACTCATTTGCATGACCAGTCAGCAGCACCAGGACCTGGTCTAACATTTGAATATGAATCAGAGAATAAAAAACATATGAATCAGAGAATCACAGGCTGGTTGAGGTTGGAAGGGGCTTGTAGAGCTCATCTGGTCCAACCCCCTTGCTCATGCAGGGCCACCTAGAGCGTGTTGCCCAGGACAATGTTCAGATGATGAAAAGCCAATGGAAGCCAACGCTGTGCCTTGGATCAAGCTCTGTCTCTTCTAGGAGAAAGTTTGCACAAGCAGCTATCTTGGGGCTAAGTTGGAAGCCAGATGCTGAAGTCTGCGAGCTTTTCCTTTGGTATGAAAGCAAGCTTCGCTGTGTGCCCAGACGTGGGCTAATTGAGCCATAAGCTGAATTCATGCCTTTTGTGTCAAGCACAGAAAGATTATATCTCCTTCTGAGAGCCAGCATTAGCTTGGCTGCCATGACTAGAATTAGTTAATAACCTGACGACAGAGCCAAGCCCATTTAATTAACTGTTTTAACACTGCTTTTGTTTGGCTCTACCAAAAGGAAGTGCTTGTTATTACTAAACATCTGGGACTAATTAGACTTCTATTGACTTCCATGGGAGCAGAAACAGCTTTCTCGAGGAATAAGTCCCAGGAGTAACATGCAGCATGGCTCATTTGGATTTCTCTGTTAGCAGCATAAGCAGCCGAGAAGTGACATGAGCCTGCTCTGGCCAGCTTGGTTATTTTAAACAGGATGAGGAGCATGAGGGAAAGAAAATATGAATAAAGGAATGAGGAGAGGGAAAAACAATGAGAAATGAAAGATTTCCATGCTCTTATTCCTCAAAATAGGGGGTACACATGCATTAGCCCCAAATGTTGAAGCCCAAACACTAAAGTGCCTGATCCTACATCAAATGTAGCCGTTACTCACACCTTACACGTCTTCCCACCACTTAGCCACATCGTCCTAACAGGCTGGGGAGGATACAGGCAGTTTGGGCTTTGATTTTGTAACCTCAGTTTGCACCCTCATTAATTGTTCTTTCCTAAATTCCCTGCTACAACATCTGCTAACTCGAGGGGAGTTTATGCTACTCAGCCAAGAAATTTCCTTCTGGGATTCTGAGATGTGTAGCACAGCACGTGCAGTATGTGGGATTTATACAACCAACACTGTATAAACTTTATATATATTATTTTTTCATGCAGCAAGTAGCTTCCTCTCTGCAGCTGTTTGTATGGGGCAGAACAACAGATCCAACAGCTCTCCTTCAAATAATTCATATCACAGCTTGCTACACACGAGACATTAAGCGGTTCCTGTGGTTTGTTCCCAGAAGTGATTCTTTGCAGCGGGGTCAGACAGACATAAGCACTGGAAGCACTGGAAAACTCCCAGAGAGGGTCCCTGAAAGTTCAGCAAGTCGTGACTCATTTGGGCAGCCACGGCAAGTCAAGTCCCAGTTTCCAAAGGCATGAGCTCTCCCTGCAAAGCCAAGCCAAAAGAATACCCTAGCAGAGTCCAGCACCTCTGCTTCCAGAGCTCTCCTCAAGGACCCCTATCAGCCCCAAATAAGCCATGTACCATCAAAAACAGTACATCCCTCCTAATATTTCAGGAGGCCAGAGCATTTTATTTCCTGTTCCTACCTATTTCCCAATCTATTCAGTACCCTTTTAGTTACCTGAGGAGAAACAACCCAAAACCACAACCTCAACCCCCTGATCTCCATAGAAGAAATAATACATTTTACCTTGCATGGCAAAATATTCACTGGTCATATCTATTATTTTCCATAATTCTGATTCTGTGCACACTTGTGCAAAGGCACAGATGCATGCAGGTCAGTATAAGAAATGGATCACTTAAGGATTAGCTTTGCTTAATCTGAATTAAAACAGCCTGCATTAAATGATTTTCTATAATAGAAGCCAGCCTGTGGTACCAGTGCCTGTATACTCCTGTTTCGTGCCTGTCTGTGTGAAGCAATCTGATCAAGATTTTCAAAAGCAATCACTGATTTCTTTCAGATGCCTGCATTTTCAGCCTGTGTCTGGCCAGTCCTGAAAGAAGCCTGATTTTCTGGAAGTCTGGGTCCATCTGCTCTCAAAACCAGACCTCTGAAGTATGTCTTACACACTCCCATGCAAAACTGAGACCAGACAGGTTCATACATCTTTCTATCACTTGAGGTTTTCCTTGCTAGTGATAGCTGCCCACCATGTCAGAATGGTGATGAGCATTTGAAGAGCTGAAATACAGCAAAGCTGCTCAATAACAGCTCCTCTGCCTTGTAGTCTGCTCCCTGTAGGACCACATTAAATACCTCATTCCCCACAGAGTAGCCTTTCACCTCTAGTTCTGGCTTCTTTTGGGGGAAAAAGGAGAATTATCCCTAAGGAAAGAAAAAAATAAAATAAAATAAATGAAGTTGAGGGTCTTCAGCTTTCTGGCAATGCCACAACTATCCAGTTGGAGCAGATTTTGGTCTCATGGTCATGGCTTGGTGAGGGAACAGAGTTGGCCAAGAAATGGGAAGAAATGGGGATGAGATGAGAGCCTTTGGAGAGTTCAAGGGGAAAAATGGGAAAGGGAGAAAATAAATTGTTAGTGTAATTCTCTCCAAGCCAAAAAGCATTGTGGAGAGCTGAAAATCCTCCAGAGGAATGGGTGGTAATTGGCATATACACACCGCTCCCCAGCCCAAGAGGTTAGGGCAGATCTGTGAAGTTTCAACCCATCTTTTGTAGTGGAAAAGTGAGGAGAGAGCCCTGGGGGTGGATAATAGAGCAGAAGTGAGGGATGATAAATACATGAAAGATGGGAGAGGGAAATGGAATAGAAAGAGGTTTTTAGTACAAATCAGATCTCCACAATGGGTAACCGAGAAGTATAAGAGGAAAATGAAGAGCAACCAAGGGAGAGGGGTGGGAAGAGGCTTGCATGGAGGACGTCAGGGCTGAGCTATGCAGAACAGAGGGAGACCCAGGTACCTTGGCCAGGCGACGTGTTAGCTGCCCACAAATATGCGGTGCATGTAAACAGAGGACATCAGCTCACGAGGGGTGACAAACGGGAGCATAGAGTAACCAGGGAAAAGGTGTGAAACTGAAACGGAGGGGAAAGAGACTGATTAAGCAAAGAGAAGGAAGGCCCATCAGGCTGTGCAACATTCTTTTGAAAGCAAAGGCATTTGGCTGCTGATGCAACGTGATATTAAACAGATTTTTGGCAAATATCAGGGAACAGGCCTGCAGAACTGGGAGGGAGGGTTCACTTTTTTTCCCAAGCTATTGATCATGGCTGCTCTGTTGTATTGTAGAGCCAAGTTAGTTCCATGGATTTTCTCCTCCTGTCCATTTCTGACAGTCACTACATCAAAGATACACACTTTCCAGGCTCAAAAGGGGTATCAAGGGTTGCTATGATGTCATGATCATCTCCAGGAGGGAGCAAACAGCAAACAGCAAAGATGGCATCAGGAAATGTCCCTTTATGAAGAAACATTCCGGAAGGTGACACCAGAAGAGATTCCTCCCTACTGGTTATGACTTCCCCATAAGAAAGCTTTGTGGATGACACCAAGTGGAGCAGTGATTACATGCTGGGGCAGAGGGAATACCCAATAGCAGAGAAATGGTTCTACAGAAATGTCATGAAATTCAGCAAAATAAGAGCAAAGACCTGCACCTTGGAGAGAAAAAGCTTGTGCAAGCCTCCAGTCCGGGGACAAGCTGACCAGAAAGAAGCTTTTTACAAGACCTGAGGGTCGTGGTTGACAATTTGTCCAAGGACCAGCATCACACCCTGGTGACAATGAGACCTAGCTGTATGAAGAGCTGTATTTGCAAAATCTTAGTCAGGAATTTAATGTATGCTGTTATTCCCCCCTCTTTGGCACTTTTAACACCACATCTGGATACCGTGTCCAGCTGTGGGCCTCCCAGTGTAGAGGAGATACCAACAAACTGGAGCGAGTCCAGCAGAGGCCACCAAGGTGGCTGGGGAGCTGGGGCATGCAATAGCTGAGAAAGAGACAGAAGGAACAAGGTTTGTTCAGCATGAATAAGATGAGACCTTGAAGGGGAAATCTTAGCAAAACTGGAAGGGCAGTTAGAAAGAAGTCAGCACTAGCTGTTGCTCAACAGCTAACACCGAAGTTGGCCCTGTTCTGATCAGAGAGCTGCACTAGAGCACTCCAGAGGCTCCTTCCAACTTGAATTATTCTACGAGTCTCTCCAAAACAAGGAGAACGGGTCATAATTTTAGGTGGGGAATAGACTAATAGAGAAAATTTTGAGCAACAGAGGCGCTGGCAGGTCCTGCCTCCTGCACTGGAGCTGAAGAAGGGATTTGGCAGCACAAGTGTCCAGAGATATGGTACAAGTGGTTGGCAACGTCAGAAGCAAGTGGAGCTAGTCAGAACATGCAAATCTGAATTCACTTCATATTTGCTTTAAATATATATAGATAGATAGATAGATCAAGATTAAAATTAATGGTTTCAAAATTTCTCATGAAAATTCTGAAAATTGTGGAGCTGGGAATGGTTTGCTGGTTTGCTTCCTAAGGCCAGAGCTTCAGTTTGAATTCAGTTCTTACTGCAGTAAGCACATTCTCATACAACAACAAATCATTGCAACATTCAGTTCAGTTTTATTATCTTTGTTCTGGAGAAGATGAGGAAATGCTTCAATCAGCTAATGCTAAATAATATTCAGCGCGGGGGGGGTCCCCCCCCAAGTTTTCATTAAAACAAAACAAATCAAAAGTAATTTTTTTAAGGCTGTTGAAACTAATAAATCTGTTCATGTTTTGGCACATCAAGTTGTGCTGGATCACAGGAAGGAAATAAGACAAAATAATGTCATTAATTTTTTGAAATTCCTGGAGACACCTATGAGGTAAGATTTTATTTTATTTTATTTTAGTCATAAAATGCTCTTCCATCTTAAGTAATAATTGGTACGTTTTTATAATATTTACAGGTTTTATGGCTCCACTGTTTTTCACTTTAAAATGTTGTAGCAGAAACTTCTGATGGGAGTTGTAGATTGAAGAATTTCAAAACCCCAGCTCCATTAGTTGGTCCTTACTCTTTGAAAAAAAAATCTTTTTTAAAAGACCTGAGCAGATGTTTCTAGGCTTATGTATGTATTTAAGACTACGACCTGTCCTATGACAGACTATGACTCTAACCTGTCCTGCATGCCCTGCCACAGACAGCAGACAAGTTATAGCATTGCTGAACTGGACCCATCACCCCTAAATCAAACTCCTTTCCTGTTTGGGAGCAATGCTGCCCAGCGAGGTGAAGGGCCAGAAAGGTATTTTGGTGCTTTAATTGCCACTCTGGGTATTTAAGTTCACCATCTAAATCTTTACAGTCCTTGTTCACAGAAAGGTTGGGGTTGGAAGGGACCTTGGAGGGCCACCTGGTCCAATGCAGGGCCACCCAGAGCAGATTTCCCAGGACCATACCCAATGAACTTTTGAAAAGCTCCAAAACTGGAGAGTCCACAACCTCTCTGGGCAACCTGTTCCAGTAATGTTCATCTTCCAGATGATGTCTGAAGTCCATAGACAACTACTGTGCTTGATATTAAAATTCCCTCTGCATTTAACATTCTGCTCCTTGGTGTAAGCAGAAATGCCCTAGACAGCATAAAGATGCTCATATCTGTGTAAGCCCCAGCCTCTGTCTGTCTACCAAGGCTCCTAAGCTGGTACATGTTGTTGAAGCATCACTGCTAGATAAAGCTCTGTGCAAAGTGCAGCTGGAAATAGAGCTGCCATGATAGCTCCATGCCAAGGCTGCCAGTTCAATTCTCTTCCATATACAGGGACTAAAAACTCTATTTATGTTCCTCAGTGTCCTCTTTGCCAGGCCAAGGGATTTCTTAGTGGACCCTATCAATTTATCCTCTTTTATTTATTTATTTATTTATTTATCTCTATTTGTAGCTAGTTGTCCCCCTAAAGGAGCACTTGAGCAATCCCCGAAGAAGGGGTCAGTGCCCTCAACATGATGAATTGGCCCCTGGGACTGCAAAAGGCAGCAGGAAAGGACTGGACGAGACAGCTGGGAAGCACCGTGCTCCCGTATTGCCCAATGCGCTGATCAAAGCAATCCCCCTCCTGCAGAGGAGGAAATGGATCTGGGTGTGCCATACTCCACATGGTGCTCTGAAATCTTTTCTCAAGGAAAGAAAAGCCACCACATTTTCCTACTACCATGTCTCATAAGGAAGGGGTGTTTCTGAAGAAAATCTAAAGATGTGAGTCACCAGGAGCCAATGCTGTCTCCCTCTATAGTCTAGATAAAGGCATTTAAACCATGCAGAGATTAAAATGTAGGTGTCTTCATGAAGAATTACAACATCCGAGTCCCCCTATGCACAGCTTAACTCCCCTAGGACATCTACACCTACATGAGCTGGAGGCTGGGGCTTGGGTCTTCTGGAACACCACAGTCCTGCTACCCAGTTAGCTGAACCTCTCTTCATCCAGAACTGTATTCATTGTATCTCCACCAGCTTTCACGGTGATGCCTACATCTAGACTCCTGCATTTGAGTATCTTAACCCAGAACTAAATGCTTGAGTCACTTGCCCATAGGCAGCTGGTTTAGTCTCTGGCAAGAAATTGGTGTAATTTGGGATGTTCCTGGGGTTTGGGCTACATAAATACAGATTTTTCAGATGTGAATACAGCAGCCAGAGGAAACATAGCTATTCTTGATTACCAGCTGGAGGCCAGACAGCATATCCCATGGCATCTCAAACACCACCAAACACCAGTTTCTGGGCATCCAGTTGGATAGCCTCATTGGATAAGAGCCCGAGTCTGTTGGACAGGAAGTCAGAATTAGTTTGAAGAACAGGCACTCCAAGTCCTTTCTATATCTGGTTGTTATGCTAGATCTGCTCTCTGGTGTCAGTTTACCCTCAAAACCAGAAATCATGACCAATTTTCAAACAGGCATATTTTGCACAACTCTCTGCCTGTGTACATTCCAAGTTACATTATCTGTTTCTCTTCTTTTCCCATGGTGTAATTGTTTTTCCAGCAACCGGCTTCCTTGCACAGCTCATGAGGAAGCTTTCCAGTGGCTACAGCAGAAGTTTAATGACATCACATGTTTGTGTGCTGCAGAACGTGTCACTTCATTTGGTTTGCATCACGCACCTCCTACCCACCGTCAGCAGACCTCTGGCCTCACCCACATGAGGTATCCTCAGATGTCTCCTCGCAGAGTACCTGAGTGCCACGGAGTTAAACAAACCCCTTGCTGAGCTCTACAGAGCAATTCTGTCAGCATCTCATGGCCTAAATGTTACTGTTTTTGTTTGTTTGTTTGTTTGTTTTGTTTGTTTCTTACTTCCTCTTATTTCACAATTTGCCTGTTGGGATTTTGGTCTTGTGCAAGAGCTGTTATGGGAACAAAGTCTTATCTCAAAGAAAGATCTTGCTTTATTTGGATCAGATAAAATGAGTTGATCTCCCTAAACTTCCCTCCCTCTATCCCTTCCCTCTCTCCTTCCCCAGTAAATAAATAAATAAATATCAATTAAGAAAGATCTAAAAGACATAACTAAGGCACAGATACGTCTGGGATACAAACATCCCAAACTCCCTCGCTTTTCCCCTGCAGTGCTTCAGACCCCCCCACAGATCAGAAGTACAGCCACAACATGATACTATCTGAATTTATCGCTTTGCTGGTTAAGTCACTGCAGATTTTAAAGACCTCTCAGCTGTAGCTGAGCGAGCTCAAGTTACAATCTGTTCACCAGCCAGACCCTCAACTCCCCATACCTCTCCCTGCCTGTGAAGTCACTTAAACCATCATCATGTTTTACTCGACAACTGGGACAGCCTAAGACTACATCCACTATCATTTCCACCCTGCCTGGGGATAATTTATTACACCCAACTCCGTGGCAGCTGCTGCTATCCCCCCTCCTGTCCTGCTCTGCAGCTCTCCCAAATGTGCTCCTCGAGTTGCCTGGTCCCAGGAATGAGGTTACAAAACCTGGCAAAGTTTTCCAGGCAGACACTGTGAGAGAGTTCAGAGGGGATGCAGCAGCAACTGGGAAAGGTGTGAAAAATGGGACCCTTGCAGAAGGGTTATGAGAAAAGGTTCGCTGTGGAAGGGGGAGAATTAAAGCACATAAACAGAAAGGGATGTTTTAAACATTCTGAATCGGCAGGGAAGAGGGGAAAAATAATATATGTAAGTCAAATGTTGAGTGGATTTTTAGTCTTGGTGGTGGCGTAGAAGGTAATTGTAAGGGTATTTGGGGATCAGTCCTGAACCCTGGAGACTTGGTGGAGACTGCCTCCTGGAAGGGGCTGTGTGCATGGGGAAGGAGCGGGTGCTTTCCCATCAGTTTGGACTTGCAGATGTTGGAATGTGGATTATTCAGGACTTCTGAGATGACACTAACTATCCTAAAGGGTTTTCAGATAAGTTTTGAGTGCCCAAATCCTGCTTGTTCTGTGAATAGTAAAATGTGCTTATTTCTCCAGGGACAATTCAACTGGAATATCCACGCTCCTGCTTTGGAGCAATCCCTGCGTGGGATGGCTTCGTTAACCCCAGCAGAAGCACTGCTGCTGTGGAAGTTCATTTTTTGCTCTAGGAATGGTACCAGCAACACATATGTTTCAAGCTGTTTCGTCTGTTTCAAGCTGTCTGTCCCCAACAGGACATAAACCCAAAGAAGTCTGAGCCCGAGCTGAACTTTTGAACCATATTATATTTGAATATACTAGAGATTAGGTCAAGGGAATTTACAACCCATCTTTCGTCGAGAGATGAGGTCTCTTCCTTCTCTCTTCCTTGTTTATTATTCCTACTGCATTTAAATTTTTAGAAATAATTTTGATTAAAAAAAAAAATCTGCTGTAATTGGAACTGTCATTTAAATGCACCAAAATATTATAATATCAGCCAAGTCTGTGCTCTGAGGGACGCAGGCAAGCATGAATTATGGGCTGGCACTGTGTCAAAAATGCAGCTATTGTTCTCAAAAACAGGATGCAGACCAAGGGGAAATGGTGTCTAGTCTTGACTGTTCATAGTATAGGCATAAAAAAAGAAAAAAAAAAAAAAGTTCTATTGAAAAAGTAAAAGGTCAAATTTTCATGGGAGAACTTTTTCTTTTCATTTTCCTGAATTGTTGATTTCCACCACGTAAGGGTCTGGATCACCAAGCATAGCTAGAATTGTTTGTTTCATCAATCAGCATGTGGATTGTGTTATCCACAGCACATGGGGAAGCTGTCAAAGCAGCAAATGATATTTCATACACCTGGAAAGCAAGATCTTTCACCCAAATTTATATAAAACGCACTTAAAAATCTACATGCTCTTTACACCTAGGTGGAAGAAGTAGAAAAATTGCCCACATTACAGACACAGTAAGAGTCCTGCAGGTGTCAGGGCTGCCTTGTGCTAGGTGTGAATTGAAATATGTCAGAAGAGTTTCCAGTGAAACAACCAAGGATGGCTCAGGAGGAGGAGAAGTGAAGCCTTGGCTCTCTCCATGGATGGCGAGGACCTGCATAAATCTCTCCAAGCACACTCCAAGAGCACTCCAAGCTCTGCAAGGTGACTGCATTTGGAGTATCCTCATCCAGAAAACAACCTGCTTAGCACCTCACTCTGCAGTGTGTGACAGTCACTCACACCCCTTTTTTTTATTTTGCAACAAAACACATTTTGCATTGGCTGAGGGTGAACTTATACACAAACCAGGAGCCCTGCACTAAACCCCTGAGGCTAGAGCTCGGCTTGAGGTTTCCAGTTTAGCGATCCGACTGGTTGGCTCCTTGGCCAAAGCTCAGCTGAATGGGGCTTCCCTGTATTGTTCTGCTGGTGGGATCCTGCCCTCCTCCCTCTGCCAGGTCAGAAAAACCCACGTGTGGCTCCCAGGATGGGGCTGCACCCCTGGGATGTGTAAGACCACCTTTCTGGGGTTTAGCAATGCTTAGTGTTTAAGAGAAGCACCTCATTGCAATGGAGGGAGGAAGAGAAGAATGATGCTGAGCAGTGAAAGCAGCTCCGGGGGCCCCAGCAGCAGACTTGCTGCCTCCCCAGGAGGCACTCGGATACAGCGGTAGGGAATAAATCATGCTTTCCCCGGGCTACTCAGTGCTACTGTTTTCCTTTCCTGCAGTAACACGTGCCACAAATCACGTCTTTATAACTCGACCCTATATCAGGCTGTGAGTGCATTCCTCCATTAAAAAGAGGCCCCCCGAGGAAGGCTGCTCCAGACAAAATCCTCTGCCAGGGAAACATTTCTGGTGAAAAGCACTGGAAAACCCTCCCCGGCAGCATCATCCTTCTCTTTGACCTCCCCATGGGTGCATCTCCATGCAGACAGATGTATATTTGCTCCGCTGGTCGGCCACAAGCCAGCTCTGGCTGGGATCCTTGTGGCTTCATGGGTCTGAGCTCGCAGCCTCCACCGAGGAGCTTCCACGGGCACATTTGGCTCTTGCCCTCCCAGCACCCTGTAATGTTGACGAGCCCAAAGTGAAGTCAAGGGTTTGAGAGCCCGGAGGTGACGTAGCTGTCCCAAGCTGTCCCACTATTAAATTAAGGGAACGCCTAATGACACGGGAACCAGCCAACCCAACTGGGCTGGCAGCGATGACTCAGTGGGCAGGCAGCTCGCTCTGATGCTTCGTGCTGCTTTCATCCAACACGAAATAAAACATTACAGAAAGGGCATGGCTCACCGCATCCAGCCTGGGGAGCGATCCAAGCATCGTAGCTAACATCACAAACCCAAAATAGTTGGTCTGATGGACAGCTGGGATGTGATGGTTGAGTCTTTGCTACATAAACCCTGTGGTTAGTCAACACCAGCAGCCCCATTTCCCTCTTTTCCCATTTCCCAGGTTCCTGGAGGAAGACATGGCTTTTGCAGGATAGCAATGCTATGGAGAGGAAATAGGTTTGGTGGGCAAAGGCACAAGCAACTAGGAGCTAGTTTTACAGTCAATCCATATAAACCATTGGGTGTCCTGAATGAGCAGGACTGCACTGGGTGCGGCCCATTCCCTCCCATTGAAGATGAGAGATCTGGGCCTCGCCAGGCTTTTCATTGCCTCCCTGCAATATTTTGCCTCCAGCAAAACCAGGAGGCACAAAGGACAGGGCTGAGGCTCAGGTACTCTCTGGAAGCACCCCATAGCCCTTTGCTCACCATGTCTTGGAGAGGGGAGATGGGCTGGGAGGGCATTGAGAGGTCATAGAGGAGCCCAGGGGAGGGCTTTTGGCTGATTCAGCAATGTTACTCATGCAGGCTCTTTGGCTGCCTGCTCTCAACTGGGGCTGCTAACAGATAAGCAGTTCCCTGATTATCGGCTGCTTAAATGATAGTCAATGCAATGAGCCAAATATTGCATTTTTCTCACTGTGGGAGGATTGTCCCCATTGGCTTGTAAAATAGACAAAGGGGCATGAGAGAATCAGCCAGGGTGTGGGCAGAGGTCATGCAAAGTAGCAGGCACACTTATCCTGGGGCTCTTTGAGGTCTCAGCCTCCAATTTGAGATAGAACAGGGACAATCTGATCAGTCTGGGGTGCACATGGACATGGGCTACAGAACAGTGGTTTCCATTCTTTTTGCTGTTGTCATTGTTTTATTGCTACCCACTTATCAAAGGTGATTGCAAAGGAAAATAAACAACTTTCGTTTGGCTGTGCCCTCACCTTTTTTTCAGGTAGCTCTTGCTTGTTGTAAAGCTCGTGGGATCCGTGTTGTTCAATTATTACATAAATTCTGTTTTGAATCACAGCTCACATGAACTGCATTGCCAGGAGGGCAGAGGTCTGGAGGAGAACAAGTAGCTGTCATCACTAGTTAGAAACGGCAATCACAGTCAATTAATCATTGTCATTTGCTGATTTACAGTGTTCCAATTAATTAACACTGTTTGAATATCCAAGCCTCTTTCACCAAAGGTTGCCCAAAACTCTGCACTCCTCTGTAATTACTGGACTCTTGTAAAACATTGAAACCGAGCCTTGGAGGAGTTAATTGAGTGTACAAGTGTAGGTGGAAATTGAATATAGAAGTTGTGACTCACAGTCACTTGCTCGTATCCCTGTATTGTTTGCAGTGCTAGTACTGTTTGTAGAGCTCCGATTTCTGAAAACTGGCAGCTTTAACCAGCCCAGTAGAAATAAACAATTTAGAATTAACATCAGAGAAATATATACCCCAAAGACCAACCAATACATTTAAATAACAGCTACCCACTATCCCGAGGATGAAAAGTTGTGCATGTTGGAGAGGTTGCTCCCCGAAATAAGGTTAATTGATGGCACAACCAGAAAAAGGCCACTGGGGGTTTCGGTCACGTATCCAAACAGAGGGTGGTGAAATTCCAGCCAGGGCACCACTGCCAAGTCAGACGGGAAATTTGAGAACCCGTTAAGGAAGCTAAAGGAGCACAAGGGGAACTATAAATTAAAACCAGACAATAGGACACTGCATGCAGAAAAAAATAAAAGTACTTGCATATACACGGTGTTTATTTAAGACCTGTTATGCACAAAAATATCTGACAAACTGTTATGGAGTCCAGGCAGGACAGATAGGCTTTTTCAGCCCATTCTACATGAGACAATAATAATAATAATAATAATAATAATAATAAACCAGTTTCAAAGGATTATCAGCCTGAACTCCAAACACAAAAGGTAATTTTCAGTGAGACACTCACAACTTCTATATGGAAGATTTTTGAACAAGATGTCATATAGATCTGAGTTATATATGGCCTTTGCTGTGGTAAAATATCAGTTTGTGAGAGGTTGTCAAGGAAATGAGGAGAAACAGCCTCAGTCACCAGGTTTTGCTGGCTTAGCTCAATCAACCATGTCAATATGATCCCAGGATCACATTTATGGCTCCCTCTTGTCCCATTCAGCAAAGCCAAGGGAAGGGTCACTGTGCATTATCCCCTGTAGTGAACTTTGGTCACACTCCCTTGCCAGCTTAGAAGGCCCTTGCTGTGCAGACACGTGTCTCTAATAGAGCTGAGGAGATCCTTTCTTTTTCAAAAAAATAATAATAAAAAAAGCATTAGGCAAACCTGAAGTCATTTCTGGACCTGGTCCTCATTTCTTGGGCAGATGTTCCAGACCTCCCATGCACAGGGAGGGCACAAGCAGGTAGATATTGCATCCCATTGCCCATCTCCTACCTCCCAAAAGTGAGCCTTGACTGCTGTGTTAGCAGGCACTCTGGAAAACATTCAGTGAAGATTAGACAGGTTTCCTGTCCCAAATAATATTTTTTTAATTAAAGCAAAACTAACCAGCTTCATGATATTGGGAATAAGTTGAAGAAATTGATCATAAACAGCACATGGGTATCTTATCCAACAGCGAAGAAATGGTGCTACCTGGGTCCCCTGTCTGTCTCATCACACTGAATTACACTAATCACCAAGATCACAGCTTTGGAGGGGGGCTCCTCTATTAGAAGACACCTGAAAACATTTGAATATTTGGTCTTTATTCCTGTGATGATCTGTTTCTGTAGGGGGAGTATTGGGCTGTTCTTACTCTTGAATTTCACAAGTGGCATGTAAACCTAGCCTTGATTCCCATTTATTTTTGATCTAAATACATCACATTGCATTGCTCAGCCTAACCTCCCCAGTAGAAAATGGCTTGAAATTTTCATTTCAAGTCGATCTGACCTGTCTGTTTAGTTTCTTGTTTGGTGACTGAACCATAAATACATACAATGGGTTTAGTCTTCAAAAACCATAGCTCCACCAGCTCTGCACAAAGGTAGTTACCATTCAGAGCAATGCACACAGCCTTAGCTGGGCCTGGGAGCTGTTCGTTTGCTAGTGAGCTGCCACTTACGTGTTTCGTCTTCTGAAAAAAAGTCACTGTGAATTTATAGCTGAAAGCAATTTGCAGTAGTCCCAGTGAAATACAAAGCAGATGCCTTCAAGAAGCAGAAACAGAGCAGAGCTGACTGATGCCTCCATTGTACAAACAACTTTGATCTGCATTTCAAAGACTGAACACTTCCAAACTTGGTTTGTGCTTCTCTCTTAAAGGAGTTATCCACTTAAATATATATATGTGTGTGTGCGTATATATATATCATATTTAATGTTTGTTTTCTTATAAACAATGTCATAAACCCTACTCTTTGTTCCTTATAATCTCTTTCCCGTATTTGGTCTGTTGTCTGTGTTTAGAAATGTCTGTCCCTGCTTTTCACCCTTAGCAGATATGTCTGTGATACTTTGCTAAATGATTTCAGATTTATTACGTTCTATACCTGGGATTCCAGTCTCAAGATGTGCCATTTGACATTTGAAATATTTCATTTACTTCTATAGCATGACTTGAGATCTGACAGAGATCTGGGGCCCACGTAAGTCCAGATAAAGCTTAAGTACATCTGGTCGAACACATCAAAAGCACTGAGTCTTAAAAGGATCCAGTGTAAACCATTGCATCATCACTATCGGAAAATGTGCAGTTTAGGTCTCAGAGTTTCCAGAACACGTAGATGGCGTTCTGACATCAAGAGAGATTACAAACATGTGTTGGGGCTTTGACAGAAAATGGGAAAGTATCAGAAAATGTTATTGGGAAAATTAGCTAGATTCCCAAAATTATACTTCCCATTACCGTAAACTGTTGCCTGTTTCATGATGCGTTGACCTGGGAAAGACATCAGAAAGGAAAAAACGACATAGATCGTTAATGAGTGCAATAACAGCAAGAGTAATGATGCATTGACACTGGTAATCAGAAACACTGCCAAGAGTAATAAAATGGACTAGCATCAAAGGAGTCATATATTAGAAAAATATGCAGATTGCAAAGGGAGACTGCTAATGATATATAGAAATTGCATAATAATGTAATGATTAACAAACAGCCATCTGAAATCCTGTATTTGACACTTAAGTAATTACATTATTTACGTAACTGTTGTCCTCTTGTTCCCTTCCATAATATTTACTTCCCTACTTCCATATGCGCTTCGCTAAGTTAGTGACATAACTTAGAGGTTTTAGACTGGCTGTCACATTTCTGTGTACCTCTGTCATTGAAAAATCATGTGAAAAAGGGGTGTTGTTTGACCTGGGAGCTCTGAAGGGATCAGAATGGGTCATTAACAGCATGGGGACTGAGAAAAAAACACAGCTATTTCTAGGAAGTATCATTCACTATTTGACTGTTTGACTGTAGAAAGTTTATTATTTTTTTCTGCTTGTTTGTTTGTGGGTTTTGTTTGTTTTGTTCTGTTTTTGTTTCGTCTTGTCTTTTGTTTTGTTTCCTGCAACTTCACATCTTCCCAGAACTCAGAAATACTTTTTGAACACAGACGATTCAGCCCACCCAAGTAGTCCCCTCTAATGCCCATTAAAAGTAGTGATATGACAGTAGAAGCACTTTTAATCTTCCAGCATCTAGCAAATATTCTGGTGTCAACTGCAAATGACAGAAACACTCCTCTTAATGCCGTCAAAGTGGAGTGCTGCATCTTTAAGATGTACTTTATCCATCAGGACCTGATGGAAGGATAACAGCAGGTGGGAGAGAAGACTGATGGTCTTCTGGACATTTCCCTCTTCCCATTTGGTTTCTGCTTTGTAGTAATTTTCATGTCACCTCTGAATCAAGTTCTATATTTAATGAGGTCAGATTGTCAGTGGCAGATATTTTTGTTATCTATATCTAGTCTCTTCCAAGTAAGCTTTGCAGGCTCATGTTTTTATTTTTTTATTTTATTTTATTTTATTTTATTTAAAAAAGCCCTTATTAAGGGCCTATTAAAGCTACATTTTGGTAGAAGCTATTTTTTCTCCTGACTTTTTGAGGTAGTGAAAGTAACAAATTAATAGGATGCAACTCATTTACGTAATGGTATCAAGTTTTGTCCTGCCCATTGCCTTTCTTTAAGTAATAAAGATAGAAATATAGAAGTCTCAAATAAATTGGTTTACACTTAACAGTTAAATCTGTAATGCAGCTTAGATATGGAAAAAAGGCATGCTTTAAGATACCATACCTGCACTTCAAACATATGCAATACGCAATTAGTTTGCTTCATCATTTAGCATTACATTAAGACATCTGTGTGCATCTTTTCTACTGAAGTCAATGGTGTACCTGGTCTTTCTCTGTGGATAGAAACAGACCAGATAAACGTTTGCTGAGGAAGACCCAGAAATGCTCGATCCAGCCTAGGAGACTGGATGGGGACACAGAGAGCCTCTTCAGGACCTTTCCAACCTGTATCTCTATAAGACTGTATGTAATTAATAGCAGTTTCTGAATTAGGCTCTTCCAAAAAATGATTTATTCCCTTTGCCTACAACCAGTCTTTAAAGTGTCTGTTTCTCTCTGTTGGCTATAAGGGGAACTCATACATCTACATCACATAGTTATACATTTAATCTGGCAAATCCCACTAATATACTTCAAATAGAAGCCACATCTTGTGCAATTTGGTCTCAAATATTAGCAAAAAGCACAGTCTCAGTGGTTCAGCTGAATATCCCCCACTTACTGGCAAAGCAGAAAGATCTCCAAAGCCATTGCAATGCATGCGATGTTTATTAGAAGTAAAGCATCTCTGATATCTGCTCTTGAGTGATAATGTGCAAGGTTGAAGAGCATCCTCACAGTTTATAATTCAGTACAATTTCTGGTTGCCTAAAGACCAGATGTTTCAGCAAGAAGATGATGAACACTGAGTGGGTGGAAGGTTGGAGGACAGGTCGATAATGCAGAACTAGAAACTGCACATTCTCCACAGTCTTACGTGACTATAAATCATGGTGGGCTCCTTCAAACAGCATCAGGAGCCAAATTCCGCTTATGCCCTCCATCAAAATGAGAATTTATAGCAGTGAGAATAGCAAAAGTCTGGCTTTGAACAAGCAGGAGTTAATCAAGCAGTGGGATGAAAGCAAAGGTATTTGCATTTCAAGGTAGCATGAATTAAAAAATAAATAAATAAATAAATCCTGAAGATGACCTTCTGCCATTCTGTTATATTGAAGTCGAAAGGGTAATTGAAGGCAATACATGATATTCAAAGGAATTCACAGAATTAGTCTTTGGAGAAAGCAAAGACTTCTTCCTATGTGTATGGCAAGGAGTTAAACATCTGACTACCCATTCATCGAAATGTCAAATCAGGGATTAATAGAGACAGACTCTTCTCTTTCTCTCCTCCGCGATGTTATGCTAAATGGGCCTCTCCAGCCAGAACAGAGATGGGACACATCAGTCTCCAGAAACTGGACGACTGCTCTCCCAGTTTCAGGTGGATGGTACTTGGGTTACAAATCTCATCCGTTTCTGGGAACAGCACTCTTCCCTTCAACATAGATCAATAGAAATCTATCCCCTATTCAACCATATTTCTAAGTTTAATGCTAGGTTCGCTTTACTCTAGAGGAGATGTTGGCAGGTAGACATATATTTTTTTCTAAAAAGCTCAAAGCCAAATGCCAGTGGTGAAATTCTGGCATCAATAAAGGCAAGTTTTTTGTTGTTGTTTTTGTGGTTTTTTGTTTGTTTGTTTGTTTGTGTGTTTTGTTGTTGTTGTTTGTTTTTTATTATTTATTTACTTATTATTTGAATGTGGCAAAAGTTTTCCCCAAGGTCTGAATTCTGGACTCTTCTCCCTCACTCTGGACATTTTTGATCCAGATTTAGAGGTTATGTCTGGAACTTTACTTAGGACTGGCTGGCTCAAGCCCCCACATGGTGTCCCCCAGCAGCATTTTTTTGTCCCACAGGAGCAATAGTATAGTTGGCCAATAGTAAAATGATGCAACAAGATGAGTTTTACATAGAGGCTGGATTTACAGACTATAGATATATTTTTTTTCCTTTAAAGATATGAAAGATAAAAACAGGATCAAAGCTTCCTTTCTTCAAACATTTACATACATCGTAAGCTTCATTTATCAGAGTGGGTTAATTGATATCAGACTTGTGTACATACAGTTAAAACTGTGTATAAACACTATCAGTGTGGGGGGTCAAAAAGTAAAAGAAGCCCTTAGGCAAACAATCAAGTGGGTGGTTAAGAAGTTATGGCTTGTCAGCTTGGCTCTGGCACTTGGCTTGCTCATGTCTTTAATGCTCTCAAACGCAAGAGCTCAGCTGAGGTTGGACGTGGTGGTGAAGGAGAGGTTTAAGCACTGGCATTTTGCTGCCTTGGTAGGACTGAGAGCAGCCACACGCACAGTGACAGCAGCGAGCAGCATTTTGGTAAAGGTCAGCGGAGATGTGCTGCCAAACCTCTGAGCCGCTCTTCAAAGCAGCCTTCGAAAGGTCAGCTCCTGCAAGAGAGGTCAGGCAGGGTTAGGGTTAGGGTAACACACTATCTTTTGAGCCTGGGGAGCTGCACGATCCTTGTGAGGAGGGGTATAGTGAAGGTGAAAGATTCTGCAGCACCCCTTAAAAAATAAATCTTTGCTTTATCTCTTTCTTCTCTTTCAAGAAGGAGCGGTACTCAAAGATTTTCACAGCCAAAGTAATTCCTGACATTGCTCAGAAGCATTTATCCCAAACACACTGTTTCTTTACCAGCAGGAAAATCTAAAAGAGACGTTTTAAGAACTTTTTATTTATAAATCAAGTTTTTTGTTTTTGCTTCTCTGCATTCCCCAGATTGAGAAATTGCAGGAAAAAGATCAAATCCGTGTTCAGGGCATGTTACAAAAATGTGTCAGCTTGTCTGGGTCTCCATCATCTTTTTGTATGAAGCCAGCTAGCTTCAAAAATTAGAGTAAGCCATGTGGATTTTTGTAAGATAGGCTGTCATGCAGAGGAAGGATGACTGTGTTACTCAGCGGTTTGTTAATATGAGAGGTGTACGTGGTGAAATAGCGGCTCTCTGTGATTTCCTATAAAAGGCCTGGAAGGACATAAAACCAATAAACAAATCTGATAGCACTCCAGGTCTGACAGCATGCTGAATAAACGTGAGTCACGTGAATTGCAATAGCTCATTCGTCAGAAGTACAGGAGAGTGCTGGGAGAAGGAAACCAAAACACTCACAGTTCTTGGCACCATCAAGAACCGCACACCAGTCCGCGTCAGGATAAATCTAATAGCATTTCTGTAAAAGTGCATTGCAAAGGACAGGAGATTTAGGAAGAAATATGGCTCCAGAATGCTTTTAATGGATCTGACTTCCTTGTTCTGAACTGCACCAGAGGTTTGTTTCAAATGAGCCACAGCTCTCTCCCTTCCCAGAAAACCATCACACTCTCCATACCCCACAGATGAACTCCCTCTCTGTTTCCCATAGGAAATAACAATCTTAGAATCACAGAATCATTCAGGTTGGAAAACACCTCTAAGATCATGTAGTCCAAGCTTTAACCTAGTCCTTAAGTTCACAACTAAACCATGCTGCCAAGTTCTACACCTACACATTTCTTGAAGACCTCCAGGGATGGTGACTCAACCACTTCCCTGGGCAGCCTATTCCAATTCTGCAGAACCCTTTCATTAAAGAAATGTCTCCTAATAACCAAACTAAACCTCCCCTGATGCAACTTGAGGGTATTTCCCCTCATCTGATCATTTGGTACTTGGAAGGATGTGGTGCTCAAGGCTTGGATCTGGTCTGTTGGTCTATGTTGCTACTCAAACTTGCTAGAATCAGTTCTCTAATCCAACCTGTTTCCTAAAAGATGCAAAATCATGAATGGTTGAGCACTCTTAAAAGGTTATCAAATAAAGCTGAGCACCCCTAGATGCAGCTGGCTTCAGCAGGACTGGGGCATTTAAAAATCCTACAGCCCCAAACCAGTGTCTTAACAAATTGCCAAATCCAAGTGGGAGCTTGCACTTTTTCCTTGGTCATTCTTAGCAAAACCTATTCTTCAAGAACTGAATGGTTCTGGTAAGGGGGGTTAAATGTACTTGTCAAGAATGAGTTCATCAAAGTGTATAAGCTCTGGGAAGAGGCTGGTATTTTGCCATTCAATTGAAGGAAATGAGATTTCCTCTTTCTTGTGCAGTTTTGCAGTGATAAAGCTCAAAAGACCTTGGTTCTAATCCTGATCCCTTCTCATACTGAATAATTCATTTCACCCCGTCTATGCTCTCAGCCTCTATATACCCTACCAGTAATGAGAGCAAGATGTTTAGAGGAAGTCTTTTACTGTATGTATGAATAGCACCTGGAGGAACATGATGGTTTTGCTATGCCACAGGCATAATGAACCACTGCTCAGCTCGGTGAGTAACTTCTGCCTGTTTGTGGCCACAGGAACCATCAAAGCCTTAAGGGTTATGTTGTTCAGCAGGAAGCTGAAGTTTAAACCCTATGCCTTGAATTGCAAATGATGCCAATGATGCTCACTGCTTATCTACTTCTACTGTTGGCCATCAAAAGAAGAAACTCAAGTCTAAAATAAGAATCAAAACTTACTCCAAATTCAGGATTGTTAGCTTTTCTGCTCTGGTTCAGATAAATTCCAAAGCCTCCATAACAGAAAGCTTGAGGTCCTATTAAGAAAAATATTCCAGCAGTTGTTGTTTACAGGCTGGGATGAATGAACAGGTGTTACATTCCTTCCTCTGGCTTTGGACCAGTTAGTTGTGGTCAAACCTGAAAAGGAGCCTAGACACCTAACACTTTGCTCAATACTACAGCGTAGACATGCTGTATATTTACAAAGCTTTATGGTTCCCCTCCTTTTTACTGCTTCCTGAATTGAATATAGATTGACCATGTTGCAGAAGAAACCGACAGCAGGGCTGGTATTGTGCACTCCGTTAAACACTGTCGAGAGGTGTCATTTTAAAGTCAGAATAAAAGCTGTTGTCCCAGATAAACATTTTTCCCCTAAAAAAATAATTCTGATTAGTCACATCTTGGATATCAGAGAGTGCAAGAGTTATCTTTGGCTGATTTCAAGTGATACTATGAGCTAACTTCATATTTCAGAAGTGACTCAGAAACACTGGACGCTCATCCTTGAACCTTAGACACAGTTCATAGGGCCAGAGTTATCCCCTCGGATAGCATTCCTAGGTCAAATATCACTCATTTTCTACAAAAGAAAGACTGTGGAAGAGCAGAAGAGCCACACAGGTCTTTCAAACCAGCAGTGATTTACCTTTCCATGGGTCCCAAGACACCAGAGCAGGTCACATCAGACAGAAGCATGCAATACCTCTCCTGTGCACAGTAGTTTTCTGCAGCTCAGTGTCATAACCTTGCTCCTTAAGAGTTTAGTGGCTTTGGCAAAAGATCATCCACAGCTCCAGGACTGGGAACAACTCCTTCTTCTGGCACCGTGACACTTTCCACCAGAAGAGCGACAGAATACAGAGTGTTCTCAGGGACCAGAATGGGACAAGCTCCCACAGGAACAAAGAACCCCCACAAATATTACAATGCCCTGGTCCAAATGCAACACACATTTCTGACCTCCCTTCTCTAAAATAAGTTTGGAGGAACATGGATACTAAAAAAAAAAAAAAATAAAAAAATAAAAAAAAGGCAATAAAAAAACACAACAATAATCCTTCCAAAACATAACACTCCACTGCGTCCCATTTACCCCCAGAGAGAATGAGAGAACAAACACATGATACATTAGTCATAGACTGTAAGACCAGAGGAGACCGTGGTGATCGTCTTGTCTGACTTCTTGCGTAAGAGGCCGTTAGGCTTCTGGAAATTAATTCATGCTTGAAATGGAAAAGAAATGTACTTTGGTGATTTAGAGAATTGTTATCAATGGAAATTCAGCCACATTCCCTGCTCCAAGATATTCCAATGTCTTGCCTCATGCCTTTGTTTTAAATCTGAATTTATTAAACTACAACCTCTAGCCTTTAGGGATCGTTCTACATTTGTCTCTAAGAATGAAAATCCTCCTAAATTAATTTCTGTGATAAGTACTGTAAGAATCTGGTGAAGTCACTTTTTTTTCCCCCTCTAGATTTGACAGCTACACAGTCTGAGTACCCAGTGACATTTGCTACAAGGCAAGTTCTTTAACACCTCGGTTGTTCTTGGTTGTTTCTTCTGAAACTTTCCAAGTTTGTTCCTTTGTTTTTAAGTGTATACACCAACAATTGGTGCCCCCTTCTAGATACAGTTGTTGTTGAATGTCAGCTGGTGCATGAGCCCTGGCCCCGGACTGCCCAGAGGGGGCTCCTTGGGGACCTCCAGCAGCCGCCTGGACGTGAGGCTGGGCCCTCTGCTCGGGGTGGCCCTGCTGGAGCAGGGTGAGTGCTTACGATTTTTGGTAACACCAAGGCTTAGATGAGATTGTCAGACTGCATGTGGTCAAGAACATCTCTCCCCAAAATCTGGTATTCAGCAAGAAAATGAGCTTGGAAAGAAAATATAAGTAGCAGAATACGGAAAGGCTTGTTTCTGTTAAGTTTGCTTATTTCTGAATATTATCTCTGGAAACTGATGCTATTCTTCAAACACAGAGGTTCACAGTTTAACTTCACATTACGTGGAATATCAGTGCTGTTTAGTGTCAGTCCATTTTCACATCATTTTTGCATCAACTGTACCTTATTTCAGTCTTGGGTGACCACCTGAAACACGATTTATTTCCTTTTCTGTGCAAAAAGACCAATGGTTTGTTCATAGTCCACCCTAGGCACAAGGGAGAGTCTTGTGCTAGCCCTGTGGGTTTGGTTACCCTTGGCAAAGGCAATGAGGGAGGCTCTTCTGGCTGTGCAGAGGTGTTGGGGATGATTCAGTGCTGCCCCTTCATTCCCTGCTGATTCTGGATCCCCCCACGGATGAGAAGGAGTTTATGGCTGGTCGAAACCTAAGCACGAGACAAAGGTTGCCAAAACCAGATTTGTCTTTCGGAATGTGGAAGAGGAGAGCCACCAAGAGCATGTTCCCAGGGTCACCAGCTCAGACACTGTGGGAGCACCACCACAAGCTTGCTTCTGCAGGTACCTGAGCAAAGCCATCATACCATGGGTCCCCTAACCCCACTGATAACTTGGTCCACCATGTCCCATGAGGGGACACAACTTTGGCACCCCATCAGTGGTAGGAGGAGGCAGTCTTTTGGATATGTAACCCCCTCTTATGGGGTCTTGGCCACATCACAGCAGAAGCCAATCCTTCTCCAGGTCCCTGAAACATTTAGGTGATTACCAAGGTCTCGGCTCTGCCTCAACAGCCACACCAGCAGCTGCTAGCTCCACCCAAAGCAAAACAGGACTTCTCCTTCTGCTACGGGATCTGACTCAGCTATTCCAGACACATGGTTTTATCATCCTGCAGCCTTATTTAATGTGTTTATCAAGTTCAGCTGGCACAAAGCAAGCCATTAACACTTACAGTATTGATAAGAAGGAAGCAAAAGTAAGGAGTAAATCAAATACAGGAGCCTCACATTCCTCACAAGCTCATTTCCAGCAAATGTTGTCCTCAGGTCTTTCTCCAAATTATTACAGGCAATACGATTTTGTTTAATCCCAAACCACCAGAGATTTTGATATGAGGAGGCTCACCATAAAGCTCTCTTACACACATGTAGCTCTGACCTCAAAACCAACCCACTGGCTTGGTTAATGAAGAGACAGATAATGTCAGCCCCATCAAGTTGCCAACCACATGGGAATGTCCCAGAACAAACTCTTTTGTACTGAGTCTGGGGTCTGACCCAGCAGGGAAGCTGAACAGAACCCAAATTACCGCCTCCCTGAAACAAATACACAGAGAAAGCTCAAATTGGGAACAATGTCATTGCTTTCAAAAAAGGACAAAGCTTATTAATCAGCTTCAAGTGCATATAGTGACTTGCTGCTCTTTGCATTCCTCGGCGGTTATACATTAAGTAACCATGGATGTGGTATATATGTATACATATCAATGACCCAGGCAGATAGCAGAATTTTGATAAAATCTTAACAACAGTTCCCAGCTGAGAAAGAATTACAGGGAGCTGGAGTGGTGGCCCTGAGGGTCTAGGATGTGAATCGCTTCTATGAGCCAAGGTAGAGGCAGTGCTTTCACATTTGGAAACCAGATGGTTGTAGAACTTGATCCAGAATATTTAACTATTCTTGGCTCTAATTCCAAATTCGCCTCATTACAAGGGGAGGCATGTCAGAACCATGCAGGCCAAATTTTATTCTCATTTATCCCAGTTCAACCCAAATGGGCTCAGCAGCACCCTTCAGTAGCTCCTCCATGGGCTTGCTAGGAATGGGGGCATTGAGAACAATTGACCCCCACAGCCCAGGCCTGTCTCACTCATTTGTCCTTTTGTCTCCCTGAAATCCCAGACACTGTGCCTGATGCCAAGAGGAAGACCGTTGTGTAGTGCTCTTCCTCACACCTACTTGTCTTTGCTATCACAGCTTGTTCCCTCTGCTCCTTGTAGGATGGCGTTTTCCTGTGGAAGTTTTACTTGGAAAACACCTTCTGTGAGACCATGGACTTCACCAGCAATGCCAGGAATTGATGTTTCTGCAGAATTTCACCTTTGAATCACTGGTCTACCTTTTGTAAGCATTTTATTAGCTATGGTAAGCAACAGTTTCAAGCAACTGAGCCAACAGGACTTTGCCTGGAAAAGCGAGTCTCTGCCTGCTCATCCAAGACAACCAACTTAAGGTGTAGAAAAAGGACAAACATCTATTTATGATCCGGTGATGCTTACTCCCCAGATATGGCTCACTGGGAGACAGACTTCTTTGTCAGCCACATTAGTAGAATTGAGCCTGATTCACTGATTATTAGACCAATATGGACCAGTTTGTTTTTTTGGCCCAATCATTTGTATTGTGTAGGGGACAGGCTCCTTTGGATGAAATGGCATTTGCATGCAATAGTATTTGCAAAGAAATACATTCAGTTTTGTCATAAACATGGCCTTGATGGAACTTCTTACAATACATTTGTTTTTTTCCTTTTTTTTTTTTTTTTTTTTTTTTCTGCATGCTATTAATAGTAGGTAGTTTAATTAGTGCTATCACTGATTTTTTTTTTTTTTAAAGAGTTAATCAAGAATGTTCAGATCAAAGATTATAACTTACATTTTGTTCCTTCTGGGGAAAAACATGCTGCTAGCTCATGCTCTGAGCCAAAATGTTTATCCTGTTTGAAACCCTAGAGAACTCAAGAATTTCAGAAGCAAGAACATATTGCTCCATCTCACCCCTGAGTTTGTGATGACCTTCCTACAGGACCAGTAGCAACAATCAGAAAGGATTCGGTTCCCCTTTCCAGCTTTATGAATGTGATTCCCAGCATGAGATGTTTGCACTGCACATTTATCTGTCCTAGTTATTTCTGTGAGGTCAGTGTGAGCCAAGCAGCGTATTTTACTGCTGTATTTCAAGACTGAAGAATTTGGAGGGTTTTGTGTTGTTTTTATTACCTTCAAGCATTTCCTTTTTACTTTATGTCTGGAGGTGAATATACTGCACATCAAATTCTAAGTGCCATGAAAGGATTTTAAAAAAATAAATAAATCTGCCTCAATGAAATTCACAGAGCAAGGGGAGGACATCCCCTTGAAAGTCTGGAGCACTCAGGGACAGTGCCAAAAGAAAACAATTTCAGAGGAGTCTGTAAGGAACTTACAGACTAAGTCTGTAAGTCTTGGACAGAACAGAGACTGCATCTTCGTTCTCACAGCCTGACCAAACCACTGGACACTTACATCTGTCTTGGGCAGGGCTGTTGTGGGACTGCCTCCTCATTATTGCCTTCATCCCCTGCCCCAAGACTTCCTGTTGAAATTATCTGTCAAATTCTGCCAAAATTCTGGATAAGTTTGGAGACAAAAAAAGCCACTTCATCTGTAGTTCAAAATTACTGAGAATAATTTAATTTTAATAGGTAATAACTCACCCTACAGCTTGCCATCATGACCCAAGCTCAGGTTTCCTCTGGTGTAAGGGACAGCTGTCTTACAAGCCATCAAGAATTGCATTTAGCCTTGAATGGACTTTCAGTAGATGATGTGACATACCCTACTATATTTGCTGATCATCTTACCTCCTCTCAATCTACAATATACTTATTTATTTGTCTCATTGGCCTGTTGCAATTTTTGTAATCTTTGTGAGTGAAAGACAGTCACTGCATGCACTTTTCTGCAGCACCTAGTATAGCAAGGTCCAGCTTTACCGTGTCTCTATACAACGTTTTTATATTGTAATATTATTGCCAATTTTATATTGTAGTTATATTATATTTATATATTTTATTGCCAATATTATATTGTGACATTATTGCCAATATTATTGCAGCTCTGCCAGCAGGTTATACCCACAGGCATGCACAAATCAAAGGAAACATCAAACTGTGTCCTATCATCTGCCATTTAAGGACTGCAAAAAATCAGGAACAACACCTGTGGGAGAGAAATTCAGAGCAGGGAGACTGCACGCAAAAAGGTTTCACTGAAGCCTACAAATACAATTTAAAAGCTAATCATAGTTCAGGGAGTTTTTATATGTTCTTTGAACTGCAGAACCAACCGTATTTCCCCTTCGTGTTCCATATTCTCTGGGGATTATTGGGGTTTTCTGCCAAACTTGAGATTTTCTCATCTTAATTTCCCAAAGAGCAAATATTTTATGTGAATTGCGGTTACCCAATAATGCTGTTCTGAAAGCTCCTCTGGAAGGAAAAGTAAAGGATTAATCTCTTCGCCAGATGAGCTTCTGTCTTTATCTCTTGGAGCTCATCAGCTTGGAAATATTTCACCTGCTTGGACCCTGCCAGCAAATGTCTCAGTGGGCATTGTGAAGACAAAGTTCCCAGCAGAGCAGCATTGCTGTGAGAGGAAGAAAGCACTGTTTTATTTATTGCTATTATCACATCCTGCTCATTTCAGTTTTAATTTCTTTTTGAAATTTCCCAATTCATCAGGAAATTTCTTGTAACATGCTGTAAGGTCATTACCCTGTTAGGTCTCAAAGAAAAAGGAAAAAAGAAACTTCCAATGTTTAAAGGCTAAATTCCACCAAAAGAGCAAAGTGTCTAGTTGTGTAATGCCAAAACCCCCCAATTAGTTGTTCACTAAGAATAGAGATCCCTAAAATTTAATTTGTCTGTGTTCCCAGTAGTAGCACTCCATAGCAGCTTACAGTAGTCTTTTGGTGGTATGAAATGACAGTCTAAGTCTTGATATCAGCCTTATCTAGCTTACTCCTAAAATCCAACGGAGCTCCTAAAACAAATGTTTCTTCATCTTCTCTTCAGGGTCTGGCCTGGTAAATATAATCACATGCCGCCTTTCCACACAAAAAGCAGCGGGGGATGTGGTGCTGGGATGTTCTTTAGCATGTCTTCAGGGCACTCTCTGGGGAAGTTTTCAAGTCACCTGAGGGTGAAGAGAGACTTGGATCCAGCCTTTCGTGTCTTCCATGAATACCTTAAGGATATCTTGTGCTACCAACAAAGGACACCTTGTGGTTGGGGCCTACTACAGGCTGCCTGACCAAGGAGAGCCTGTTGATGAGGCCTTCTTGCTCCAACTACAAGAAGCATCATTCTCACAGGCTCTCATTCTCCTGAGGGATTTCACCCACCCAGGTTGGTCCTGGGAAAGCCATATGAAAGGCAGTAAGCAGTCCAGGAGGTTCCTGGAGTGCATTGAGGATAATTTCCTTGTCCAGGTATCAGACAAACCAACCACAGGAGAAACGTTACTGGACCTGGTGCTCACCAGTGTGGAAGAGCTCATTAAAGAGGTTAAGATTGGAGGAAGCCTGGGTTGCAGTGACTACGGTCTGCTTGAATTTGTGATCTCAAGGGATATGGCCTGGCTACGAGCAAAGTCAGGGCCCTGTACTTTAGAAGAGCATACTTCCAGCTGTTCAAAGAATTAGTGGACAAGATCCCATGGGAGACTGTCCTTAAGTACAGAGGATCTGATCAGAGCTGGCAGCTCCTTAAGGATACTTTTCTTAGAGTGCAAGAGCTCTCTATTCCCATATGTAATAAATCAAGCAGGGAAGGGAGGAAACCAGCATGGTTGAACAAGGACCTGCTGGTCAAACTTAGGTAAAAGAAAGAAATGCACAGACAATGTAAACAGTGCCATGTGCTTGGGGAAGAGCACAGAAATGCTGTCCATATGTGCAGGGATGAGATTAGGAAAGCCAAGGCACTGACAGAACTAAACTTGGTGAGGGATGCAAAGGATTAACAAGAAGGGGTTGTACAGGTACATTGGCCACAAAAGAAAGACTAGGGAGAGTGTAGCACCTCTGACAAATTAAGATAGAGAACTGGTAACAACAGACATGGAGAAGGCTGAGGTATTTAACTTCTTTGCGTCGGTCTTCACTAGTGGTCAGGCTTCCCATGTCTCTCAAGTCCCCAGACCTCTAGGTAGGGACGGGGGGAGCAGAGTCCCTCCCTCTGTAACAGAAGAGCAAGTTCAGGACCTCCTGATGTAACTTAACTACAGGTCTATGGGACCTGATGCCGTGCATTCCAGGGCCCTGAAGGGAAATGGCTGATGGAGTTGCCAAGCCTTCATATTTGAAAAATCCATCATATTTGAAAAATCATGGCAGTCAGGTGAAGACCCTAGTGTCTGGAAAAATACAAGGGTCCAGAGGAGGGCTACAAAGATGATCAGAGGGCTGGAGTACCTCCCTTATGAAGAAAGGCTGAGAGACCCTGGAGAAGGGAAAGCTCAGGGGAAACCTCATTACAGCCTTTCAATACTTGAAGGGGGCTTATTAAAAGGATGGAGAAGGACTCTTTACTTGGATAGATAATGATAGGAAAAGGGGAAATGGTCAAACTGAAAGAGGATAGGTTTAGATATTAGGAAGAAATTCTTCATTGTTAGGGTAGAGAGGCACTGGAACAGGTTGCCTAGAGAAGTTGTAGGTGCTCCATCCCTGGATGTGTTCAAGGCCAGGCTGGATGAGGCCTTGGCCAACTTGATTTAGTGGGTGGCACTATTTTGGTGGCACCCCAATGGCAGTGGGGTTGGAGTTAGATGATCTTTAAGGTCTCTTCCAACCCAAGCCATTCTATCATTCTATGGATCTATGATTCTATGAAAAGGAAGAACCTTTTTTTCTTCAGCACATTGTGTGAGAAAGGATTCAAAAAGCACAAGAAGAAAGCTGAGGAGTCCTGAAAAGTGCCTTCTACTAGGTCAGTATTGTGTGGACTGGTCCTATTCAGGGCCATGTCCTCCCTTCACATTTTCTGTTTGTTAACTTAGGTAGCAGTGGAAATCCTATCCTTGGAGCAAGATCTCACATCTTCAAAATCCTACCTAAGCTACCCAAAAGAGCTTTGTTACCTAAAACACTATTGCACTGAGCAAACCTGGCCCTGGAGGAAACTGATGCCATAAAAACAGCACCCTGAAAACACGGCCCTCAAGGTGAGCACTGTAAAATAAAACAAGTCCCACAAGTCACTTTCCATAGTCATTACTGCTTAATGAGATGACAACTGAAGGAGACAAAGTAAAAAGTAGTTTTCCCAAGGTTGTTAAACAAATGGAAAAGCCAAGGAAGAGGACCCTGGCACCCAGCTGCTGGGCCGGGGCTCCCTTCCATGTTTTACTGTGATTATCTTGCACGATTCAGCATCTTATCTGAAAATGCACTGCTCATTTAATCCCCACTCAGGGCATCTGAAAAATGCATCCAGTTTCCCGAAAGCCAGGCTGACGTTTTCTTTTGGGCCTCATCCCATTTTACTGTTTCCTCTTGGCAAAGCTCAGTAAATAATCTCTTGTTTCCTTTTATGTTCACATCTCAACTGAATCCTATCCTGTGATCCTCCTCAGTTCTCTCCATGCCAATCTTTATGTATCAACCTCTTTAATCCTTCTTCACACGCCTCTAACTATCCAGGAACATGGTTCCCATAAATGAATGACACAAGCACGTGTAGACATATCACAGCTGTGGAGCACACCCATATCTGCAGCTTGGGAAATGGGTGCAAGCAAAGCTCTGTGTAAGCCATCTTCATCCAACATTCTCCGTGCCACATGAAGGGTGAAGGACACCTGGAAAGCTTCCTTCCAGCCTTCTTTCAGAGGTAGGAACAGACTGAGGTCTTTGAGACAAACTTCCCTTGAAGTTTCAAGCAAATTTTAGAGCTGTTCCATAACAGTAGTGGCACAAAGTACCTCTGCCTTTAGTTAGGGTGGTTGTAATTCAAGAGAATAGTTGCTATTGTTTAAAACAGAATAGGTCCTTCAGCAAGAGTGGACAAGGAATGGGAGGACTGATGGGGACCGCTGTCTGCTCCTCAAAGAGCAGAGAAGATGTCACTCAATCCTGCATTAATTCATTTGACCTTTGAATTCAACGTAAATTGAATTTTCCATAAAGGTAGAAAGGGTGAGATTCAGCTGACCCAATGCACATGTCAGAGTTATCAGCTGAGCTGATGATATCCATCTAAAGAGAAATACACAGTGATAAGGTCAAATAAACATCTTCCTCAAAAGGTATGTAAAATAAGGCAGTTGAGCCTCCAAAGTGTTCCTGTCTCTCCACTGACTATAAAATGAACCTGGGCAACCAGAACACCTTGGGATGTCTCCACTACATGTAGATCAAAATTAGAGGAGACGAATCTCAGCTAAAATGTCTCAGCAGCAGCAAAAAGTTAAACAGACAGTGGTCTATTGCTGAAGAGCAGCATGATGCCAATTGGTAACCAGAAAGCAGAGAACTAATCTTAAACCAGAGTTATAAACAAGTTCTTAAATTAAAACTTGTATTTTGGTTCACTTTGACTAGCAAGATTTTGTTATTGGTTATTGGAGGGTTATGAGAGCATATCAGGGATCCTGAAATGAACTGTAACATTTATTCACTTAAGAATTTATCACTGGCACTGTAATTTGGAGTTGTCATCCTGCTATTTAAGTTGTGTACAACCAGGGAGCTTAACTGATACCATATGAGCTATATGTAAAAAAAAAAATAAAAATAAAAATAACAGAAGCAAAGGGTAGTATAGACCCAGATGAACAGTACAAGAACAACCAAGCATCCATCAGCAGCTCCCAAGTGAAAGGTCACTGAAGTTATGAGCAGGGTTATGAGACTGGTGGAAATTCAATTATTTTTGAAGTGGGAACATTAGACAGATTAAAATGGAGTTACATTTCAGAACTGGAGCCACAAAAGGAGAAATTGGGAACTTTTGCCACAGAATTAAAAAAAAAAATCAGTGAAAATCTTCTTAGAAATAGTAACAGAGTCTCAGAAATTTTGACTGATTAAGGAGCAATATTTCAAACCCACGAGGATTAATTTGTAGCAACTAGGTTTTATATAAGTTCCCATTAGAAATAGCTAAATCCTCTTTTGGCAACACTGGTAGAAGCATCCATATTTTCTGCAACTCTGGATGAGTTAAATTAGAGCCTTCCTAAGAGTCAGACAGTGAACATCTGGTTTGCATCACTGAGATCTTAAGTGTGTGCATGCATGTGTGCAAAATAACTTCATTACTAACCTCCCCCTCTGTTGCTTCTCTCTCTTTTTTAAAACCAAAAAAAAAAAAAAAAAAAGAAAAAAAAAAAGAGGGAAAAAAAATCACATTCCCTGTGATCTCAACACTTTACCAAGAACTAGACCTCAGTTTCTCACAGGTTTCCTTCTCTGAAAAACCATCCTAATAGAATCAGCAAAGAGGAAAAATGAGATAGTCATGAAATTAGTCATGTCTGTACATTTTCCATCTCCAAAAGATGTCAAGTTTGGTGAGTACTTTCCAGCTGAAGACTTGTTTCAGGGGGGTTAAAAATTCCTATGTAAACTAAGGCTGTCCCTTTCTCCCAGACTCCCCAGCTGTGTCCAGCTAAGCTGGTCTCAGAGGTCTCCAGACTGGCTGGGCTGTTTTCTGGTAGACGCCCCTTGGCTTCAGATGATTATCAGCTTTACCAAGAGGAGAGTCGATGAACTTAGGGCGCGGGGAAAAAAAAAAAAAAAAAAGCATTCAAGTCTCAGAAACTTTGACAAAAATGTCCAGGAATGGCTGACATGGAATAGAAATAAACACTGGCATGGAGCCATTGCTGGTGGCCCATAGGCTACGTATACTTTATGTCCTTGATTCTGGATTTACTCCACACATGTCTGTTGTATGAGTCACAACTGTCCTGAGGATCTCCATGACTCCCCACCATCACCACCACCTTCTTTGGGGTGTATCCCAGCCCTGTAGGTGTGATGCTTGTGTTACATGAGTGCTCTTAATGTTTTCTGAAAGCCTGCACAGGGACAGGACCCTTTCCCCATCCAGCTGAATTGAAAATGTCTTAATAACAGAGTGTTCAACTCAGCCAAGAGACAACAGTTCACATAAAAAGAGGAATGGGACACAAAATCCAAATGTCCTGACACCACTTATTATCCCATTTATAATGCTCTGAGAAACTTACTGAAGAAAACAGGAACATTTATGAAAAATAACCTGCGTGTTGCTTTTCTCTCTGCTTTGGCTGCTCCGTGTTGTGTCAGGTCATGGCTCAAGATGAGGAGCACTGAGATCTGCTCTCAGAGTGTGAACAGATGATGGTGGATGGATGTAAATCGTGGCACAATTTATCATGTAGAATGTATGATCCTTCCTTTAATCCCAGACTGTCCTTTCCACCTCTAAGAGCCAAGGATTTCAAATGGGCAGTCAAGCTGCCTTTGGTTTGGAGTGCCAAGTCTGAAGCATGATAAACCCTTGCTTTAAAGGTGACAGTCACACTTTTCCTGTGGACAGTATCTCTGTGTGCTAAAAGCTTGTGGCATCTGCAATGCATCCCCTCCAGGGGATGTAGCTGTGATTACATTAGCATTTCCTACCAGGACTTTCACACACTCTCAGGCCTGTCATGCAGCTGCATGAACAAAGCGATCTCACCATCTGCATGCTCAGATGTCTGTGTCATTGAGATAATTTAGTTGGAGAAAAAAGGGCATTAGTAAGAACAGCCCTGAAGTAGCACTTCAGTTTTTCAAGAGTGAAAAATCTTTGCTGGTAGGAGTACATAAAACCCAACAGATAAACAGCTCTGCTTTGGCTTTAAGTTTGGTGGAGATACACATGGTTCCAATTCATCTTTCCCAAATATTAGGATATTTTTCTGAATATGTGTCCTGGTATGCATAGCTATCAGTCTTATTTCTCCTACCACACCCATGGGGTGATCAGCTAACCCCAGGAGAAAAGGCAGTAGAAGAACAAAGGGGAGAAAGATTAGTTTCTGAGCATGGTAATGTCTTTCTCCTAATGGAGTCCCACCAAAGCCTGGCAAAGTAAGACAGTGATCTCTTCACTGGCCTGGAGACCAAAACAATGAAAAAATAATGTGCCAAAAGTAACACCCTAATTTGCCTTCCCTACTGACCTAGACAATGGCAAAACCAAAGATATTTAGAAACAAGAAACTACCAGATAATTAGCTACATGCATTTGGTATGACTGACTCAGTCTAGTCCCACTCTGTTCAGCTCCCAGTGCAATGAGAAATAAATCAGAACTGGGACTTGAACAACTAATAGTTGTAATGGTATTCACTGGGCGACAAACCATGATACCTTGAAGATATACCAGATCCGCCCAAGTGAGTAACACAAGCCTATGACAAGAACAAAAATCAGGTAGAGAAACAAATGTGGAACCACAACTTACTCCCAGGCCAAGAGTTAAAAAGTATTACCCCCCCACCAATAAAATCATTCAAAGTGAAGGTTGGAGGAATCCTCCTCCCTTGTAGTTGACACATCAAAGACATGGCAGAACTTTCCTTAGCACTGGTGAGATCCCGTTCCTGGCAGCTTTGTTGTTGTCACTGCTGTTTGTTTTTTTTCATGAAATAAAGCTGATCTTTCCTCCAGAGCATTGGTGTCTGATGGCATTTATCTGTAGGTCCTTATGTTAAACCGACAGCTCACTTGACGCGCCGCATCAAGACAAAAATGTGGAGGGAGTAAACTATGTTCTCTGATTTAAAACTATTTTCAATTGACCAGTCTAACCTTTCTGGCTCCCTTATCTGAGTATTATAAATTTCTCCTTTAACTAAGCTTGAACTCTAGGAAATTCTAGCACTGAAGCTTGAGACATTTCAGCTAAGAATTACTGCATATTTTCTGTGCCCCTTCATAAGGTCAAGCTTTCTCAAGGAAACAGAGGCAGAGGCTGCAGTTATTTTGAAGGTGTCTCATTCAGCAACGTGGGCTTTTGGATTATAAATCACCTGCAAAAAGATTTATCAAACTCCTACAGTCCACAAAAAAATTTCTAAGCAACAAGGAGCTACATCTGGGTTTGCAGCTCCTCGCTCTGATCAACTAACAGTGATGTAATTTTGACTGCCGTAGTCACAACAAATATCTGGGAGAGTTTTTTTTAAATTTTAGCATGTGGCAATTTTTTTTTCTTTTTTTCTTTTTTCTTTTTTTTTTTCAAGGCACAGCTCTTTAAAGCCTGTCAAGGAGGGGAAACTACTCTTGGTTAAACCTCCGGGTTCATAAAAATAGTATAAGACTGACCACAATCCACAATAGCAAAAAAAAAATTATGTGGCAAAAATAACACCCAGCTTGCCTTCTCTAACTGACCCAGACAATGACAGCAACAAAGTCTGGTTCAACAAGTGTTTCTTTTGATAACCACTGTGAACAGAAAAGGCCAATATTTTACCCCATGTTCAGCCTATCTAATGAGGGTTGCTGATGCTGCTGTTTTGATCATTGCTGTGTGTCCCACCTTTCACACTCCCTGCATACCCTTGCATTGCAACTTGTGGTGCTGAAACAGGTTTGTTGACCTAGTCTTGAACTATCTTCAAATTTCTTATAATTATTGGTGGGGTTTTTTGTTTGTTTGTGGGTTGTTTTTGTTGTTGGTGGTTTTGGTTGCTGATTTATTTATTTTTTTTTTTTGAGAGGGCAATTTTCTTTTCCAAAAAATAAGCTGATGTAATTCCTACCGTCAAGATTCATGTTCATACAAAATTACTGTATGCCACATCAGATCACCTCCTTCCACTTGCAGTAAACATACAGTACTAAAATTACCCTGAGTGCTCCTCTAGATCTAAGAGGAGGCTCTGTTCTTTCCTTACATCCGCAGCAGCACAATTTACATGTATGGTTAAGTCTCAGGTAGAAGGACATCATGTTATATGAGTTACTTCATCTTTTGAGAAACATGCCTGAGCCATCCCTGCTGGTACACAGGTGTAAAATTTGAAAACCTAGGTAGAAATAAAAAAAAAAAAAAATTAAAAAAAAAGATGAAAAAAAGATAAAAAGGTGATATTTCTTACCCTTTGGGAGGTTTGCAGGACTTTAATGACAACATATGTAGAGCATATACACAGCACACTCTGGCCCAGAGGCAAAATTCTTGCTAATCCAAATGTTTCCCCAAAGGACTGAGTAGGTCTCTAGGAAACAAACAGCAAGAAACAAGACAGACCACATCATCTTTTACTCATTTCTCCCAAGAACTCACTCTGGTGTACAGATGCTGTAAGAGTCCTTTCACTTTTCAGCTGCGGCCAACAGAGCTTTTAACATTTTCTCCATTTTTATCACAGAGATGACATTGTTCATTCCCTTTGATGAACATCTGGGGCCAATCATGAATGCATCCTCCAAGGAGTGCAGATCATGAATCAGCAAGCTGCTTGAAAATAAATCCAGCCCATCAAAACTGTCAAGTCTAGAGCATGATCTACTGATACACTATCTTATTTGATTCTTTGTCTCCAATAAATCTTAATTTCTGTCATCCAGATTTTGTCTCTATGGACATGACATTAAAACATAGTTTGTTATTTTCTGCCAGGGATAAAGAATTATTTCCTTTCTTATACCTGGAGACCCCAACCATGGCAGGCCAACCATGCCAGGATGGGTTTATTGAAGCATAATGCAAGAAATCATGTAAGAATTTGGAGCATCTAGGAACACAACTTATTAAAGGAGGCTCTGTTTGTATGAGCAGTGCTTTAGGCTCCCATGTGAAGGCTCCTCTTCTCCTGGGGGCAACCAGTTTCCCTTTGCTACACTGTAGTGATGGGATGTGAGACCTTCTCTATGCCAACACTTGTGCTGGGAGGGTGACCATGTGAGTAATTAGAAGGGGATGAGATGAGGTGATGACAGACACTATGCTGCTATGTAGGGAAACCACTACTAAATCATGTGTGTATGTGGTGCTATAGCAGCTATGAATGTGAACAGAAGTCCATGGACATGAGGTCTTAGAGCATCTATCCAGGGATATCAATGCACTCCTAAATAAATATTTACTACACACTGTGATGAATAAAAGCATGACAGAGATGAGCTTGAGACCTCAACTCCTCCATGTCCACCCTTATTCAGTGTTCCCTAGCTCCCTGACTCCATTCAGGCCTGAGCTTGATCCAAGACAAGAACCAGCCATGCAGTCCTCCAACACTGGTTCAGCAAGCTTTGCACCTCCCAACTCCTCCATACATCCTGATCCACCACCCAGAGCATTCATCACTTTTGTGGTTTCATCCCATCACCACACCACACCGGTAGGATAACATTGCCTACATTGTCTTGGGGCCACAGAGTTCAGGCTACGTAAATCAATGCAAACTGTTGACTCTAGAGAGTGGTAACTGTAAGCAATGAAGATGAGCCTGAGACCAGGTCTCAGTCCCTGTCTCTCTTTGGTTTAGCGGAGTAGAAAATGCACACTTTCTATTAATTATAAAGTGAGCCTAGAGTGACGTCCTTGTAACACGGAAAGCACAGCTCATTGCCTATATTTAGGTAGGATGAATCTAGGCCCTTCTAAAATGTTTACAGTGCCTTTTATTTGTGGTTTGAACCGGAAGATAGCAATTACACATATTCCAGATGGAGAAAAATGTTTAAAGGGAGGCTTGGCTATAACAGGAACCCTGTTGATCACCTTTTCTATTTAGTTGTTTGGTCATTCTCCTACAGAAGGAGCCGGAAATCTTTAGGGACTGGTTTTCCCTCCTCTGCTATTTCCAAGAAACTGCACCACTTTGATCTTTTTTAGTCTTGCAAAACCTGGGCCTGCCCTTGTTCCAACTGAAGTGAGTGAAAGACTCACAGAGTCAGATCTTTATCTTGGTGTAAACAGGCACAACCTCTGCACTTCAAAAATTTCTCCTATTTTACACCTCTTGCAGGCCACAATCATCAAGGTCTTCACAGGATACAGGCCCCGTGTGGCTGACCTTGGTTAGTAAATTACTTAATTAAAAACAGTCATTAAATAATCTTTAGTCTAATGTTTATTTCTCCAGGCTGAACTGTTTACGCTGCTTGTTGCTGCTCTGCATCATGCCAGCACGATGGGAGGCTACAGTGAGGCCATTCCTGCGACGTGGTTGGTTTCAGTGCCTGGGCTGCAGCTGGAAGTCTTGGGTGCTTGTTCTCACTACAAAAAAAAAGGGGGGGGGGGGGGCTGTCTGTTGCTTAAATGGGGAGAGGGAAGGGAATCCTGGCATGGGGTAACCCTGGATATATGTACAGACTGGGGGACACCTGTGAGGGGTAACCCTTGGTATATGCACAGACCAGGGGATGAGAGCAGCCCTGCAGAAAGCAGTTTGGGGGTTCTGGTTGACAGCAAGTTGAATATGAGTAAACAGTGTGCTCTGGCAGCTAAAAAGGCTAACCATGCCCTGGGTACATCAGGCATTGCATTGCTAGCGCGTCGAGGGAAGGGATTGTCCCTCTCCACTCAGTGCTGGTGTGGCCTCACCTCGAGCACTGTCTGTAGTTTTGCAGTGTTGGGTGCTACAAGGTAAGAAGGACATAAAACCACTAGAAAGTGTCCAAAGGAGGGCTGTGAATATGGTGAAGGGTCTGGAGGGGAAGGATGTATGAGGACTGGCTGAGGTCCCTTGGTTTGTTCAGCCCAGAGCAGAGCAGGCTGAGGGAAGGCCCCATGGCGGCCTGCAGCTCCCTCACAAGGGGACAGCGACAGGACCCGAGGGAACAGCATGGAGCTGGGACAGGGGAGGGTCAGGCTGAGTGTTAGGGAAAGGTTCTGCACCCAGAGGGTGGTCAGGCACTGACTGGGACAGGCTGCCCGAGGCGGTAGTCACAGCACTGAGCCTGCCAGAGTTCAAGAAGTATTTGGACAACACTCTTAGAAGTATGGTTTGACTTTTGGGTGGTTCCGTGAAGACCCAGAATCTGGATTTGATGATCCTTGTGGGTCTCTTTCAACTCAGGATATTCTATGATTTTATGATTCTATGATGCAAAACTTAAGTTAACACCTCTGCTAAGCAGACTCTTCTCCTCTTATGTCTTCCCTCATTCCAAGAGAGTAAATTCTACCTTGAATCTCAGATTAAAAAAAGAAAAAAGAAAAAGAAAAAAAAAAAAAAAGCCCATTATCTCCTCCAGACTGAGGTTATGCAGGTGATTCCTTCTGTCAAAGAAAGGCTAACCCCATGCTCCAGCCTTTCCGTCAGCCAGAGCTCTTACTAAGACTTTCTCTGAGCAGTACATTTCCATGACTGTCTTGAAGCCCTCTGGATGACATTCACTGTTGGGTTAATGAAAAAGGGCCTGGCAAAGTGACCATTCCTACTGCCAGCTCATGGAGTCACACCTTCCGAGGAAGCAACCCAAGGCTGATCAGGCTGCACAGCTCGCTTGCACTGAAGGGAGGGTGTTCTCACCTCACAGTTTGGAGGGTCAACGCTGTAAGGTCCTTAGCAAGGTTTTCCAGGGACTCTAGACTGAATTTTGGGGACCTGGTTTCTCAGAAAACTCCATTTCTGAGCTCTCCAGGAGCAGTGACTTGCAGAGGACTCTCTCCTATGGCCATTGGCCTTGCGTACTCAGGATAAAGACCGTGTCCTGCAGAGCAGCTCATCCAAAACTCAACTCTCTCTTCTCAGTTCTCTGTGCCCTTCTTCACCTCTGAAAAAGGGAATGGCAGGAAGACAGTGTCCTTAGCACATGCCATTTAATCTTTCAGCTTTTTTATTCTCCTGAATTATGTTTCTGGTGTTAAATCCCAATTCCTCTCCGAAAGGCATCCTTCCAACCTCCTTATTACACAACAGAGGAGAAAGAGTTGGATCATTCTCACATGTACAGACAATTCTTGGTCAATTTGTAATAGAGAATAGGATCATTAACACATGTGTTTAGATGTATTTTAGAAGGGCCACTTAAAAATTAAATTTGTGATGCAGTTCTGCTAGGGATGGGTTCTCAAATGCTGAGGTTACTCCTTCAGGCAGATCACGCTGTCATAACAAACATTTTACCAAAATAGAAACAATACCCTGGGAATCTGAATGTCAGAATGGAAAGTCAGCTTCCTGGCAGATATTTGAAAAGTGCTTTGAAGATGCAAAGAATTGCATTGCTACTAAAAAAGTATTTATTCTCCTTTTTTTGCACTATTATGTTGATGAGCCTATTTTTTTTTTTTTCAGTGTGTAATATGACAAAGGAGACGTCTTCTCCACTCTTGGGGATAAAAACAAAATAAAAACCACTCTGTGATATCTCTGCTATCAGCAGAAATATAAACAGTGCTGATTTATGTATAGATTTTTCCATGGCTCTCACCACTGTGGTATCTGAACGACTTTACAAGCATTTAACAGCTACAGTACTTTTGTGAAACAGTGAAATATTGTTATTTATATTTTGCCCAGAGGGAACTGAAGCACTGAATTAATTAAGCAACACAAACTGAAATAGCAAATTACATATTGAATGCTGATCCCAGTTTGCTGTTTCTTCTATTAGATTATGTCTTTTAGCTAAAAAAAAAAAAAAAAAAAAAAAAAAAAAAAAAAAAAAAGATAAGGGCTTTATGCAAAAGCTGTTTAGTGTGGTTCATTGTTGTTGTACAACTCAGATAAGGTTATTAAAAAGTCCTGGCTAGTCTCAGAGCCTTGAAAATTATTAACTTATCTAATGTCTAATCCACCAATAGAAAGCCTTAGTGTGTTGTGAGCGGGTGTTTTTGTCTATCCCATATCTCAGCTGTGTTGTGTTACCATCAACTGGGCAGGACACCCTACAAATGCTGATCTGAGAACCCACACAGTGGAGAGAAAAAGAGGAAGAGGTTTAATAAATGACTCCACAGCAATAAACATATGTTAGAGTTCATAGTAAGCGCCAAAGGCAATCAACCAAGAGCCACAGCTCAGTAGGAAACCTGGCTTCCCTATTTCCAGTGCTTGCAGGACTCCTGTGATTTCAAAAAGTCTGAGATGCGCCTTTTACACCATAAACCGTGTCTCCCCTGGACAAGAGATTATCAGATCACTATTCATTTTTAACATCAGTGGACAGCGATAACAGAATCTGGCTGTAGATGAGACACCATCTGATGTTCAGTCAAGACTCAGCCCAATTAGTCATTCAGAAGACAGATTTGGGGCTGGTTTATGTTCTTCTTCTCTGTTATCACTTCCAGCCAGGCTGAGACATCTGTTCCACAGCCAGAGCTTTGCCTCACTTGGGTTGTACACCCCACATAAAGTAGGTGTCTGCTGGGCTTTATATCAGGGTGGGGGCAGCCACACTTTGGTATCTGCAGGGGTTCTTGAGAAGGCTCATGTCTCTGAGGTGGGTCATCCCCACACCATCCTCAAAGATAAGCTCAGGAAATGTGGGATAGAGGAGTGGACAGTGAGGTGGTTTGAGAACTGACTGGGTGGCAGAGCTCAGAGCAGTCTAGGGATACAGTTCTAGAGGTGAGACCCTCTCTGGAGATATTCAAAAGCCACATGGATGTGATCCTGTCTGATGTGTGCTGGGTGTCCCTGCTTGCACAGGGGGGGTGGACCAGGTATCTCCAGGGATCCCTTCCAACCCCAACCATTCTGTGATTCTGTGATGCTGTGAAGTCCTAGCACAGCCCACCCCACTGCTCCATGGTGACTTGCACCCAACAGGGCTCAAAGAGCAGCCCTGGTGAGGGAAAACATTAACAGACCCTTGATGTGACTTGAATTGTGTGTTTTAAGGTGATTCAAGTCAAGCTGAGGAAACAGTTCCTGTGATTATTGTGAATTCAGGTTATTGTTCCAGAAATAAACCGAGAAAGACAAAGAAGTGAGATTCCTATGTCGTAGAGAGGAGAGGAATGATAAATTATCCCTGGATAAGTCCCTACATGGTTCAGGTCAGACCCCAATTTTTTATTTTATTTTTTTCTTTGGGTCTTTTTGCAAGGAAAAGGATAGTAATAAATCATCCTGTCAAGATTCCTAGAACAAGGTTTACCAGCTCCATTTAAGTAATGAGGTTTTCTATGAAGAACAGGTGGAAGAGGAGCTTTCTCATCCAGTGTTACCCATGTTAACCATCTGTTTACACGGTGGTTGTCATTGGAAGTGCTCTCGGTTTTGGTTACTGCTCTCTCTCTGCTAAGGAGGACGGGTTAACCAAAAGCAAATATGTCAATGGTGTCTCCTAACAAGCTGCTCGCAACTGTTCCACATAGGAGCATGGACAAGAAGAGACAGTTCTGGATGGTTGGTATTTTATTTTTTTGTTGGTTGTTTGTTGTTGTTGTTGTTTTTTGAGCTTTTTAAGAAGTTTTCAGGTTTAGTAGAGCTAAAAGGAGATATTTCTTTTGTTTTAAACCCACCTAGCAGGAAGACAATTTTCTTGGACTGTAAGTCAGGAGGTTCTTAACCACTGAAGCAACCCACGCAACGTGTTTATTCCCACACTTAGGAAATAGTTATATTTGAACTCTTCCCAGAGATTCAATTTGGAAATGATCAGGCTCCCCTCTGCTGGGTAAGGTTTCTTTGTGGTGGCCATGGTTTGAAGTAGTCATAAAGGGGATGAGGTTTCTTCTGATGCACGTGAAAAAAACAGATTAAACTCTGGGCAAGACAGAAAAGCATGACTGAAACGTTATGCCTCCACTTTGGCATGTTACAGTTGTGGAATTGGCCTAGTCCCAGTTGATAGCAGATAAGAGTTTGCTGGGGAAGAAATCCCTTACACTCTCCTCCTCTAAGTGCTTGCTGCTGACCACTGCCAGAGCTAGGAAAAAGTAATAGAGGGACTGTCAGGTATCACATAAACTGGGATTTCTACTGTTTGTGCTTGCAGCTCACTAAAGGCTAAGTGCTGGGTCCTGCACCTGGGGCGCAACAACCCCAAACAGCGCTACAGGCTGGGAGATGTGTGGTTAGAAAGCTGCCTGGCAGAGAAGGACCTCGGAGTATTAGTTGACAGTCGGCTGAATATGAGCTAGCAGTGTGCTCAGGCAGCCAAGAAGGCCAGCAGCATCCTGGCTTGCATAAGAAACAGTGTGGCCAGCAGGGCCAGGGAAGTGATTGTCCCCCTGTACTCGGCTCTGGTGAGGCCGCACCTCGAGTACTGTGTTCAGTTTTGGGCCCCTCGCTACAAGAAGGACATGGAGGTGCTCAAGCGAGTCCAGAGAAGGGCTACGAAGCTGGTGAGGGGCCTGGAGAACAAGGCTTACGAGGAGCAGCTGAGGGAGCTGGGCTTGTTCAGCCTGGAGAAGAGGAGGCTCAGGGGTGACCTTATTGCACTCTACGGGTACCTGAAGGGAGGCTGTAGTGAGGTGGGGGTTGGTCTGTTCTCCCACGTGCCTGGTGACAGGACAAGGGGGAATGGGCTAAAGTTGCTCCAGGGGAGGTTTAGGTTGGATATTAGGAAGAACTTCTTTCCTGAACGGGTTGTGAGGCACTGGAATAGGCTGCCCAGGGAAGTGGTTGAGTCCCCATCCCTGGAGGTCTTTAAAAGACGTTTAGATGTAGAGCTTAGGGATATGGTTTAGTGGAGGACTTGTTAGTGTTAGGTCAGAGGCTGGACTCGGTGATCTTGGAGGTCTCTTCCAACCTAGACTATTCTGTGATTCTGTGATTCTGTGAAAGGAAACTGCCCCAAACTTGGATTAGATCTATCCATCAAATTCACCTTCTTTTTTGTCTTGAAAATATACACCCAGAAACACTGATGACTGCAGAGCTATTGTGCCCTCTGTACGGTACCTTCAAATCCCAGCTCACAGGAGCCAGGAAGATCCCTGTAACACTCACAGTTTTCATTCCAGGCTGGATGACTGAATCGAATCTTGCTTTATTTTCAGATTTGAAGGCTACAGGTCTATTAATGAAAATTATGAGCCTTCAGACATCTTGCCTGCAGCCCTTGTCTTTGATAAAATATCCATCAATATGCTCATTAATTTTCCTGTATTCATCTGATGCTACTTCAAAATTTAGTCTCTCTACAAGAGAGAAATGTTATGAGTCATCTCATGGTATGAATTACTCCAAAGCGTGTTTCGTTTTGCATTGCACAGTGATGACTAGAAATAAAAACACTCTGGAGGGATACCTTGCATATTGATGTGTAAAGATGAAAAGTTCAATGAGAAAAATACAGTGCATCGTGTGTTCCTCATCAATGTTCATGCATCTCTGTACAAAGGCAGGGCTTGAAATGGTGTTCTCATTGTCCATGAGGCATAAAGCTACTTCTACAGTCAGGAATGCTTTTTCCTCTTACTCACACAGAGGAGAAAGCTTGGGAGACTTCAAAGGCAGAGTGGACCTTGGTGAAAAATACCCTGAAAAGAAAGAAGTTAGATGAATGGTAAAGACCTAGAAGACTGTTGACTATAACAGGAGCAGATACAAAATTTGTCATGAACCTCCACTTTTACATACTTTATGACGGATAATGTGCAAGTCTAGATTTTTTTATTATTATTATTTTTCATCCAGTTGCCAATATGCTCTGGCAGTGGAGGAAGATGAAAGGGTCTCAGTGCTGATACCAGGGGAATGAAGTCACCTTGTTCTTGCTGGTGAAAATTCAGGATGATTTTTAGTGGAAATACTGAAGGTTTGTGGTGTTGTTGGTGTGTATGGGAGTTTAACCCCAGTGCTTAGCTTGAACTGTGAAAGGATAACTCTCCTGAGAAAGAGGGTGCAAGATAGGAGCTAGGACTAAATCAGAGCTCTGCTACTCTCAGCAGAAGAGATGAGAAACACGGTTCAATTCTCTCATGAGCCAGAAAATATTTTCCAGTGCCACTTAATACTGTAATGTTGTCAAAGTGTTAAGACAATAGATTAGTGGAGTGGTGAGGTCTCAGGGACCTGGTAGTAGGGCTGGAGGCCTTTCTCCGTTCTCTAATCCCTCATTCTCTGGATAAGTTGATCTTACTGGGGGTTTAGGCTTCATCCTGGAGAGACTCCAGCACATTTGCCCTTGCACAAAGACACCCTATTCCTCCTTCTCCAGGACATGTCCCAGGGAAGATGCCCATTCCAAGAGAACTATCTCCAGATACCTGTTATCTAGACAAGCAGAAGAGAGCTAGACAAGCAGTAGCTCTCCAGCTTTGGAAGTGATAGTGAGACAGAACAAAGCCTGGAAGAACAAAAGAAGTCTTGGCCAGCATGCTGACAATTCAAAAGGGATCACAAGACCAGCTTGGTTTGATCACACAGTGGCCATAACTTGCCAAAAAAAAATAATAAAAGATAAAAAAAATAAAATAAGAAAGAAAATGGTATTGTCTGGTATTGCATACATGTAGAATTTCATGACTAACCCATTATCAGAGCACTGCTTCCCATCAATAGCAACTTGTCTACAGCAACAGCCAACTACAGCTGCATCAACAGAAAACACAGAAAGACCCCTCAGGGGACCTAGGAAGACTCTAAGGTTGCGTTCAGTTGAGCATTTGCCCAAGTTTATGTAAATTACATATAACTCCCGTGATGGCTACCTCAGGTCTAATGGGATTTCCTGCTGGATGGAAAACACCATAAGAATGATATTTATCAGGGGTCTTTTCTTGAGAAGGTGGGAAGAGGGAAAAGAATTTAAAAAATCGTATGAGCCTTTAGTTAAACGGTAGTTTCAGAAGAATTTCACAAAATAGAAAGTGAAGTTTCAGGGGCTGATACCACTTGAGAGGTAGGGATAAATGACTGGTGTTTGCAGTGGAAGTATAACACCAGGCAGCATCCGTAGGATCCAGGATACAGACTGGAACATGCAGTAGTACCTCCATAATCATCTGAAAAAAAGGGGAGTGAAAAATGAGGGGACATTTATGTGAAGGACATTCAGTTACTAGGAATCCTAAAGAGGAAAGCAGCTGTAAACAGTCATAGAAAGAGATCATCTTGCAGAGCGGTTCAGGGACAAAAGCCAAAGGCAGTAAATGTTATGTGTGGATTGACTTAAACAACCTTTTTTCTATAAAGTGAAACTCCCTGAACTACACCTTGGCACTCAGAAAAGAGAGTTTGGTGCCATAAGAGCAAGTTCTATGAAAGCATCAATTGAACATTCCGTTGTGGTTGAAAACCATTGAGGAGAAGTTATCCTGGGGAAGCTATTACTGGGGAAGGGATAGAAAACTATAGGATGATGTCAATAAAGAAACCACAGAGTACCCAAATTTTGAAAACTCTTCTGTCCTCTGAGCTTTGCTCCTCAACCAGGATATGTAAAAGTATTAAAAGGAAAATATTTTTGTCACAAAAAAAGTGCATAAAAAGAATAGGACTGTTCAGCCTCGTAAAAGATACAAAAGAAACACAACTAATGTCTTAACAAAGAGGTACACTACTGCATAGAGAATAATTGCCCATTCTTTCCAATAATGGCAGAACCAGGATCATCAAATGATGTTTTTAGGCAGAAGGATGAGGAGGACCTCAAGCTTCTGCCTTTTCACAAAGTCTGGATATTAGTAATGGACCTTGTTGTTTGTAGGCATTATGAATACCAAACACTTGTACAGATCCTAAATGGAATTGAATAGATAAGGGAAGAAATGTCCATCAGAGGCTCTTCAACGCAAATGTACCACCTGGAGCTTGGCAAGTCCCTAAACTACACCCTGAAGGCACGGAGGAGGTATGGGTTATATCGCTACCCTCTGCTTTTATTCTCCTTTGCTAAGCTTCCACCCCAGAAGCAATGTGGAAAGGTCACAGAGATGGTCTGAGTCAGCACAGCCACTCTTACGTCCTTACACGCTTCTGAAATCGCTTGAAAAGTTTCCTTGTCAACTCCAAGCCAGCAGCATTTTCTGCACAATGGCCAAAACCTCTGCTTTTGTTCAGCACATCCAGCCCTTGCAAAATCAATGGCTTCCCAGGCACGTTGGAGTGCTGGGAGAACCCAAGGCACTCCTTCATTCACTGTTGGCATGAAGAGCTTGTATCTTAGCAGACATGTCAGGCTGAGGGAGGATTTTCTTCTCAGATGTAAAGGAGCAAAGTCCCAGGCCCAGTTAAGCTGTCTAGCAAAAAATAAAATAAAAATAAAAATAAATGAGGTGGAGCAGTACAGGAAGAAATTTGGCCTCAATTTCCCAAGTTTTGATCCCATTTCTTGTTGCCTGCAGCTCTATGATACATCTGTGGTGCTCTGCAAGTAATAAATGCCAATTCCACACTAAACTAAAAGCAGGAGTAACTGAACAATGTAGACTTGGCCAGGAAATTCCTGTTCATTGACCTTCAGACATGCTTACATGTAAAACCTACAGCAGACAGTGAAGCTACATCTGCTTCAGCCTCTCTTGCTCTGTGTCATCGTTGGCCATTGTCCTTCTAATATTTGTCTCTGTGTCCCAGGAGTCTTCTTCTTGTTTACATATTGAAATATTCTCCCTTTTATCCCCTGTGGTGGCTTAATGTCTCATTCCCTCTTGGCTTAATTGTATTTCTGATTCAAACTTTCTCCATATGGGGCCATTCAAATATGAAACAGCTCTGACCAAGGCAGCTGCCACATTGCCAGTTTTCATTTATACAGACGATGACTAATGCTTCAGCTTATGATTTTGGAGGATTTTAATCCTTGACCCCAGCACTTGGATTGCTGGCATGGGATTCGCCATCTATAAAGTTCTCAACATATTGGTCGTGCTAGGATTTCATCTGCATGCGGTGCCATCTCTGGAAACGGCTCTCTTCCCAGACACCCGGTTTAATTCATGTCATTGCCTTCTGTTAATGTGCCCTTGGTTTACCCCAGCGAATTGCTGGAATCGGCATCACGCCCTCCGGTCCTTGTGTGGGAACGGGCTACTGTCTGTCCGCTGGGATCTCCCCCAGCCCCACCCTTTCTCCTTTTATATCTTACAGTCATCTCGGGAGCCAGAAAATGATCATATTTTGCTGTGATCGGGGAATGTTAGTGATGGCTCCCCAGGAATACTCATCATGATGTGTGTGAAAGTTGATGGGAGGATAAAGACCCTTCTGCCACTGACTCTGCAGACCTTCGTACATAAAGGAAGCTTTATGGCAAGGGAAAACCCAAAATTTGTATCCAAGTAGTTCTCAGGGCAAGACTGCTCACTAAAAATCTCAAAGAAATAAATGACAATGATATGGGGGCCACTGTGATGGTTTTACTCGAGTGGGCAGCCGAGCTCCACCACAACCGCTCTCTCACTCCTCCCCTCCTCAAAGAGGAAGGGGGAGAAAAGACAACACAAAGAGCTCAAGGTTTGAGATGAGAATGATTTAATTAAGGAAAGGGGAATGGGGAGAAAGAGAAACAAAAGAAACAACAAGGCCACGCGGAAGCACAGAGAGAAAGAAAAAAAAAGTTATTCTCTACTTCCCATCAACGAGCGATGTTCGGCCACGTCCCGGGAAGCAGGGCCTCAAAACGCGTACCGGTTGTTCAGGAGAGAGCCTCCCCCACGAGAGCCCCCTTTTATTGCTCAGTGTGACATCAGGTGTTATGGAATATCCCTTTGGTTGGTTTAGGTCAGCTGCCCTGGTGATGTCCCCTCCCCATCAATTGCCCACCCCCAGCCTGCTGGCTCTTGGGGGCCTGGAAGGAGTTCTGATGTTGTGCCAGCACCATGCAGCAATAGACACAACACTGGAGTGATACCAGTGCTGTTCCAGCTATGAGTGCAGAGCACAGCACTGTGTGGGCTGCTGCAGGGAAAGGTGACTCCATCCCAGACAGACCCAACACAGCCACGCAGCCAAGTCTTTCACAAAGCACCTCTGATTGCTCCATAAGGGCTTGTGGCACTCACACGGACTTCTGCCAGCATCATCAGCTGCATTCCCAAGAGATACAAGGTCACCTACAGCAGTCTGCTCCAAACACCCAGTAAAGATTTGGTAAGAGATTCCCCATTCCCAAAGAGCATCCCATGCACCCCAGCTTAAGGAGGGTTGTGCCATCACCTCCGTTTTGCAGCAGATAAGATGAGCAGATCATAAGAGCAGTCAAATCCAATGGAAATCAGTAAGAGTTGGACAATTGTGTGCTCCTGAGCACTTCTGGATCTTTCAAAACAATTTGGCAACTGTTGTAGACCACAGCTTTTTCTGCCCCTTGCCACATGATGAAATCCTGAGGTCTGCAAGGGGTAAGGTCCCTCCTCCCTGCAGAAAGTATTTGCAGAGGTAACCTGCTACAGAAGAGATCTCCAAATGCAGGGGAGCAGAGACCTTCCTCCACCAGTCAGACTGGAAGAAGGGAACTTGCCTTAACCACGTAACATCTTCTGCTCCTCCTTCTGCTTTAGCACCAGACTTTGTGTCCTTGCTACTAGATTTGATTGCTTAATATTTTTGTTCAGAGAACATTTCATGTCCCATGCAGTAAGGAGCTTTTCGGCTTGTGTCCTAGGGAAGAGCAACAGGGGCTTTGGATATGTAGGGGACTGAAAGCAAGAGTCTTCTTCATATCCAGTGGAGAAAGAATGAGATCCTGTGTCACCTCCATGATGAAGGACCCATGCAGACATGGACATTGCCACTTTCTCTTGTGCGGGATGTATCCAGCTGAGGCTCAGGGCATTCCTGTAGCACCAAGTACCAAAAAGGACCAACCTAAGGCTCCTTCTTACAGCTTTAGCATAAAGTCTGATCAAGTCGTTGGCTACAGAAGATATGAATGTGTTGGTGCCAACTAGCAGAAATGTAGCACCCTCAGGTCTAGACAGTGGCGGAGCAGCAGTTCTGCCTGCCATGCCCACCACGACAGCAGCAGACTAATGTATTTACTCCAGATCTGGCAAAGCATCTTAGGCAAGCTCACAGACTAGTCTGTGGCAGAGCTGGGAACACAATCTGATCCCTTGAGGTTCTGTCTAGTGCTTTAACCACATAAATAAATTTCTCATCTTATCTGCTCCCCTTTTCCTTGAACTCTACTTCACTGTATTTTTCATACTTAATTTGTTTCTGATCATAGGGAAAAAAACACTCCCTTTCAAATGCATCTTGTGCCAAACGAAAAGCAGATTCATGGTCTGAGATCCTTAAAGCCTTTCCTGCTCTAAGCCTGTGTGAAATATGTTCTTCGGGTGTTCATTAATTAAAGATTGTGAGATGGGAATTTTAAGTATAGTAATAAATCTACTCAGCTAAATCATAGCACTGTGGATTTCATCCAAGTGGGGGTTTATTCTATTAGGTTACAGAAAAAGTTTTGTGAGACAAGAGGAGCAAGTCAAGATGTCAGTGTCTTCAGTGATGAGGCAGTGAATGTGCTGATCCCTTGTACAGGATGAGGGGAAATCTCTTGCACTTCCATTGTCCACAGAAGTGGCAAGTGGTCCAGAAACACTGCAACTGGGGCACCAAAGGGCTGTGGGTTGGCTGGGAAGGTCTTGGTGCTGGCAAGGAAACAACAAATCTCCTAAATTAAGCAGGGTTGGCCATGAGAAACTGGTAGGTAGAAAGGTAAGACAGTAACACAGCGACCTGAAGACCTGGAAAGTTATGGCAGTCAAATGAGCAGCTCGGTCTTACGGGGGATACAATTCTGCAGGCTGGACTTTTCACGCAGTTCACTACTCCAAGCCTTCAGGTGTTGCAATATATTTGAGTTTGCACAGCTTGCAAAGAAACACACCGTTTATTGCTTGCTCTTGAAGCTAAATACCTTCTGTCAGCCATATAGATACTCACACAACTTTTTGCCACTACCCTGGTGGCTGTCATGATGTTCACTCTTGCACTTTCAGCCCCTCCAAGAGGAACAAGCATTGTGATAGCCTTTTCCATGACTTCCCCCAGGCCATTTTCAAATCCCTCCTTCCTTAAACTAACTTGCCTGCAGAGATCAGCATCTACCAGGGACAGCTGATACTCTTCATGTCTCCCAGGCCTTCATGTCTCTGAAGAAATAGAGACTTTGAAGCACAAAGTGTTTCATGTCCTGGCAGGATCCCGTCTCAGGGACTCCCAGCCTGCACAAACGTGCTTGCTGTGCAAACTCCGAGCACCTTTTGCCTTCTCCTGGGAGCAAACCTCTCACAAGCGCTGCTTTAGATGCTCTCCCCGCTCCCTGTCCTCAATCTCTTGACTCCTGGCATTTTCCATCTGTGCTATTTCAGCTGCTCTGCTGTGTGTCTTTCCAGCCGGGTGGGGCTAAGCTATAAAAGGGATCTGACTATCTTCCGTCTCTTGGCGCGAAGCCGTGGGTTATACACAGCTCAGCTCAATCATTCCATGCATTCCTTTCTCTCCCGGGGAAAAGCGTAATTCATTGCAATGGGTTTTTTTCCACCATGCCCTCCCAAGACAGAAAATTCTCCCCTTCACAGCTGCCTTGACACATAGGTCTTAGGATGAGTTTATCTCAAGCATCTTGTGTGTAGCAAGGTTCCATGGCAGCCTTGAATAATAAACAGATCTTGAAAGAGTGTGCAGCGTGCATGCAGCCAAGAAAACACTCTGTGTTCCTAGAGAGACATTTCCACCCTGATCTTCTTCCCGCTGCCATTATCCAGACAGAAATACATGGCTTTGACTAACTACCTACTGATGCTCAAATGTCAGCGTTTTGTTTAAACCTGCTGCAGTTATCATTCAGTGGACTGTGATCCAGCTGCATTTTAGAATCATTGAATCATTAAGGCTGGAAAAGCCCTCCAAGATCGTCTGGTCCAACCACCCCCTACCACCAATGTCACCACCAAACCATGTCCCCAAGCACCACGTCCAACCTTGCCTTGAACACCCCCAGGGATGGGGACTCCACCACCTCCCTGGGCAACCCGTCCCAATGCCTGACTGCTCTAGCTGAGCAGAAATGTCTCCTCATTGCCAACCTGAGCCTCCCCTGGCACAACTTGAGGCCATTCCCTCTGCTCCTATCACTGGTTACCTGTGAGAAGAGGCCGACCCCCAGCTCCCCCCCCTTCCTCTCAGGCAGTTGCAGAGAGCAATAAGCTCTGCCCTGAGCCTCCTCTTCTCCAGCCCCAACCCCCCCAGTTCCCTCAGCCGCTCCTCACAGGCCTTGTGTCCCTGGCCCTTCCCCAGCTGTGGGTGCAGAAACAAAGGTATGGGACTAAGCAGGCCAGAGAAGCCTTCTGAGAGTTACATCTCCTTCCTATGAGACTGTCATGTGTATTTATCCAACTCTTTTCTCGTGTCCAGAGTGGTAACGGAATGTGTTACAGAGCGAACGCACACCATCTCTGTGGTCTACGGAGTCGGTTTTGCTGGGAATTTGGAAAGGCCAGTAAACCATCGTGCCTTTAAGATCTTCTGCATTTCAAGCTTCAGACCGCTGGATAAATATTTGGTTTACGCTGTGGGCAGCCTCTGGAATGCGGCTGTGAGCTGTGCAGAGATGTGAATGCCTGGGCAGGGTGAGAGGGCACCGCCTCGCTCCGAGGGGTCTCGTAACCGGAGAATTAACTTCTTGGAACAGCCATTGCGGGTTGGCTGCGCTGGGCAGTCCCCAGAGGATGCCCTGGAGGAAATGGCTTTTCTCTAACACAGAAATATGACCGTGCATTCTGGGTTGTGGGTGATGCTCTCTGGAAAAAGGGTGATGGGATTTTGAATGAGAAGTTCATGCAAGGAAGGAATATTTTGTCCGTTTTCTGGTCATCCGCTCCAGGGTTTGTGGGGCACATCCTGTTTGAATAGTCCAGTTTCTGTAAGCAAAGATCTTAATTTCCATTTGAATTGTGGAGGATTTTAGTGTGTCCCTTTGCTAGATTTGACAGAAGACTGAGCACGTACTCAGTGTTTTGGTGACTTCAATGAGAAAAAACTTCTAGGGGTCTGCTCAAGTGGTGACTAATTAATTACAGACATACCAATCTGGATGTTTATTCCTGTAGTTTTGAGCCAAAAGTGACTGTTGTATTTATTGCTGCTGACTCTATCTCCATTTCTTTTGCAAGTTGATCAAATTAGGTCTGTGAAATAGAACAGTTAAGGATTCAAAGTTTATTGTCCGAAGATAATACCACACAGATTTATCGCTTTGCTACATGAAAATTCTAATATTTAGTATTGTGCAACAAACTTTTCAGTGTCAGAAAAAAATGAGTGGCTGAAATGCTCACAAAGTGCCTTGTTTTCTAGCTCTTGCTCCAGGGACAGTGTCTGTGTTTGAGGGAACTGGAGCTTCAGGTAGTGCAGGATCTGTATTTAGCGGCTGTATTTCTTTATCCCATCATTTATCACCATGACCTGGTCAATGGGCTAACTTTTATAGGAGTGGACATTTAAAATGAGTTAAATTCATCAGTGATAGAAGAACACACAGGAATCTGACCACCTAACTAGGCATTGGGTATCATGCCTGTCCACGAAGTGGTTACCAAATGTGTCGTCTGTTATTCAAGCCTGAAAACAAAAGAGGCAGCAAAACAGGGAGAGTTGGGGACTTCTCCCTAATGGCAAGACTTTCTCATTGCTACAGTCCTGTTAAACGGATTGCTATGAGCATTGGAGGAAGCCTATTAATGAAGAAAATTCATCTTATATTGTAGCCCTGGCTCTGGATTGGTATTTATGATAGCAACTGGTTGCAGACCTCCTCATCTAAGCAATACTCAGTGTATACAGTTTATACGCTGTATATACATACTGGAGTATGGCAAACGAGATGTTTCCTCATAGCCTGTGGGGAGCAGACCACAGCTCAGGCTTTCCTCTGAACTTTCTCTTCTCAATTATGGCCTCTGCTACTACTGATCTAAGTCATCAGATAGGTACATTATTCAGAACATATAGGCTGTGAGAATAAAACAAGATACACTTGTCCCTTTAGTGAACCTGGATTAGAAAAACATACTGGGAACGGCTGAGTAAGCATTATCATGGAACACACATGTTGTGAATTTCCACGTATTAGGATGCCATTCAGTTTAGATTAGAGAGCTAAGACCTATGTAAAAGGCTGCTTATTATGTTGTGTGATACCACTTGCTAGAGCCTGCAGGGAAGAAGGGGGATGCCTATAAGATGCTCCCTAGGCTGTAGCCTCCTGAGGCAGCAGCATCAGAGGAGCAGGAGGAAGACAACACACATCAACATGAAACCTGAATTTTGCATCAGCAAATCTCAAAAACCTGCAAAAAAAAAAAAAATAAAGACTCCTCATCAGTCTCCCTTTACAGATGAGCAGGCCAATGAACAAGTACACAAAGAGATGTCCTGAGCATACCTAGCAGAGTACAGTGTGGTACCCAATGCACAGTGATGAGCACAAGCCACCCTGCTCTGCAGTTCTGCAGACAAACAAGTGCTATGATCCCTCTCCCCACCAGCTCAGGACTGTGGCCAAAAGCCATAAAAGGCTTTTATTCCATTAAAGGAAATGGACATTTTTAAGGCCATAAAAAAGCTCAGGTCAGGGTGACCTGAAAGCCTGGAAGACATCAGAGTTTTCCCATAGTGCTGTCTTCGGCTTCAGACTTTCTGAGTTTTTCCATCCAGGCTATACATCATTTTGCAGATTCTATGTTACATACGTTCATGATATGGCCACTTCTAACTACCCACATAGGTACGATGCTCTCATTATCTTTGTGCTTCCGTTATTGCAATGTCCTTTACTCTCACCCGGACAAATACAAAGCAAAGACTTCTTGCCATTCAGTAGATCATTTAAAATCATTTTATCCATCTTACCCAACTTTATATTCCTTCATGCATTTCTGTTTTTTAGGGTATGATCAAACATAAGCTGGTTTTCTTTCTTCAGGCCTCTTCTCAAGTATCTCATATCTTATATTTTATATTTTGTATCTTCTTCCTTTTGGGGCTAAAAGTTCAGGTCCCACCTATAATGGATCAATTTGCCATGTCCTAGACCTCTAAAAAAAAAAAGATATTTTTAACTACTTTTATTAGTTATGCCTGTTTAGTCCATGTTTGTAGAATGTCTCATACAGCAAAGCCTTCAGATGACCTTAGATGAAGTCTTCCGACACTACTGGAACCTAAAGATAAAGATTTCTCTTGGAAGATCAGTTCTAGATCATCAATAACGTGAGCTATTCTGCTGCAGAAAATTGTTCAAAGTTACTTTGTTGAAAGGAGGTAACAGTAGATAAACTATAGCAAACAGAGCATGGAGACCCATTCTTGCTGTTGTGTAGGGCTGGAGCAGAGGACCTCAGGTTCCCGAGGTCCTTAGCTTTAAAAGAAAGCTCTGGAAGAAAACAAAATTCCTCGAGCAACAGCAAAGGTGTTGCCATTAGCAGTCCAGTCACACAGTTTTTCATGCTCATTCCAACAACTCAGCAGGAGGAGTTAGCATTTCTGAGCCTGGGGATATTTTGGGTGTATGTATATTTTTTTTTTTACCTACATGATTTTTTTCCAGTCATAATCTGATAATCTTAATGTTCTGGAAAAAAAAATGGGGCAAACAATTATTGCTCCATGCAGTCAACATTGTTTTCATTTACTCCATTACAGCACAGACTGGTCGGAAAAGAAGTCTTAGTCATGAATTTAACACCGCATGAAGGGAAATTCCTGGGGAGTGACTGAAAGCAGCGATCTCTCAATGTCTTTTTCTTTTTTCTTTTATTTTCTTTTTTCCTTTATTTTCTTTTCTCTTTTCCTTTTCTTTTTCTTTTTCTTTTTCTTTTTCTTTTTCTTTTTCTTTTTCTTTTCCTTTCCTTTTTCTTTTTCTTTTCTTTTCTTTTCTTTTCTTTTCTTTTCTTTTCTTTTCTTTTCTTTTCTTTTCTTTTCTTTTCTTTTCTTTTCTTCTTTTCTTTTCTTTTCTTTTCTTTTCTTTTCTTTTCTTTTCTTTTCTTTTCTTTTCTTTTCTTTTCTTCTCTTCTCTTCTCTTCTCTTCTCTTTTCTTTTCTTTTCTTTTCTTTTCCTGAGCACTCTATAAGAAACATCTACTGAACCTTTTTAAATGATTTGTCATTGTTTTAGTCTGAAGTCAGCACTTCACATCCACGTTCTGCTCCACACAGACTGTACTCACTTTACCTTTTCAGTGTCATGACTAGGTGTATTATTGCTGGGAGCAGAAAAAGGTCAAGATTTCCTCCCCTACCCAACCTAAGTCAGTATCAGGAGGGAACGTTTCAAAACCTTGTGACATGATGATTGCTTTGCAGCTGGACAGGTTCCTGATTGAGATGGGGGGTGGATTTACCTATAATAACCTGAATTGACATCTGTTGGCGCAACAGAGAAATTTGGCCAATATAAATAATGTTATCGAGCCTCAACATGTCTTACTCCATAGGAAGAAAGGCTTTAAGTTGTTTAAGTAGATCCCAAGAACTTCTGGAAAACACTGCAGGAATTAAATTATCATTAGTGAACTGCAAATAGACCAATGCCCAGTCTTTGGTCTTCATTTCCATCACTGATGCTCAACAAGTGCAAAGGCAGCGAAACACCCCTGGCCAGGTTCTCCGGGGAAACCTGAGGATATGTTTATTGCATGTTTAAGGATAAAAAGTGAGGACTCCTAAATCTCTCTTGAAGTCTATTTGGAATGATTACGATGGAAACCAGAGTTCAAATACCACTGGAATCTCTTAGATGTGGGCTCCTACAGCTTCATTTTTCATTCATCTGAATTTTAAGCACTACCACAAATTGATGAATGCCTGACTGTATGTAACACATTACATCCCACATTGCATTTCATCACTTCTGAACTCCCCAGGTCCTTCACAGAGAAAAACAGCAGCTGCCACTTACAAGTAACCACTTGCATTCAAGGAACCTGGATATCCACCGAGTGATCACACTGGCCCAGGTAAACCCATTTTACAGATACAAAATAGGGGCACAGATAACAGGACTGGGATCAGTCTGACCAAAATTCTCCCCCTGATTAGGTTTTGAGTCACCCTGGGCTCTCCCTGTAAATAAGGGGAGATGCCAGCACTCCTGGGGTGCGATTCACCTCCATGGAAGCAGGCATCTAAAGCAAACCAGATGAATTGCAACCTAAAAGTGCCTATTTCTCCCTGCTGACTGCAAAGGGAGTCATGGGTGACTGGGTCATATATAGACAGCGACACAGCACACATCTAAACTTCTGTGTGAGATATCACATCTAGGGTTTGCCCAAGACCTGACAGCCAGTTAGCTATTGCAGAAAAGTCTGAAGCTCATTTAAAAGTGACATTCATTTAATTAACAAAAAATGAAATAAATACTCTACTCTACTCTACAATAATACAATACAATACAATTAAAAGCTGGTACTCTGATCTGAGGTCTGACTACTTTAACTGACTCAGAAGTTGTTATTCATCATTTTTAAATCTCTGTAGCAACAGGATGTCAATACATTGTGGACTACAGGATGTGTAGCAACTTTCTGTTGCAATAAGATTGTCGGCCACAATGAAAACTATGGAGGATCTCTGGGGGATGAGCCTCATGCTGTGTGTACAAGGCTTACAGGAGATGCAAGTGATTTCACATCCTACAATGTGTTCCACAAAGCATGGATGGCTGAAACACCGCAATTGGAAAACCTGACTTAAAATACCCTGGAATTTACCTTTTGTGTTACTGTTTATTCTCACAGTTGCTGCTGCACTTTGAGTTCAAAACAACAGCGGAGCATCTGGACCGCTCTTAGTGCTTCCTCCTGGCAGCAGGAATGGAAATCTGACAAATCCCCCATGGACCTGAGACTTGGGACAAATGGTATCAGCTCCAGGGGCTGATCTCAAAGCACACCCAGCTGTACCAGTGCTACGAGCTGTGGGTTTTAGGAGAAAGTCAGTGGTAATGAAAGCATATTGTCATCTCTAGATGGTCTGTGCTTGGTGGTCTCAAGACGTTTCAACAGTGGTCAGGTGCCGGTGGGAAAAATCATCACCCCAGTAGTGTTCATCTGGGGCAGTTGTTTGCATTTGCAAAAGAGAAGAACTGCTTGGAGCTGTACCAGTGTCCTTATCTCAGTAACTGGGTTTTATTCCTTGTTCTAGGGATGGTACCAGCAGGCACAGCATGGAGAGCTGCAAGGAATGGGAATTTGCAGTGCCTCTGGAGTGGGACCACCAGAAAGCTTGAAATGGTGGAGCGGTGCCTTCAACTGAAATAAGGTTTTCACACCAAAGACCCCCAAAGGGTTTTTTTCCTTACCCTAGTGCGAGCTCTGTTCTTTGCTGACTCCCAGATGAGTTCAGACCAGGACGGGGAGTGATGTTCCAGTGTTTCCTATCTTCTGCTATGACTTGTAAAGACGCTGTGACAACCCTTACGTTACAGGCACATTAGAGAATCAATAAGTATAATTCTCCAATATTACTGTCAGTTACGTTTCCTGGAGATATTTTTGGCATTTTTTTTTTGGTCAAATTCCTTGGTAAACCTTCATTCCTCTATAACAGATCACAACTACCATGCACTTGTTTCACAAGACCCCATAGCACTGCGGTTCACTTCAGTAATTATTTACAGTCTCTGTGTTTGAAACTGTTTTACCATGAAATTTTCAGGCAAATGAGTCAAAACTGGGTGCCTGCAGCCATACTTAGGGTTTCTGAGAAATGTGATCTCATTCAGAGAAGCGTCAAGAATTTTTCTCTGTCAATGGAAAGCAGAGGTGCTCAGCACCTTTGAAATACTTTCAAATTCAAGTGTCTAAATATAGATTTAAAAGCCTAATTTGAGAACCTGGTTTTAAAATGTTGGTCTAGAAAATTCTGTGGTTTAAGTTTTCTTCCACTTGCATATCTACAGAATGTAAAAGGTCTGGGGCAATGAACTATGAAATACTTGTGAATATTACATCTCACAAGCAGTTGCATTTCAGTAGGGAATTTGTGGTAAAGACAGTGGAGACTTTTGTTCAAATTAGGTAAGTGTCAGTTAGATGATGGCCCATTTCCCTTGAGGAGGTTATAAATAATAACAATAAATCATTTTAAATATCCTCTATGTGTAAAAATCCCATGAATTTATTCAAGTTGCAAACTATGTTTTTACTTTTATTGCATAATAAGCCTAGAGTAAACAAATATGTACAAAAATATACACATCCTTTATGCCATTTCCTTTAAAACCAGATAACATTAATTTGGTTAGAAGTCATTTAACCAAGATTTCTGTTGAACTTTCACTGAATTATAGGAATTTACATTATGAATTTGGTTTAACATCTTGTCTGTTTTTGTTGGGAAATACTAAGAATAGCATTGGGATCATCTGGGACAACAAACCCCAAATCTCTCAACATTGCCACTCTCCTAAAAAGCAGCAGATTGCACAAAAGAATGTTTTGCTCACAATGTTGGTTTTTGATTACAGACCATGTTTTCTTCTGTATTTGAGTAATAAATTGAAGTAAATGTAGCAAATTTACAAGTTGCTTATTGAAACGTCATTTAAAAGGTTTTACTTGTCATTTATTTCTACTCATTTATTCTTTTATATGGTCATAGTACCAGTAGGAAGTTAAAAAGAAAAAAAAAAAAATGCATAAATTTCATGATGTCATTTTTAGGATCACCTACACCTTTTAACAAGAAGTTTTAAAAATAACCATGACTTTCATTGCTGGTGTGAGTTTTCACCAGATACCTGCTGAGCTTCTGAACATCTGCATTATCTTTAGTAAAATGACATGTTTTTCCAGACTCAGATATTTTAAGACATATTAAGACGTAATTTACAATTTACATCACTCATTCCAAACAAACCGTCCCATGGAAAGTCCCCAGCTGCAAAGGTTTCAAAAAAAGTGATGAACTGGTATTTGGCAACGAACCTGACAGACCATTGTAAAAATTAAACTCAAGAGGAAAAGGGTGGGGGGTGTCTATTTTTTTAAAAAATTAACCAGCTTATACTGCCCCTCCCTGTAAGCCTATGATTTTGCTCCACAGCCAGTTCTGTTCTCAAAAGAAATCTTACTTGGTAACACAGCCCCGTATACAAAGACTCACACTGCACATCGCAGCTGTGATGATGCACCCTGGGCCCAATCCAGTGCGGGCTGGAGGTGATGGAAAGGCTGTGCATGCCTGGAGACACCAACCCCAACATCAAAGTCATCCTGAGAAGCACTTTGCGGAGCACCTCTGAACTCCCCAGGGCTCCTGAGGAGACCACAGCCCCCATCGCTGCTCCTCTCCCCAGCAGCACGTTGAGTGAAAGTTTAGTTGGTCAGTGAAAGATGAGTTGGTCATCATTTCCAAAGCATCTGGTGGCCTTTCCAGTGTATCTGAGAGCCCTCTGCTCCACAAAGGAAACTCAAGCAGAGCTCTGTGGTTGTGTTTTGGCTGCAGCCGTGCTGGGATTGCATATTATGAGCCAGAGAGCAAAACCCAAGGCTGTCCTCCATCCCTTCCCCTCTGAAAGGCCATACACCCAGTGTTGGCCCAAAACACTGCTGAGATTCCTTATCCACCACCAAGAGATGGTGTGGCTCTGGTAGGAAGACAGAGGAGGGATCAAACCAAGCACTGCACCAAGTCCTGAAGATCCAACCACCTTTACACTAACAGCAACACAAACAGCTTGCACCTCCAGGGATTTACATTGACATCAGAACCGCAAGTAATGAGTCCTAAGCAACTGAATCTGAAGAATGGAAAGAATTCATGAAAGACTTGAAAAGCAGGAAAAAAATCTAGCTGGAAGTGGTTGGACTTTGTGCAAGAAGTGTGTTTGGCCTAGTTTTCCATGGTCTTTGCCAATGTGAGGTGAAATTGTGAGTCAGTGTGGGCCTAGGTGGCCTGCTGTCTTCAGGCCTAGCTGTGGGAGCACAGCCCAGGGAAGCGTGCTAAGGAGGAACAACTCAGAGAAAGCAAAAACTTGCACAAGATTATTTCCCTTGTACCTTGGCAGCCACAGTTTGAGTTCAGCCACAGTTTCATAGCAAGAAACTACTGCTCACTGCAGATACATTCCAGACCCTTCACAGTTTGAGGAGGACAGCATGACACCTCTATCTAGGCAGAAGCACACAGCTTAGGACATTACAATGTCATTTTTTAAATTTTTTTTAATGTTCTGTATGCTCCTATCTCTTAGGATCTCCCATCAGATGACTCCTAGACAGCAGCTGTGTGTCTTTATGTCCAGTATCAGCTGAATTTGGAACAGCAGCCTAAGAAACCTGAGCTCTCAGCAAAGCCCAATGTGGGTCTGTCCCGTGCTGAAGGCTGAAAACATCCCTTAGAGGTCTTAGGAGTGAAGAACTCAAGTTCTTCATTTTCAGGCCTCACCTGTGACCCCATGAGCTTCTGAAGCAGTTAACAGGGTGAGATGCTGTAATATTACACTTCAGGCCCTTTTCTGTGAACAAGGACGTAGGCTCCACAAGGCACAGACGTGAGGCAACCTCAGCCAAGGCTTGAAACTAGGCACAGATAAACATAATTAAAACAAAAGCTGCTCTGCAGACCTGAAGGTTGCAAGACCGAAAGCAGAATACACCATCAGACCAGAGCAGAGGAAATGAAGAAATGGAAGCAGGCTATGCAATGGGGACCTTACCGCTGGAGGAAACATCTTATCATACCTCTCTGACTGCTTGCCCGTAATTTCAGTGCTAGCGTCATTCATCTCGGAGCACAGCAGCAGCAGCACCAGCAGGTCTGGGGGATTTTTTTCCCCCTCCACATCTGTTGGCAGCGGCCATGCTAACTGAGACCGGCTTTGTGAGGCTCGTGATGAACTCTCACCGTGTGCGAAGGTGGCAGTGTGTTGGCAAATACATCCTGCCTTTCTCGGAAATGAATCTCACAAATTGGGTGAAGACATGCTGAAATCCTGCCAAACTTTCACCAGCTGCAAGTCCTCGTAGTTAACTACAGCTGAGACAACCCTGCAGACCTCTGGGCTATAGGAAGCCCCGTCCTCAGCCCCAATGGATGTCCCTCCAGCATTGATGGAGCTCCTATATTATAAGCCCAGTCCCCACTCTGCCACTCCAACCCTCTTCCACCAAGCTTGCACACCAACAAACAGCAAAACAGTCAACAGCACTGCTGTGATGGGTGAAGAAAAGCCTAAGCATCACAGCTCGGGGACAGTGCTTGGCTCAGGTATGTTCGTGCTTCTCCATCATTCATTGCTCCGTTGACCTGTACAAGGGGGTTTCAGCCCCTGACATTGCTGCAAGGACCATTGCAGATCCTTCTCCAGACACACACCTCATGACTTCAACGTGTGCAAGGTGGGGACGTCCCCAGGGGCTGGCTTGGTCGCTGTTTCTGATGAACAGCCTGGAAACCACCACAGGAGGTGAAACCACCGAGGAGGCTCTCAGCAGCCTGCCAGTGCAGCAACTCAAGCACGGTGCAGCACAAGGGCACCTCAAAACACTGTCAGTGTCTTCTGGGCAGAATGCTGAGCCCTTCTACTCTACAGTCCCTGGGCAGAACAAGAGTAAGGTCGTTCTGGTACCTCTGGGGGTAGAAGACACCAAAATCCAGTCCCTGTGCCCACCCTGGGGACCTCCTGCTTGTTCCTGTACTTAATGGCATGTGAAGTGGTAAATGTGGTGAAAATCAGTGATTTACATACAGCTTTGGAGCCTGAGGCTGCTTTGCTAAAGGACGAAAAGATCACATTGGCCAGCAACTTTTATGCCTTATTCCCACACACCAGATAAGATTTGTCTTTCAGATTAAAAGACCGTGACATTTACAAACCACCGTGCAGTGTGGGCTTCCGGATAAATAATTATTCAATCCCAATTCACCTGCTGTTCCTGGTCAAAAGTAAACACTCAGACGTGGAGAAAAAGGCTCATGGGACTTTGCTACAGTGAGATAGGACTAAAGGGCTGGCAAGAAGAAGCCAATCAATGCACATATATAATTGGGCACAAAGACTTCCATTTACCTTGAGATGTGTGCAGCACTTTAGGTAGAAAGCCAATGAAACCGTGCTAAAAAAAAAGAGATAGGTAGCAAAGGTCAGGATTAGCCCTTCCTGCAAAGGTAACCCTCAGCTTTGTTCTGCATTGTGTAATAAGAGATAATTAGGTATGGCATTGAACAAAACCCCAAAGCATGGCTGTTAATAAACACAGTGATGCTACAAGCAGTTCTCAGATACACTGAAATTGCTCTGGGAAAGAAAACTCCAGGGGCACCGAGATTTCGGTAAATGTCAATGAACCTTGTGTGGCACTGAGTTCCCGGTGAAGTGGAGGAAGAAATCAATTTGCTTAGTCATTAGCGAGGCAGTCATTGCTATCCACAGAGCCACCCCCGTTTGTATGTGGGATGACGCTGTATTGATTGCATTTTTTTTAATGGGGTAACTGGGAGGAGCGGTCAGGGCACCAATTTTCCCCGAAATTTCACCACACACACTTACTCTGAAGTTTTCATCCCTGTGGAATTGTACTGGTGTGAATTTGGGGGAACAAGGGAAAGAATGACAACTGCTCCGGGAACAAAGCGCAAAGCACTGAGATTTGACGTGACTTGATAATGGTTTTAATGAATTTCACTGGTGTGCAGGATCGGAGCTATGATACATCACTGACTGTATCCCTCTGCTAATTAACTAGAGCCCTGAAGCAATTTTTCCCCTTGTATGTCATTGAAGCACAGCCCGGTCTTTCCTGCCTGCCCCAATAAACTGATTAATATAATTAACAGTCAGATTTTATGTTTACTCCAACCCACTTATTACCAGTCAGCCTGAGCCAAAAATTCACTTCCCTCTTACTGACAAGCCAACTATTTGCATTATTATTTTGTTTCAGACTCTAAACACCCTTCAATTTATACTGGTGAGTCAATCTCCTCTAGCTGTAAACCACTGGCTGGCAATTTCCCTGGGAAGAAAAAAATAAAAATAAAAAAGAACCAGCTAAAAAAGAACAAGCTTTCATCCTTCTCAGCATCTTTGAGAGAGGGAATGAAAGCCACCATGCCAAGGGAATCCTCTTGCTACTTTTTAGCCTCTCTGCATTCAGTCTCCAAACCTTTATGGGGACAAGAGTTGCCATTGGGGTGTTTTGTACACCGAAGTCCCTGGGCAAGTTCCCTCTGCTGTTGGCAAATAGGGGTGAGCATGAAGCTGGGGTAAACACAAGGAGGTAACATCACAAGGGAGACCCTCCTGGGCATGTCACGGGGCTTGGGAAAGGAAACCCATTTCTTCCATCAGGGTGGATTCAAGCTGACTGCAGTCTCCTGGTCCTCTTCCTCCATGTCTGCAGTTCCTGGTAAACTGCTGAGTAACTTCCAGGTGGGCTAAAGGCCCAGGAGTATTTTTAAAGCTTTGTTGCTTTTATTTCTTCTGTTTATCTTTCTGTTCCATGATGACAGCTGAAGTAATCCCAGCCTTTATGAATAAACTCAGTGTTTCACCTGTGTTTAGTTAAAGACCATGAGGTACAACACTTCGTACAAACACAGCCTTGTCAAAGGAACTATGCATCATGCATTGTGCTGGAAATTGTATTATCCAATTAATTAATTACTCTATTTTCCATTCGGCCAAGACCTCAGCTGAAAGTTTGCTAAGAGCTGTCCCAGCCCACCTCCTTTCGTTACAGACTAGCTGACTCTCAGCCTTTTATTATTATTATTATTATTTTCATTTTAAAAAATGCAGATGTGACTTGGAAATTGCATTATGGGGTTCTTTGTTTTACTTAAGTGTCTGATAATCCATCTAAAAGGCAGAAGCAGATTTTTGCTGGACAACTTTCAACTCGTAAAAAGAAGCAATGCTTCCCCTCCCTCCAAAACAAAACAAACAAAACAAAACAAAAAAACCTCCCTAAATTTCCAGTGAAAATGTTACATCTGAGCAAACTACTGGCGTCACTTTCTTCTCTGAGATGAATCTTCATCCATCTCCCATTAATCCCTTTAGCCAAAGCTTGTAATGGCCAAGTACAGTTTCGTCAGTCCAAGCCCTTAACCTCCAGTCCTTCTTCTGCTGGCAGCCCAGAGCCTGAATATTTTGGGACAGATGCTCAGGGCCATGGATCATTAAGAAATAAAGATCATTAAGAAATAGGAGTTTGCTTTTCTCAGAGTTAGTCTGGAACATTTCATTCAACGCTCATTATCCTGCATGCTGCATTTTTCGTTTTCATTGTAATTTTTAACTAAAAGGTCTATTTCCTATTTTCTGACTGCAAGTGAAATAAACCACAAAGAATCTCTCTTCTCATTAAAAAGAGAGAGAGAGAGAGACTGTAACAGTGGTCTTGTGTGGATCTCTCAGGAAAAGAGGACATAACAACTACAAAAGGTTCAAGGCAAGAGGAGAGCTCCACACCCTTCGCCCAGGAGACACAGACTGCAGCACTTTGTGCACCACAATTTGGAGCGCCCAGCTGTTCCTCTGTGAGGTTGTAGAGATGCACCAAGGTGTTATTTCTGATAATCTTTTGGGGGTTAAAGAGAAGAATTTACATCCTGAATGAAATGGGAGATCCAACAGAAGACTACATTGACTTCATCACCGGATGTCAAAGCTTGATCTCCAATTCCAAGGGGAGGCTCAGGTTGGCAATGAGGAGACATTTCTTCTCAGCAAGAGCGGTCAGGCATGGGGACGGGTTGCCCAGGGAGGTGGTGGTGGAGTCACCATCCCTGGGGGTGTTCAAGTCAAGGTTGGACGTGGTGCTTGGGGACATGGGTTAGTGGTCACATTGGTGGTAGGGGGATGGTTGGACTAGATGATCTCGGAGGGTTTTTCCAACCTCAGTGATTCTGTGACTCTACGGTTATATAAATCCTTGCTTGGAAAACATGTTTTAGTCAGGAGGTCACTTATTCTGTACATCCTGAAATGGTTGGAGTGGAAGATGGGACCAAAACGCTTGGAGAGCTTTTCACCTCCTGTCTGCATGTGGAAAGAGATTCAGTTGCACCCTTCCTCCCGCTCTCCCCTCCGCAGGTTTCCCCAGGCAGAAATCTCAGGTACATGTGCTGGGAGGGACCCCAAGTACACCACGGCAGGTCTTGTGGTTGGGGTGATCGGCCCCGAGTTCACATGGAGAGAATCAACTTAGGTGAAGTAATGGATCCTCTGCACTTAATGTGACTTTAGTTTCCTTTTGTTTCTGAAGTAGACTCAAGTTTTCAGCTTTTCAAAAATCTCAGAAGAATTTGCAAGAGGTTTTGGGTTTCTGTCTCAAGCTTGGGTACCCCCTGAGTTTCCACCTAGGCTGCACCCAACACTCCTGAGTCTCATTAGGAGTTTTCTCTCCTGTTTCTAGACCAACAGGAATTAGACTCCCATTCCACCAGAGGGGCACTTGGGTGGTACAAAAGGTGTTGCAATACATCCCGTTTCATGGCCCAAAACCCAGGAAGCCAGCCTGGGAGGGTTTCATGTTGCCCAACTGGGCACCCAACTTGGCCACGCATTGCTAGTGAAATGGTGCTTTGTCTGGATTCCCTTTATCAGTCCTCTGACACAAGCCAGTTACACTTTCCTATTGCCCTCTCTCCTTACGTGAAAGCCATAACCAAGCTCTTCGTGCATCATATGATGAACCTCCTCTCTGAAGCTCTGGAGCTAGCTTAAACTCACCCTTTCCCAAATGAAAGAGAAACTAGAAGATGAGCACAAGGAGATCAGGCAGAGAAACACATATAAGATGCTGTGAATCCTATAAAGAAATCTTAAGTCTTCATGATTTAGGATGGATGTCTATTTACTCATGAAAACATGTTTGAAATAAATATCTATGTGTTTTTACCTTTTCTACACAGCAAAAAAATAGACCAAGAGCACATGAAAATCTCTTCCAACAAATTAGTACCACTCTCTGTAGATAGCTTTTTGTTTTTCTAGTTTTTAATGATAATTTTTACATTTGAAAGCTGTAAAAATAAAGCTTTTGTGTTATTTTTTTCTGTTGTTATTTTACATTTTTTTGTAGGAAGTACAGCGTGGTGAGGCTGGGTTTTTGACTTGGGTCCATGGGAGAAGAAAGGTAGTAGTCCTCTTGCCTGACCGATGCGGAGCAGTACGTGGGCAAATTTGGGAAGGAAAGAAGAAAGAAAGCATGTGAGCTCATTTAATTTTATTAGCTAGCTATGGAGTCCACCAAAGAATATATTGCATAGGTCATTTCTTCCTTCCCTGTCTTCTAGAACTGAAAAATTACATTTTGGGAGGAGCACAACTCTTCCAGGATGTTTTTAGTTGTTAGTAAGGGAGCTGTTACAAAGGTAATTGTACAGAGAGGGAAAAAAAGATACTTCAAAATTAATTAAAATATAGTGGGACAGGATGATGCAATGGTTAATTCTGGAAAGAGGAACAGCCCTGTGATCCACCTGACCTTGTAAAAGAGGTTGGGAGCCTAGAAAATGGTTGATTATGGGTCCAATTTCCATTGGCAGAAATGCTACTACTGGAAGTTTGTGGCTCCCAGAGCACCACAAAACTTCACTTGTCAGCCTTTTATTACCATCGTTGGCATTGAAAGGACAAGAGGATACCTGCACAAAAAATCACTGAGGGACACGTTCTTTGCCTTACCCTTACAAAAAGACAGGGTTTGCAAGAAAAAAAAAATAAAATTTAAAATTAAACATGAAAACCAAATTCCTACATGAGAATACGCCCTGCATCAATTTCTCAGGATAAGAAAAGCCACATTCGGTGATGCATTAAAGATCCGGAATTGTACCATCTTCATAATATTTTCAGTTTAAAGTTGGATAGAAAAGTGCATCTTGCTACATACGAAATGTCAAGGACTTGGAAGGTTTGTGCTCCAAAATAATGGGTGGTCTATTCTCTAGACCAAAATAAATGTGCAAGGATTTTGTGGGAAAAAAAAAAAAAAAAAAAAAAAAAAAAGAAAGAAAAGTAGAGTATCAAGACTCTAGAAGATGAGCAGATACTTTGTGGAAAGTAATATCCAGCCCTGCCTAGTCTTTCAGGCATAATCTGGCTTAGTAAAATAATCCCAGACAGGCTCACAGTCTGGATATCAGTGTCAGTGCTGCATGCATATTTCTGCTACACCTCTGCCCTGGGCAATCCATCCCTCTCCTGAAGTGCCACAAAGCACAGTCTGGGAAAAAGCACGGCATGTTCTGACACCGTGTTTGGTAGGGACTGTGGTTGTGCAACACGGACCCAAAAGAAAGAGTCCAAATCTATTTCTTGTGTCTTTGGGTAAAGGATTCACAGAAAATACAACACATTTAGCTAGTTGGGTTGGATATGGAGGTGACATCAGAAGATGTTGAGTGGCTTGCTGCTTCTTACATCAAACAATGAACATCATAAGGTCCATCAGCACTCCACTTTTCCCTTGCTTTGCTCAACAAACACCCCGTTTTTGCCAAATTAGAGATTCAGCTTGGCTACATAAAGCCAACAGCCAAGGAGGGGAAGGAGCAATGCTGATATGTTTCAAGCATTTTTGCTTGGGATGAAAAAACAACTTGCATGGGCACAGATGCTACCCCACTTATGAGTGGAACCTGTTTCCAGCAAAGCCAGAGAGTCAGTGGCAAAGCCAGAAAATAAACTTAGGATTTGAGCCCTAGCCTAGTGCCCTGTTGTCTCTAACTGAATACTAAGAGGAAATGAAAAAGCAAGGGAAAAGAAAAATAGAAAAAAAAAAAAAAAAAAAAAAAAAAAAGGAAAAAAGGAAAAAGAAAACACTAACCTAAAAAGAAGAATAACTTCTGATAACTTCTGCATGGAAATGTGGCTGCAGTGGCTATGGATATTTGATAACAGCATGGACACAAAGCAGATGCACAGTCCCAGTATTTGTTGGCAGGAGTTGTCCAGCAACTCGACCCAGACTGCTGAAGGCAGGGTGAGATGGGAAGGGAGCCTGCATGTGCTATGCATCGCTTGTGGTGTTTTTTCCCCCACCTACTCACACAGTAGGTTTGTGACTTGAATCTGTTTATTTTTAGTGGGAAGCCCGAGTAGGTAAATACGCGCTCTGAGCTGATATTTCAGGCAGGGAGGTTTAATTACGTACGTGTGCTAATTGTTGTTATGTTTCTGAGCATTATTGATTTTGGACTCACTCCTGCACACCCCTACGCACCAGAAGAGGAGAGGTTGTTTGGCTGCTATCACAAACACAGCTACTGCTGTACAAACTGATCAGGGAGCGGGATTTTTTTTTCCACTGGGTCTTTGCTGGAAAAGTCGGAGCTGTTGGAAGCTGCCAAAAAGGTCTTGGGAAAGAAGCTGTCCATTTATCTGCAGAGGAGATGCTCTGGACGGGCACATCCCCACATTACATCTGCAAAACGCAGCCACCAAGAGGTACAGGTGATGAGGGACTGAGCCTCTCTTCGTGCTCTGTGTTTCCTTCTTTTGCTGCAAGAAGCCATGAGATCAGCTGTGCCAGCACCAAAAACAGCAAAGAGCTTTGCCCACCCTGTCGATTTTTTTGGTGGCTTACACCTTTCCACGTCTGATAAGTCAATGAAGCCGATCAGGGTTCAGGTCAGTAAGAAATTGAGTCTTTCTCCTTCTCACGTGGTAAATCTGCAATCCTTCAAGTGGTTGTGTAAGCGCTTGGCCGTGCTCCAGTCACCCCAAGTCCCACAAGCAGCACGAGATTTCTCTGTTGTGCACAAATATGTCCTGGGGCATCCTTGCATGGGAACTTTTCCTAATGAAAACTTCATCGAATGGAAAATTAACACTGAACATGGGAGCTTCGGGCTAATTTCATTTGGATACCCAATTTCATCCAGACTTTTTGGGTCAAAACCTCCGAGGGTAAAGGCCTGTTTTTGCAGAAACGCTCCAGTTCAGTCCCAAACCTGACCTACGTTTTTTGGGTAATATAAAAATAAAACCTACTATAAACAACCCAAAAAACCTTAAAGCAGATGGGCAAATAAATTGCAAGGTGTAGTAAAAATGAGTTAGTAAAAACTACGTGATTGTGATTAAAACTGAGCATGGAAAGGCAAACCAGAGTTTAAGACTTTAAATGACCCAGACCAACTTAGACTAGCTGATACCTTAATATCACTCATAGCTTTATCTTGTTTCCACTTCTTTTCTAGTCTATAAATCAAAAAACCTCTAATCGCCCTCACCCCAAGCAGATCTCTCTTCTAATCACATTGTCAGGACAATATGTCTTTGTAATATTGCAGATGCTCAGGAACGTCTCATAAACAGGATGTAAGTGAAATATCTATTAAAAAAATTAACTAGATTGCTGCAGTTGCTAAATATTATTAGATGTTTCATAATACTCAGTGTTTTATGGCCAACATATAAACCAGCAGCTGCTGTTAGACAAGTTTGTTTTTCCACTCGTAATCAAATTTTGGCTTGTGGAAGGGTGTTATTTTGCTACTCTTATTCTTTTTCTTTTTTTTTTTTTTTTCTGGGAATTGTTGCACCAAGCACAGACAAACAGAAAAAACACTGTTATCTTAACTTTTTTTTTCCCTGGGTTTCTTTATTTTTGTGTTTAACCCACCCACCTACTCCCCCAGCTATTGCTGATAGCTGTCCCCTGTTGCTTTTGTGCTGCTGGGGATGGCTCAATGTGTCTGCAGCTGCTGCACAGGGGATGTTTTCCAAGTCCCACACCTGGGTGGCTGCCCCAAACCCCTTCCTGAATCCATACCAGCGTGAAGCTGGGCTGTGCCGTGGCTTTTCCATGTGTGCTGTTTTCTTACAGAAGAAAACCTGGAGGACACCTGCATGGCAAACACAGCAAAGCAGTCTGTGGTGGGTCAAGGTTTGGGATAATCACCACGTTTTTACAGGGTATGCACAGGGGAGTGCCTTCCTCCTCCAGCACTCATTGCAAGGGCTCCTCCATCTCATCTTCTGCGTGTTGGTGTTCAGCCGGGTCCCAGTTTTGGTCCTCTGTATTTGTTTCCATCCACCTTCTCTCCTGCTGTATTTCTACCAGACTTTGGAATCTCTGTTCCACCCTGGCACTGCTCCTGGCACTCTCTCCATCCCACCAAATGCCCAGGACCTGCAACTCAAACACTATTGTTTTTTTTTTTTTTTCAGGAAATAACTCATTTTCCTTCCAGAACCACCTCTACTCCTCCCATTGACTCCCACACCTTTGACTCTTTTTTTCTCCTTTGCTCTCTTTGCTGCAACATGTCACTTGGTCTTTTCTGTGATTCCCAAGTCCACACTTCCCTCCTTGAGACCAAGACCCCACGCAGTATGCAGCCATACACTTGAAGTTCAAAACAGAGCTGTGCAAAGACCTCTCCTCTTCTACCTTCACCGCTCCCTGCCTTTAAAACCTTTGTTTTTTTCTGTAAGGGCCAAGATCTAGATAGACCCTCATTTCAAAACGCACTGGCTTATCTCTATCTTTTCATCTAATTTCTCTTTTCTGTCTCTTCACATTCTTGGCCTTGTGCCTTTGCCCCTTCCCTGTGTTCATCTGTCAAACATTTTATTTTCTTCAAAGCGCTGCTTAAGACTCAGCCCTCCAAGCAGCACTCCTCTTTTCTAATCACTGGTAACCCCGGATAATCCTTACCATGAAATATTTTCCCATGCTCTGCCATGTGTTTAGCTACTTCAGATTTCAAAGTCTCCTAGACAGGGAGTATGTCTTATCTGTAATCTATAAAACACTGGTCACGTCTATGCTACCTTACAGACCTTATCTAACACATGGATTTCACTGCGGTGTGCTGTGATCAGCCACGAAAGGATGAGGAGGACCAAATGAGATGTGAAGTTAACCATTTAGAGCCTAAAACAAAGAACCCAACAAGAAGAGATTGATTTCACATGAGATTTTGATTTTATTGTAAAGAAATTATTATTCACAACTACATCTGAGCAAGGGTTTGCTTTCCCCCCCCCCCCCCTTTTTTTGTTTGGTTGGGGGGGTTTTTTTTTTTTTTTTTATTTTTTTTTTTTTCTTTTCTTCATTGCTTCCACCCAGGAGGAATTTCCTCTGAACCATAGGTTTGTGAATAAATATCCTCACATTGGTTTGTTCTGATGGCAACCGCTGTGCTAACACATCAGGTCTGGACAATCACTGGACCACGCTCAGGACTCTGACCCTGTCTGGCTTACTGGGAGAGTTGTAGACAGTGAAGGGAAGGTGTTGGGAGCGTGCGTACTGCCAAAAGCCAGGACGGTAGGGAACGAGGCAGAAAAGTCAGAAGTGGTTTTTGAAATCTAAGAAGAACACAGGGTGACCTTCAGTGCTGTTATAGTCCCCAAAGTGGTACCTCCAGACCTCCTACATGGTGAGAAGATAATTTGGGAATAGGTGGAAAGACAACTTTTAACATCAGCCCCCTGTTAAATCACCCTTGAGCTGTAAAAACTACCTCACTGCAAACACAGTCAGCAGTTTCCCAGTCTCTAGCAGTAGAAGGTTTGGCAGGACACACAGCACCAGCTGCTGTGTCTTGTGTACAAAGTCAACACCTAGATTGCCGTCCCCTTGTAAACTTAAGCTACAACGTGCGGCTGTTCTTAATATTCTCATATTCCACCCAAAGTGAAGTGGCTCAGCAGAATGACTCTGGCTGACCTGCTTGCATTTGTAAGCCTGGCCTTGATGCTGAGGCCAGGAGGAAGGAAAACGAACGCAGCTAACAAAGCCTGACTGCTGCAAAAGCTCCCAGAGCACCTCAGCGTGTTGCTGACCTACACAAACCACGGTGGTTCCAGTGGAGAAGAAAGGACGTGCTGTCAGTTGGTTTCAGAAAGCAGCACACTTACCCAGCCACCAGCAGATGTGTGCTCCGTGTGTATGTTACTCGAAATTTAGGTTGGATATTAGGAGAAATTTCTTTACTGAAAGGGTTGTGCAGCATGGGAACAGGCTGCCCAAGGAAGTGGTCGAGTCACCTGCCCTGGAGGTCTTCAAGAAATGTGTGGATGTAGAACTTAGTAGCATGGTTTAGTGGTGGACTTTAGTACTAAGTTACAGGTTGGACTAGATGATCCTAGAGGTCTTTTCCAACCTTAATGATTCTGTGATTCTAAGTACTGCCTACCTAGCTTCTGGTTAGTGGCACTGAAAAGTCCAGATTCTCCTACAAGCATAATCAAATTTAAGGTGAGAAGTAATTTTCTCTATATCTGAAAAATAAATCTCAGCATCTAATTCATTGGAATTGAAACTTTTGAGCAGGTACGAACCAGTCTAGCTCTAATGCCATCAGCGTGGGCTGATCGATGTACACACCATTTGAACCCAGCCATATCCTCTTAACCCAGCCCAGAAAACCACTTTATCCCCTATCAGAACCACAATAACCTAACCAGCCTCGGACATCACACGTTAATACTTGTATAGTTGCAGCCATGACCTCTAAGGATGCATAGGACACAGGTTCTCTCTGGAAGAAACAATATCTTTCACCAGGTCAGCTATGCAGTCCACAGACAGTAACATTTATGGCACGTGGAGCTATCTTCACAGCTGAAACCAGCAGTGGAGAAGGTGATTTGAGTGGTAAAAGTCCAGAATTTACCCACCTAGTTTAGGCAGTTCATTTTGGCAGCCCCTAAGATATTTTTGATCGAGGGCGTGTAGTGCTCTGCAGCCTGACTCATCATCTTGGCCCGGAATTAGGTAGTAAAGATGATCTATCTATAACCATATTAGGTAATAAAGATGATATATCTCTAACGGTTTTAGGTAATAAAGATCATATATCCATAATAGCAAAATAAGGCTGAAAATGAGCATTGCTGGTCATTGATGGCACAGGCTTCCTCTGGGGAGCAGATAACACAGGGAGAGCCCTGGATGAGGACAACGGTTGTGTTTTATTGTTCAGGCACCACCCAGGGATGTTGCAGAGCAGAGAGGAAGCAGGCAGGAAGAAAGTGATGAGTTGTCAATTAAAAGTTGCCAGTTAAGGAAAGAAGTTGCAGGGCCCTGCAGGGAAGCTGCTGAACGAGGACACCAGATGAGCAGCGAGATCAGCAGCTCAGGATGGCAAAGTAGCCCGAGGAAAGACACAGCGGTTGGTTAATTACATGAAGAAGGCTGGGGACCAGAGGGAAGACTCTAGAAGATGCATTTTTCTATTTTTCCTTTTTTTATTGAGTCAAGGCAAAGAGCAGAACAAGAGATTTATTTGCCTGGGGTCATAGAGACTCTCTAACCCTGATGATGAGAACCCCAGCTCAGCATTTTCACCACAAACGCATGCTGTCCCCCAAGGAGGGAAGCTGGTCAGCAACCTGCTGGTGTTTATTTGAGAAGAGAGGCCTGAGGATAAGAAAAACATTAAGAGAGAAGGGACAGAGATTTCTCTCACACATATGCAAATCACCTTATTATTATAGAAGTTTTCCACTGGTAAAAATTACATGTGTGTCATTCCCGTCTATGCCCACACACAGGAGCAAAGCTCACCTTGAACAGCACCGTTGGGTCGGCTCATGAAAGAGCTGGGTCCTGGTAAGGGATTATGGACAGCCATGGACCTTTTTTTTTTTCCAAAAGCTGCATAAAAGGGACTTTTGCATCTTTTTTGATACGGACGCTGCAGGTTTCCATGCTGTCCCTTCCACCATCTGAACAGCTTGGTGATGGCCATGCATCTTGACCAGTGCAGAAGCACTCCCTTGTGTTTTTTAGACTGGTCATTTAGTATTCAGTACTCGTAAAATCACTCAGTGCTGGATGGTCTCCTAGTCATTTGGATCCAACATGGTCTTCCTTGCTTCAACAAACAGCTTTCTTGCTCAGAGTCTCTAGTATGAAAGTCCGCCTGGATGAGCAGAGTCCAGGAGACAGGTCATCTCTGCACAAATCAGAATTTATTTTCCTCCCCTCCAGGTGTGTGCTCATCTCTGCTTCTCCAGAACTAGGCGCTGTCAGTTTTCTCTTCCATGAGGTTTTTACATTGCCCTCTGAAATGGAAGCTGGATTGCAGCCCTGGAAATGTAATGAACACCAAGGCACCAAGCGTGTCAGCTCTGTGACTCACAGCAAGTTTGTGTTTGGGACCCTGATGGATGCTAAAGTTTTGTCCTCTCCAGGACTCTCCATTACAGTTTCCACCACCTATCTCTAGAGACCATTAGAACATAACAGAAAACACATTGGACTTATCCAGAAATATCATCTTTGCTCAGTTCCATTCCTCAAAGAAAATCCCGTGAGGTTGTCCAGGAGAGCTGCCATGCTAAGCAAAGTTTACTTGCATGATGGCTGTATAGAGACAAAATTTAATTATGATTTCAGAGAATAAATTACTGCTCTCATCTCTCCGACCCTCATTTGTTTCTCTTACACGTGTTTTCCATACAGCCTTCAGTGGTTAACATAAGCGCATTATTCCACTACAGTAAACAGCTATCCTTCCTCCTTCTCAAAAGGACAAATAACAGAGGATTTCCCACAAATATTTTAATCCATCACAGTTTCTTCAGTTCTGGACTTCTGAGAACATTCTGTTCAAGATGCTTCTTTTCAAATAATGGCTTTTCTATTCTTATGTAAATCGCTTATATAATGTCACCCATTAAGAGTTGCAGAAAACATAAAAAGAACTAAACTGGGCCTGCACCTTTCGTTCACTCTTAGACATCACTTCAAATGTCAAGGAATGAACAGAAGGGTAAGAAACTAAATGCAGATTGGTAAAAAGCATCACTTCTCTCTTCCAGTTGAGTCTGGGAAAGAAGTGAAGAATTCGTGTCCATAATGCCATTGTATGTGGCATTACCCGAGTATTGGATTTGTTTTTTTTTCTGGTAGTAATTTGTTTTGTTTTGTTTTAGAGCCATTTCCTTTGTCAAGTGGTCATAAAAGACACCGGCCTGCTACCAAGCTCAAACTGCAAAATAAGAGAGTGATTAAATATTATTGTTCTTTGCAGGAAACCGTGCATCCCACTGTAAACAGCTTGTGCTGTTCGGGTTTGAGCTCAATGTGAAACATCTGCATGGGGTTGTTTATGCTCCTGCAAAACAGGAGAGAGCTCACAGCATGGCTGGACAAACCTGGCTTCATTCCTACAGGGCTTCGCGCAGGTGGCATCTGATAGAGACACCTGAGCCTTTGATTTGTCTTTTATGTCAATAAGTATATGCTCTTAGGTCCGTCCTTCCCCCCAGATCGTATGTTTAGGACAAAACTCACGTAAGTCATCTGCCAGCTCAGCCCTTCAGCATCCAAATACAAAGCCATAAAAGAAAAAAAAGGAAAAAAAAGGAAAAAAAAGGAAAAAAAAAAAAAACATTATGTGCTCATGTTTCAGAATTGAAGCATCCAAATAAACAAGTCAGTCTTTCCCAAGCAGCAACCTTCCTCCTCCTCCATTTTAATCAAGTTCTATTATTTGGACAAAACAATTTTATTTTCAATGAAACAATAAATGCTCGGTAGCTGAATCTAAAAGAAAACAGGGCTTGAAGCAATGGCACAGAAGCCCATGACAATCTAAAGTAACACTGGCCTTTAGTTCCTCATGTTAACCCATTCATATTATGTGCTCCTCACTGTCAGGGACATCAGAAATCTCATGGACTCCTTGCTTTCATCTTACCACAAGTCTTACCACAAGCCAGCAGTATCCTACATAATTCAGAAGAGAGAGGCATCACCTAAATAATAATGGAAATTAAAATTGTGTGCTAGTACAAGGATGTAGGGAAACAGGAACAAGTCCCAGAGTCTTTCTCACCTTACACCATCCTATTTCAGCCCTCCCCACTGCTCCACCACAACTCAGGGTGAGAAGAAACTAGAGCATCCTTTGGTAAACATCCAAAAAACCTTGATGCTTCAGATTCAGAGTCTCCCAGGAATGATGCCACTGATATTCCAGACAGTGAGCTTCCTAAAACCAAGCCCTTCTACCAGAAATATCCTGTGGTCATTGTCTGAAATCTGCTCATACAGCATATGGGTGCTCCCCAGAGTTCTCCTGCAGGGCTCTGCCTGCCACGGCTAACTTACCCCCAGAGCTGCTTTTCCCTGAAACACTTTTGATCACTCCTTAGGTCATTTTGCACCTTCTTTGATCTCTACCAGATATACTCTCGGGACAATTTGCAATCCTGCCTCATCACTGAAAAACAATGGTGAGTCCTCTTTGGTCAGGAAAACCACAGAACCACAGAAGGGTTTGGGTTGGAATGGACTTTAAAGGTCATCTAATTCCAACCCGTGCCATAGGCAGGGACACCTCCAGCTAGGTCAGGTTGCCCAGAGCCTCTTCCAACTGGCCTTGGGCACAGCCAGGGCTGGGGCACCCCCAGATCCTCTGGGCAGCCTGGGCCAGGGCCTCAGTGCCCTCAGAGGGAAGAATTTCTTCCCAAGGCCTCCCCGAAGCCACCCCCCTGCCAGGCTGCAGCCGGTGACCCTCGTCCTGTCCCCCCAGCCCTGACCAAGAGTCCCTCCCCAGCTTTCCTGCCCCCCCTGCAGGCCCTGGCAGGCCGCTGGCAGCTCTCCCCGGGGCCTTCTCTTCCCCAGGCCCACCACCCCCAGCTCTCTCAGCCTGGCCCCACAGCAGAGCTGCTCCAGCCCCTGAGCATCCTCGCGGCCTCCTCCGGGCCCGCTCCAGCAGCTCCGTGTCCTTGTGCTGGGCCCAGAGCTGAACGCAGCGCTGCAGGGGGGGCCTCCCGAGAGAGGGGCCCAGGGGGACAACCCAGGGGGACAATCCCCCAGGGGGACAATCCCCTCCCTCACCCTGCTGCCACGCTGCTGCTGCTGCAGCCCAGGGCACGCTTGGCTTTCAGGGCTGCCAACACACGGGGATGGCTTGGGGCCAGCTTCTCACCCCCAACCACCCCCAGGTTCCTCTCCTCAGGGCTGCTCCCCAGCCATTCCCTGCCCATCCTGGAGTTGGGCTTGGGATTGCCCCGGCCCTGCTGCAGGACCTTGCACTTGGCCTTGGTGAACCTCATGAGGTTTGATCCATCCATGATGATGGATCAGCACAAGGCATTAAAAAACAAACTTTTCATAAACAAATAGTGTGTGGAAGGAGAGGATGAATTTGTACACACCGCGACACCACAGTCAGGACACCATGGTCACAAACTGGGAGGAGCAAGGCCGTAGCCAAGACACCATGCTCAGCATGGAGCTTGTTGCAACAACACAGCTCCGCTGGGTCCCTGCCAAGCCAACCAGAAGGTATCTACACTAAGTCCTCTTGGGTTGGATTATTTATGTTTTGGTATTAAAATCTGACAAATAAACCTAACAATATTTTTGGCAGGACTCCAACGGCAGCAATAGTGCTATGTTAACGTAAGTTACTACTTACTGCACTGCAATACGCAACGTGTCTGGCCAAGGGAAGCAGAAGACAAGTCTGCTCAACAAGACACACCAGACAGCGTGAATTGCAGGACCAAGACTACCCCGTTTCGCTTGACTATTTTTTCAGTATTTCTTTGACAATGAGGGATAAACTCTCTAGAACCATGTGTATGATTTAATGAGAGGAACATAACAAATGGAGGACTCAAATTACAAGCATTTGAATTTTGATAAAACAACCAAAAGAAACAGGACAAAGAAATTCTAAATATCCAGGAGAAACAATCACTGTTTTCCACAGAAACAGAACCTGGACTATCCAAGTGCATCCCTACTTCCTCACTGCTTGTTATCTTCCAGAGCTCACCAGTGATCTCAAAAAACAACGAAAGAGTTGTCATTACTTTAATGGACATTGCCATGGACATTGTAGCAAATAGGCTGTCCAGGAAAGGTGAATGTTTTTGCAGGATGGGCTTTTTCATTTGCAGAGAACAGTATGGTATCGTCAAAGAGCCACAAAAACATGAAGCAAAGGAAGAAAACATGTTTTGCTCCTTGCAAGTTACTCCATAAGATTTGAGGGAATTTGTATCATTTCCATCCTTGCTATTGTACCATGAAATCTCATTACATCCAGGAGTCTGTACACTTCCCAAGGGGCAGCGGTAGTAATTGCACAGTTGGTGTCATCACACCTCTTGGTGGCATGATTGACAACCTGCAGTTCCCAAGCCCATGTCTCGGTTCATAATTGACCTGTTGAGCTCACCAGTCCTGGGCTACAAAAAGGGTCCTTAGATGGCTCCTCTGTCTCTCACGACCCCCAGGGGCTTCATCTATCTGTGAAGCAGTTTATGCATATCTCCAAAGACAATGCACATGTGCAACACGTCTTGCTTTGTGCCATGCAAGCAGCATGCCATGCACACTCCTGCCAAAAGTCCCATCCCACAGCAGCCTCTCTTCTGAGTCCAGATCTGCTCGACCTCATGCTTTTCTGCAGCCATCTCAACAGTCTACAGAACTTCTTGGTGATTTCCAAGGGGAATCTCACCCAGATTCGACCTGAAAACCTCCATTCATTATGTTACAGCCATCTGCTAGTCTCTGTGCTGTAGACATTATTGAAGCATGAACATGACGTCCAGGAAAAAAATGAAGACAAGAAGGGAAAAGGTAACTGTGAAGTCCCTTGGCAGGCACACAAAGGACATCCTTTCTGCCAGAACCAAGAACCAGGGTGTGATTCAGGATGAAAATAAAGCTCACTCTCTTAAGAAAGTTGTCAGACAGGAAAAGTGATTTTCAGTGGCTTTAAAAACTTCAGAAAATTTATTTTCTAGGGGTGGAAGGTGAGGAGGAATGAGGTAATGGAGTGCTTAGTTCACCTCAGTCAGGAATCTGATATCTTTGTTTTACTTTTAGAACCACCATAAGCTTTGCAAACAAGCGTGCCACCACCAAATCTCCCATCTGAGTACAAACCAGGACTTACCATGTCTCACCGTAACAGGAGCTGCAGCTCTCCTGGTGGGATTTTAGACATTCCCCTCCAGTTGTCCTGCTGACATCTGCACTCCATTGTTTCCCACATCCCACTCAACACTTGGCAGCTGTAGACATCACATACGTCTAAGGCAAGCCAGTGTCTAGATCACTTTTTCTTCTCAGCTCTTCCAAGGTAGCTAAAGCTTCGGGGTCAGAGTTGTCCATGTGTCTTCTTGTACCTTGCTTAAGAAAATTCAAATGGTCCAGGTTATGTTTACCCTCAGGCTCAATGTCTGCAGCGACGTGGGCCCCAGTCCCTGTTTATTTCAGCTTTAGGTTCCTATTTTATTTCCAGACTAGCCCACAATACTGTTCTACAGAGCGTCTGTACCGACGCTTATGGAAACAGAAGCAACTCTGAGCCCCATGGTACACACAGAGTAGAGCAGCTGATCAGATCAGGAAATTGATCTCCAAATCCATGCTAGCTAGCATCAGTCTAACTTGATAACAATAATTTGTAATAAAGCCCTATTACGTGCTCTCTGTACTCAGCCAACTCTGTTTTGTGGTTCTTTGTCTTAAGACACTTTCACAGATCTTTATCGTGATTTTGGTCTCCGCAACCCCTCCTATTGCAGGAGAACATGTCCATCCCTTAGGACAAATTCACAGGAGGCACTGAAGCAGTATCAGCAACCAAATGAGTTTGTATGGCCTCAAGGCAAAGCCAGCCAGGCTCCACCTTGACCAAAATCACTGCTTTACAGGGAAGGCACTCTCAAATTCACACATACGGACTTGCGTGTTGTGCATTTACATGGTAGGTTAGAGCAAAAGCCATAAATCAGAATAAAACCATGTTGTGGTCACCCGTGGATCTATATTTTTTTTTTTTTTTTCACACAAAAAGAGGAAGATGCGTGGTGCTCACTGACAACTATTGCACCCTGTTGTAGATTGATGCAATTGAGAAAACATTTCTGAGGGCCCAAATCCTTGTCCAGACACTTTTTCAGTATTAAGGATACTAGAAAGTAGGAGATCACTACAAAGCTGTGTTAGTTCCTTGCGTCACCGTAGTCCAAATGCGGCTGCAGGGTGTATGCACAAGTAAGAGTCCGGAGAGGAAAACAAATATCCCTATTTCTGGGAACACTGGAGCTACATAACTTTGTTCTCACTAAACTTGTGCTACTTCCTACTTCTTGTGGTTTGTTCTCAGGCTGTTTTTAACCTCTTCTCTACCCAATATAGTATTTCTATTTCATGTCCAAAACAAACTAAGGAAAAAACAGAAAACACAGCACATATGAAAAACAATTGAACAGAAACCTTTTCATTCCCAAAAGGATTTTGACCACAATTTAGGTCTTCCCTCCCCACCCCCCCCATGAGTTCACATGTTCCTATTTTAGCATATTACAAAAGCAGCACTGTAGTGCCTCTAAATAAAGCGTAGGCTCGGTTTTCCTGTTAAATAACAAAATGGACAGTTTAGGGAAAAAAATCAGCTGAATTTCTCACTGTTTTATAGGTGATTTTCCCTACCTCGTTACTACAGCCTCATATTAAGAAACACGGCCAGATGGGATGAGAAGGGGGATGCATCCTACATGCTTTGAGAACTTGTGAAGCAAGGTACGAAGAGTAAAGATTTTAAGAGCTATTGAAGAGCCTTTCCTTGACCCTTTGTGTTGGATTCTCATGTCATCCACGGTGATATCCTCCTCCTGCAGGACCATGAGAAGGGTTTAAAACTGAGAAAAGGAGAAGTCCCAAAGGTGCAACTATTGTGGGAAGAGCACCTTCTTCAGTCATAGGACAAGCAGAAGGGCAATCCCAACAGCAGCTCCTCAATTTTGGCTCAGGATCCTTACTTCTTTACACAGTCCCACTGTCCAAAACGGCACTTCCCTCCCTCACGGTACCCCAAAGTGGCTGTTTATCCTACGGGCTCTGCTTATACTGCTTATTTCAAAACAAACCTTTGCCATTTCCTGACCAGAAAAGCTGTGCTTTTAATTCTGCGCTGGAGACTTTGAAAGCCGAGGTACTGCTGCTTTCCACTATAAATAGCCCCGGCTCGCTATGACATCTCGCTGTGACATTTAGTTCAAACAAAGAAAGAAATCTTGACAGGAAACAAACAAACAAAAAAGATACAAAGAAGGAAAAAAAAAATAAGAAAAAGAAAGAAAAAAAAAACACACACAAAATAAAAGATATCGAGTGCTGGTATCTCTGGGAGAAATTCATTTCTGGATGAATTCATAGCCTTGAACAAGGTCGTGTTTTCCAGCCCTTGGGACATGTACATACCCCATAGAAACCGCCTGAGCCTGATTCTGGAGGAGGCAGACCTTCTCCACATGACACATGGCAGGAAAAAATATTCCAACATCTCTCAGTATAATTTCAAACTATTTCCTGGTATCGTTTTCACGCTTCCAAAAACCCATGGCTATCATCCCTCCAAGTTATAACTGCCTTTATTTCCCAGAGCCCTGAAAGCAGATGGTTTTGTATTATGCAGTTGAAATCCTCCCATCGTGTCATGTAAAGGGTGGTTGAACACTGGAGCAAGTCATCGAGTTTTGATCCTTGGAAATTTCCAAAACCCAGCTTGGCCCTGCTCCTGAGCAGCCTGCCCCAGCTGGCCCTGCTTTGAGCACAGGGCTGGACCAGATAAACTTGCAAGAAGTTGATCTTCCTGCAAAAAGAGGAGCTGGGGCAGATCACAGGTGTGAACTAAACTTGGAGGGAAAGCAGCTACCTACGAACAAACTCCAAGAATTAGGAAAGCCGAGACCTGAAGCAACCAAAAGACATCTTGTGTGTTGGCTTGCTTTGCTTGGAAAAAAGGCTGCAGTGCCAAATAGCATTTTAAGGATTAATTATTGACATGTAAGGATTAATTAATCTGCTGGGAAAGCCTGGCCTGATGAAACATCCATCAGTGGCCATGGTGACAACTGTGGGGTGGCAATGACACTCACTGAGAGAAAGCCAGCCTGTTCTGCACTGTGTATGCATTAAAAAATAAATAAAGACTCCTTAATAGCAAACAAAAGCCTTTGCAAAGAGACTTTCAGAGCCTTCAGTTGGTCTCTGGTAGAGACTGATGTGAAATCCCAAAGTCCTGGGGGCCTACAAGCATCCTGGATGGTTCTGGCCAACAGCTGTGAAAAGCCAGGCTCATTGCAAGGCACGGCAGCTCCTGAACAGGATTTGCTGTAATGAGCAGTAAATTAGGCAGGTTCTCCCGCTAAGAACCATCAAAGTTTTAGCAAAGGCTCCATCAGAGAGCAGACCGTGTAATTTGGGCAGTTGGCTGACAAAACCTCTTTGGAGTCCAAGTCCCACACATCATCCGTGAGGGATGTGCTGGTGTGCCCTGCTGCCCTCTGAAGGGTTTCTTGGTAACCCAAAAGTCCTAATTACCCACCCCAATTAGGCAATATGAGGTTTTCTTTCGTTTCTTAAACAAAACCCGCTTAAATGTGGCTACAGAAAATGGGATCCCAGGAAATTTCCACAATGCTAAGGGAAGTTTACTGACAAATGGAATGTTGAGAATAATATTGAGATTTTTGTCATTATTTAATTAAATAAATTGATTTTCAGAAGTGGCCAAATAGGGGGCAAAACCAAAACTGTATGCAATTTTGAGTAGGAACTGATCTCGAGTAGTATTTATTGACAACTCAAAGAGCCTCAAACTCCAAAAACGATCTGAGGCTACACAACTGTTCTTCAAATAGTCTCCAGTGCTTATATCATGCCAACCCCAAATAATTCAGACTCTTTTTTCTAGATATGCTCTACTAGAGAACCAACAAGTTCCCAGGTACTCCTCATTTCCAACACCCCAGCAACTTTTCACCGAAGCCCAGTGCCATTGGAACAACCACCTCCGCCACCCAAGCTCACCAAGTAGCTCCGTTTCCAGCCACACGTACCTTGAGCTCCAAAACGTGTCACCCAACGATGGGTTTTCCAGCATTTAAAGCCTTAAGATGCCCATGCAGCTGTCCAGAAGGGGTCACTGGATTTTAGCCTGCAGCTCCTGTGCTTGCTGGAGAGCACAAACCCCCAAAATTTGGGGGGAGAAAGCATGTGACGCCCTCTCAAAGCCATGGTTCGTTATCCTCAACCTTACTATCTATTGATTTTCGCAGGTTTCCATCTCCAGGCATGTCTACCAGACTAAGGAGCCACTGCAGACAATTTCTTCCTACACAGGAACCCACAAACACATCTCAAAGCACTTCTTTCCTAGCTTTCTCTTTGTTAAGCTCATCACATTGACCTCTGAACTTGGCATAAAGTCTTGCATTCCTACGGGAAGAAACGAGATTCACAAATTGCATTATGGTTTCAGGACAGACTTCGGTGTAGGGGAAAACAAAATCCCATGGCCTGGCAGGAAAATGCAGAGCCTGTTCTTTAGCACTCCTAATGGCTTACCTTGACCCTAGGGAAGGGAGCGAATCCCGAGCCTGGTATGGCCGGATGGGCACTAAACACACTATGGCCAACGTAGGCAAACCTATGAGTAGTGTGATTCTTCTAGCTCGGTATCCTAAAAATTGTGAATGGCCTTTTCAGGATTGAACGCTGCCAAGCTGAAACTGTCTGCCTTTGCTGTGCCCCTAGGGGGGATTCAAAAGTGATGTTTCATCTCTGAAACGCGTCTTAGATTTACGGAGCTGTTCACACACCAAGGGGAAAAAGTATGGTCTCAAATTTTCCTGACTTTGATTTTTCTAAAGGTCTTTGGTTTTGTTTTTAAATCCTATTTACTCAAGCATTCTGTTCAAAGGGTCCTCCACGTGTATGATGACATTCGTACTTCTGGTTTTCCATTTTGCTCTCAAATTTCAAAATCCCGTTTTGTCAGCAGTAGAAAGACTGAAAATGCAGTTATCCCCATGGTCAAATCTTTCCAGGAAACGTAGCCCTCTGTGACACCCTTACACTACTCCCGTATTTTACTACTTTCTCCAATGTTGTTTCACGGCATCAGATTTGGAGGATTTACACAGGTACTATTGCCGTGCCAGAGCACGTTTGTTAAAATGTTGAGTTCAAAGCAACTCTTCAGTCCTTTTTCACCTGCTCTCCAACTCACCCCCAGCTTCCCGCTAAGCTACAAGCCTATTACCTGCCAATTCCCAGGAGCACCGCCTGTGATCATCATCATAGCTCACCTTTATTCTGTTCCAAGGACGGTCATCAAATTTATTTCAGGAAGGACGATGCGGCTTATTAGGGATAAGGGATATGCAAATGTTACCGTACGCGCTGATCTTTTATTTTTAGCAGCTCGGTGATATTTATGAGGCTGTGAAGAACGGATGCAGGGCTGCAGGGGGATGAAGGAAGGATTTCAGGGACAGGTATGAAAACTCTGCACATCTGCATTGCAGGACGAGTGCCTGGAATCCATGAAGAGAAGGCCAAAAGCCCCAAGCATCATCATGTCTTGTTGCAACTGTTCTCAGAAATCAAGTAAGTAGGAAAAAATTAACAACTTGACCCTCACGCTTAGCTCATCTTGGACTTTCCTCAATACTAAAGTTATTTCTGTGGTTTGAGTGCTAGAGCAACAAAATAAGGGAATCTGAAACATCTCCTTTGTGAAAGAATGGAGAGAGGAATTTCAAGTTAACCTGAACACACTGATTTCAACAGTCCTTTTCCTGAATGCCTTACACAACCCTTAGCTACCCCCCAGTGTGCTTCAATTTGCCAATCTACAAAACAATTACCTCTCCTGGCACCACTAAAAGCCCACTTGTTTTTCAGGATATTGCTGTCCTCAAGGAACTGGCAAATATTTCACTACAGATCTGCTCATGCCTTATCATGCCTTAGTCATCGTTAAAGGTGCAAACAAAACCCTTACATAAAACATCACGCTCAAAATGCAGCAAGATCCCAGGTGACAATGAAAACTTGATCCAAGCCAGAGGAACTGTGCATGGAAAACTACAGAGGATGCCTTGTGCTGGCACCTGCAAAGCTTAGCAGGCTACTTGCCCAATCTCACTGGCAGCCCAATCTGTATTTAATAACTTTCTGTCATTCTGTAGTAACGGGGAACTTTCAGGACTTGGATCATAACTTAGCCCCTCTTGTTGGTCAGTTATTTCCCTAAAACAAGGGCAACAGCTCCCACAACCTGAAACACCTACAGCGGCATACTGCTAGGGTTACTTTGTTTTAACTAGATGAGCACCTAAGCCATGTTTCACTTCATATATATCCTCTTCCATCCTAAGTAGCACAGAAATCAAATCAGTACCTATTCCAACGTAAAGGTAATGCCAAAAGTAAATCGTTTCCTACTCCACCATTTCAGCATGTTGTATTTATCAGGATACCTCTCTACCATAATAAACTGCATCATTTTAGAGCTAATCTTTAGAACTTATCTTTAAAAGGTCTTTAAAAGACGTTTAGATGTAGAGCTTAGTGATATGGCTTAGTGGAGGCCTTAGTTTTATGTCAGAGATTGGACTGGGTGTTCTTGGAGGTCTCTTCCAACCTAGATGATTCTGTGATATTAACGGAAGAGAAAACAGAAGGAAAAAATCTGTATGAAAGTCATAGGAGCTTGCTTTTTCAGCTAAAATCGGTCATTTTATGAAGGAACAGCACCATCTAGGGGACACCGCATGCTCCTATGCAGGTGGATACTCAGCACAAGGAAGGTGATTTTTTTTTTGTTGTTTGGTTTTGCATTTTTAAGTTGGAGGATTCCTCTGGTTGGAATTTAGTCTTAACTACAGTATCAACAGTAAAATCACAGCTTAAAAAAAGACTGACGCAAAAAACTGTATTAGACTTTGGATGAAATCTACTTACAGTAGTACTTCAGCACCAAAAAGTGGGCAGTTAGGCTGATAGATGTATGTACAATTAAATGATATGTCAAAGTCTTAAAATGCTTAGTTATTTATAATGAAATCTATACAAAACAGTTAAAAACGTGTTTTTATATACATTTGAGGAAAAAAAAAAAAAAAAGTATTGTCTTCATTAGCAGAATGTATTAAAACCGGTTCTGTTATCCCATCCACACCCAAACATCTCTCTGCGGCTTGTAACTATCACAAAAAACCCAATGTATTGCTTCGACAAGCCAAGTCATAAGGCTAATTTCCGAAACCTACCGCTGTATTACCGATTTAAGCTTTTAAACTCCCCAAAATGGTCACTTTAAAAACAGCATGTAAGAGTAAAATACAGATTTGTAAAAGCCTTAGCTCACTTCGAAATTCGGAGGTTCAGCTTTGAAAGACGCTGAACCGCTTATCCCCCAGTTTTGAAAAACTGATTTATAGCAAAATACATCCCCGGCACCTCTTTTGTACTAGAATTTACACGCCTGCCTGTTTAACAGGAACTTTTGAAACAACTTGGCCTCACTTTAAGTTCCATATTTAAATAAATAATCACAGATTAACTAGAGTAGATGAGCATTTCACGTGCTTATGGCACAGAGAAACACCTCATACACTGTTACCCTAATTCCTGTAAAGCATGAAAACAAAAATCCACTAGCAAAGCCACATTGCTATCAGTTAGTGATTTTGCTTATTTCCAAACATATTCACCAACAAGAATTTTAAAAAAATAAACTATATTTTTCGGCTTATGAAAAAATCTTAACTCTAAGTGAGCACAAGTGCAAGAAAGCTAACCAATTCCAAAATTCCTGGGGCTTTTCCAGCACTGTCAGAGACACTTTTTCTCTCACATGCTATTTAAAAATACAAATATTTATTAAACATCTTTTTTTTGATGGTGTTTTGCTCAACGGCTAACAAAAAGACACAGCAAAATAAAGATCCCTTTTCACTGAAAGCTCTTTCAGTACCTCGGCAAGGGCTTCGATAGCACGAGCTGTAGATTTCGCTGCAGATTTGCTTGTTAACAGGAGTACATTCCGCTGTCACAGGTTTACTATATCTCAGTAACTACATCTCTTTTTTTTGTCTTTTTTTTTTTTTTCTGGAAACGATTTTTAAGACGCAGCTTTTGCGATACTGTCTTGTTAAAACACACTGATGCTTCAAGGGTCCAATGAACGACTCTAATAGGCAAAGTGCTCTAAGACATCACAATACGAGGGCATCTTGGATACTCAAATCCCAAGATATTTTAAAGTGCACTCCCGTGTCCCAATTCCTTAGGATTGTTCAGCAGAACTTTGCGAGGGGCTGGGCTCGGTGCCGTCCTCGGTGCTACTGTCCACGTCTTGCTCCATCGCCGTCTCCTCATCGTCGAGGCGCTGACTGGTGAAGTTGTTGAGCTCCAGGAGCCCGCTGGGTTCCACTACCACGTTGGAGCTGGAGTGACAAGGGATGGAATATTGTGGGATGGTCTGAAAGAAAAAAAAGAGATTTAAGTTTTAACTTGCACAGCTTTTGCAGGTGAAGGCGTCCGCGCGCGTGCAGGTACTCATGGAAAGGGGCAAGTTGATTTCCAAGAGCACTCTTCCCTAGCTAAAGCCCACTGCATCTCACGCTACGTTAGCCAAAGCTTCAAGGGACCCTTTCACAGGGCTAGGTTGTGAAAGATAAGAACCTGAACGCTCTTGCTGGTAAGGCACTGCTCTTGGGCTGGGATCTTCGCTACGTGCCTGTGACAGATTTCCAGCCGCTAAACGACCAATATCCACCACCCATCACTCCCCAAATGCAAAGCAGAGAGAATACTCTCATCAGCCTTATCTTTTCCTAGTTTTGTTTCAAACCAGGCATTCAGTTTTAAGGACTACATGATATGACAGTAGCTCTGACCCTGTCTCAGAGCTGCAGTAGCACAGAGGCTGAGGAAACAAAATGGAGCTAAGCTATTTATTTCTGCTTAGGCTTTTGTTGGTCCTAGGAATTGACTCTACACCTTTATACAATCCAAGGTTCTGGGCAGTATTTTGGTTTGGAAAAGCTTGTAGCATGCCACAACGATAAACGATACAGATTCTCAAAATACACAGTTTCGAAGTAAAATAGAAATCCACCTTTGTCTATTTAGGGAAATGAGGACTAAGAATGAGTACAAAAACGTTTTCTACAAAAGCAAAAAAGTTAGCTGCAATAAAGATTTTTACAAAGTAACATGAAAAATTTGATAGTTCTGTACACAAGTATTTTTTTCCCCCATCAAAAGCATTTCACTGGAACACGATTCACAATAAAACCATTTCAACCCACACCATTTGTGTAAACATATACAGCGCCAACTTGTCTACAAAGATTCGTCCTATAACACCGAGTCCTCAGACGACTTAGATACTTCACCAGTTGACATTCTGACCACGTATTACATCATAAAACATCATATCCAAGACAACAGAATCAATTAAAATATCATTCATCAGGTAGGCAAAGATTCAAAGCATTTATAGTCATTTTATCTCCAAAGTGGCAAGACTTCACATGCAAAATTAACAAACTTTCTTGAGAATCCAGACCTTATTTGGTGAACTCTCCCACCCACAAGGCAGAACCCCTCTATTTCATTTTTTTTTTGCCCTAATATTATACTCAGAGGTAACTCTAAAAGGTATCAAAAACTTCTAGATCCAGTTCCATAGTAAGCGGTGATGGTCACGCTTTTTAACGGTTCAAAGGGAGGTTTGTAAGAGATGAGCTTGTTTTGTTTTCTCAACAGAAAAACAAAAGGAAGACGCTAGGAACACCGTGAACGACATAGTGCTGGAGAAACTCCTTTTAACGGGAGCTACCCACTTTCAAGTAGCAATCCATTGGAAAAAAACACAAAAAGTGAAGAAAAAAAAAAATACTCGAACATCGTTCGGTTGCTATCATCACATTAGACAAAGCGAGTTTGCTCTGCTCAACCTTTGTCTCATTTGCTCTGGTCTTCTCTTACCTGGATAACAATTTCTGATGAGCTCTCTTCAGCTTTCTTTTGTGATACATTCTGAATGTGTATAAACTGCTTTGTTGTAGGCATTCCTTGTGCATCGAGTTTCCTCTCTGTTACAGAAGGACCAACAGCAGGAGGACTTGGACTGGATTCTTTACATGTCTGTTGCTGGGGGGTGGAAGTTGCCGTCATCCCTACTGCAGTCACCCTCGGCACCTGGGTACAAGGTGACGCCTCTGCTTCGTTAGCGGGCGTCCTAGTGGATGTGGCCTTGCTTGGGGGATCCACTACCAGAGTTTCTACGTTTGTGTCACCTTCCACCACAGACATTCTCAAAATGTCTGCTACTGCTGTCTTCGTGGATGCCTGCGTGGGAAATAGGCTCGTGACCGGCAGTGCCAGCTGGGGCACAGCACTGCCACCTGCTACCTTTGAAACAGAAGGAGGCTGATGCCCCTCAAAAGTTATCTTTGTAACTGTGGATCCTTGCGTTATAATTGGATGCTGCACCTGAAAATCAAATTTTTGTTGTGCATGTTACAGCTAGATTATTATTATTTTTTTTTTATTATTGAAAATCTACTCAGTATTTCCAAGGACAGTATGGCACAAACAACATACTTGCTATTAGGAAGACAGTTGAAACTCAGTGTTTTAACAAAGGAATTAGCAATGATATGGTAACAGTTAATTGAAGCCTGGGGGAAAGCAGCTCTTTGGGCTGCTACGTAAGGATTGTAGCAGTATAATACCACAGCAGCCTCGTTTTCCTTTGGGATTTACATCCCCATGTGATGTTTGTTAACCCTGTTGTTTTCACATCTACTCCTGAAAGGGCCAAAAAAAATTCTGGAGTTAATTTTTTTTTTTTTCCATGTTTCTTAGTCTTTTCGTTTTCCCCTCCCAAGGAAAATCAAATTAGTCCTGTACATGAAAGACATTTAACTTCAGGAAGATGTAAACTACAAAGGAAGACGTACAATGGAGCCTTAGGAGACTGCAGTGTATTCATCTTTATTTCCACAGAAATAAAAAGTGCTACGGGAACGGAAATTAATAACGTGTCATATCTAAAAAAAAATAAAAGAAAATAATTAGGGACAAATTCCATGCACCGATGGTGGCAGAAATTCATAAAAACTGTCCAACAAAACACGTTTGTGAACTCTACGGATTTTTCCCCTATAACATGTGCTTCTCTTTCCTAGTGTCAACCTTCTGATGGGGGTAATTAATACCAGCGGAATGAGGAGTTCTCTCTTGCCAGGACAAAACACTGCTACAGCGACAGGGTTGGTGTTTTGATTTTTCCTTGAATAGCGACGTGTATTTTGCATGCTATCAATATTCCGTTACCTGGCTCGCTGGCTGTTTCTCTGAAGAGGCAGGTAGCTGCATTTGACTCTGGGGGGGTTGGGGTTGCACGTAGATTTTTTGTGCCGTTGGTGCCTGTTGCAGTTTGGGCAGCTGCTGCGTGGTTTTTACTGCAAGCACCTGTACTACAGTTTGCTGTGGCTGTGCCACTAAGGTAGGGAGTTGCCTTTCTTTGGCCATCATGTGGTGGGGGGGGTGCTGTGCATCTGGTTTGGTCTGTGCTTGCTCTTGCTGCAGGGGGGTTAGCTTTTGATGCCTTATGGAAAGCTGGGGCATTTGTGGGAGTTTGTGCTGGATTTGATCGGCCTGCAGGTGGATTGTCTGCTTCTGTTTAGTCTGGAAACACTGCAGAGTTTTCACTTGCAGTTGAGTCTGTTCCAGCTGCGGCTGACTCAGTTTTTGCTGTTTTTGCGCCTGCGATTGTGTCAGGGCAGATCTGTAGAACAGGCCAGTCTGAGGATCTAAGGTGTCCATCTCTTCCACTTCTCCCTCCTCAGTTCCAAGTTGTTCACTGTGTTTGGTAAACGCAGTGTGACTGCTTAAGGCCTTAGGAAGAAGAAGTGAAGAGCAAGTCAGTAAAGAGAAATCCAAATTGTAAGTGTGCACAATCTAAAAACAGTTTTCATTCTTCAGCTGTACTACTTCACCTTGTTTTACAACCCACGTATACCCTTATGCAGAATTCATGATTTCTATGCAATCAACAGCTATTTTTAACACCTTAAAATGCAGCAAGTCCCCATGTGACATTAACTACCTAGCTAATCCTCAATGGAGATTGGGTGACCCTTGCTTGCATCAGACAGAGGTTCAAAACCACTAAAACTGCACAGAAGTTGAGCAGGAAGGAGCAGGGGTTAGCAGGTGGTTGGATCAGTAGCTACTCAAAACCGGAACATCTTCACAAATTCTTATTCTGCCTCTTGAAAGCCTTGCCACCTACTCCACGATTTCTGCTGCAGCTCCCGTATACCTACCCATCTACCCATCCTAGTTCAGCGCAGATCCTCTCTTCTCTTTCCCTCCACAAAATTTTATTACAATTTCTCTTGGGCATTGCACAAACATTTTTTTTTGATGGAGCAAGAGATCTACGTTACTGTGCCTTCCAAACCACGGTACAGACGTACTAATTAGTAACTATCAGGATCCTCTTTGCAGGGGGTTTATAACCCTAACGTGGCACTGGTCCACAGCTGGGGCTGCTAGAGGTTAAAGCATCACAGATCTGAGCAGCGTGCATTCACTGGGTGGTCATCGATTGTACTTGAACGACAAAAACATCACCTCTTGAATGAAGGCAGCAGCATGGCTTCAGTAATATTTCTCCATAAGCTGCCCAGCTTAATTAATTGCTTGGGATCTTTACTATAAATGTCTAAATATAATCTAGGTTTTTGATTCAGCAAGAGAAGTTTGCCTATTCATAAACTGAAGCCCTTGAATCCAAAAGACACCTGTGCTCTGTGTACTGCTCGGATTCTGCTTCCTCTTTCCCTACACCAACACCAATGTAATCTGAAGAACGCAAACCCCGAAAACACAACATACAGAAAAAAAAATAGCTTGTTGCTGTCAAAGAGATGGCACAGACAGCAAGAACTTACCTAGGAAACTCTTTTCCACAGTGGCTGTGGATACCTCTTGCTTAACACTCTCAAGTCATCTCATTAACTGCTTCCCTTTTAATAGGGAAAATAACCACCACCCTCCCCATCGGAACAGGCAACATTAAACTGAAGTTACAAATCTGCCCTCAAGACTTAGCATTTCCAGTGGCACCAACGTGCTCATTGTGAACAAACCCTGGTCGCCTACAAAATTCACTGTTTATAGACTGCTTGGAAAAGAAAGGGTACAACCTGCTGCATGATATGGGTAATTGCGCCCGTGGAGGATGCGGGGATAGATTTCACCACAACAGAAGTCTGCGTTGCTGTCTGTGACTGCGCCACGTGCTGCAGCAGAGTCCTCTGGGGCTGGGATGACTGCTGGTGGGGCTGGGACCGATGGCTAACTGAAAGTAAAGAGGTCAGTGGCACTTCTCCAGAACTCACTGCAGAACTTAATTATTTGCTTTGTACCTAACCTTCAGCTCAAAGCACGAGTGAAATAAAAACCTGAGTTTGAAATGCATCTTTTACTGCAAGCTAGCTTCAACCTTTAAGTGCACAGCTATTCTGAGAAGCCTCTAAAAATAGCCCCTCAGGGGTTTTGCTTTTGTCTCTGATTCCTGAGTAATTGTGCTTGGTCCAAATCTCCTCTGGTTTCCCTCTCCCAACACAACCTCGCATACAGGATCTGTATTTTCAGCTGGGTTCATTTTTTATGTAACCAGCACAACAGCACACAGCAAATTGCAGAGTACAATTACTACAAATTATTCTGTAATCTTTACAGGTGCTAAAAGCACCTGCACAATTGACTGCAATTAAGAACAGCAAGCCTTGCTCACTGAATTTCTCTCACTGATAAATCACAATACTCTAGAGCATAGGCTAAATTTGCAGGATTAGCAATTAGAAAATGTTCTGGTATTAAAAACAAGCAAGGTTGATAAGAAATCACAGGCAAGAAGTAGAGACCTTGTCTTGCGTCTGTGACTCTTGTTAGGGCAGTTACAACTAAGTTCTGGAGCTACAGTTAGGGCTCTGTAATTAAACAGTGGATTGACAGAGAAATGATATTCTGGTGAGAAAAAAAACCCCAACCATTCTATATTGCAGTCACTGATAAGACACGAGTCCAAATTATACGTCTGGCCATACCACTATGTAAATATTTGCTTTAATTAACTTTTTAGTCATACAATACTGAAAAAACAAAGGATAAGAAGTAGTTTATACCCAGTTACAAGATAACTGAACGTTAGAAGATACTAAAGACCTTGCTGAGAGTTGTAAGAAAGGTCTATTTTTGAATTAATATGACAATTTTACTTTCACACTCCAGGAGAGGAGTTGGATTATATCGGTACCAGCCTGCATGCTGTGCCAGATCCGTCGTGGATATCCCGCAACAGTTCCTGCACAATTTAAAGCTTCATTTAATGAAGTAAAGCTTCTAACCTATATGGTTGTGTAGATATTCTTCCGAATGTGAACCAATACAGTGTTGTCTTCCTGAGTCTGCAGACAGACAAAAATAGTGACACTAAGATGTGTGAACTGCTCCCCTCATCTCACTCGGAAGCACATGTTGAATCCCAGCTCCCAAACAGATTAAAAGGTATCTAAATCCTTTGGTCTAAGCACATGCAGGAGATTACACACCAGATTATAGCTTGTAGACTATCTTACGACTGAATTTTTCTAGCAGAAAATACAGCTCCATGGATTGCTGATGAATCCTGGGAAGCACAAATTAAAACAAAAGGAAACACTGCATGCCCTGGCAGGGTTCACTTAAACTGAGTGAAAGGGAAGGGGCAAAAAACAAAGGGCAAAATCACCAGTTTTGTGCTCTAACAGAGACTGCTGTTAGTCAACCCACAGCAGCCTGCACTTCTCTGGTAGATTCTTGTAAATCATCTCAAAGTTTAAAAAAATAAAACACTATTCCAAGCAGCAATCACAGTTTAGGGAAGCTTTCAATTTTTATATTCCATATGGCTTCCAAGCTGCAGGAAAAGACTGAAGCCTACAGAGATACTGCCTGTAACTCCTTCTTCTCCTCCAGCACCCAAAGGGACCTAGTTTGCATCAGCTTTTACAGCAAGATCCAGCAAAAACTGAAACCTTGAATGTCAGTGAACATGACTGACTTGTTAATTGCAGATCGGTTTACCATTATTTATGGTACTTTGGAGTCTCTTTTAACAGGGATCCAAGGGAGCATGACTCAAACGTTCAAAGCTGAAGCCAGATACAGTAAGTGCTATTTAAAAGAATAACACTAGTCCTCCACCCCCAGTTCCACGGTGCTTAAATTTAGATCATACAAGGGATGAAAGCAAGGGGAGAAGGTGAGAACAGGAAAATGAAAAAAGAAAACATCAGATTGGACATTTAACTCCGAGAACATTGAAGTTATGGACAGGTACTTATTCCTCTTTTCCAATGGTTAATTTTCAACTTTTTTTTTTCTTCTCCGTTTTCCTAATAAAGTTAGTAGGGAGGCCAATAAGGTAGAGTTAAGAAATTAAAACAGGACACACATCATTTGATCGTCTCATGCATATAGGGAAGGTGGCTCCTAACTAGAGTTCTGAGGGTAGAAGAGAGCATCAGAGATGCATGATACAATGAGAGAGCTGTCTGGTGGAAGGGATTCATTGGGTGAGACAAAAAAGGACAACCAGACAGGAGATTAAAAAAGTTAAGGGTTGATTCCCAACCATAATTCCAGTTTAAATTATTCATTTGTTTAAAAAGTGCAAATTTAGCAGAACAGATCCTTCCAGCTAACAACGAAGCTGGGATCTACACTACCATGCTAAATGCCTACCTGGCCTGAAAACCTAGTTAATGCTTGAAATCAAGTAACATTTAGCAAATACGGATGAAACTAACTCAAAATCTGCCTTCTCTCAAAACAATTAGTGCAGTTCCTGTAGCTTCATTCCTACTTTTTCCTTACTAGACATTTTCCTAAGGACAAGGGAACTGCCTTTCCTCACCATCAGATATGGGGACAAAATATCTGTTCCACTAGGATGTCCCGAAGCAACAACCAGTTGTTTCAGTTAGAAACATTCTCCAGCACGTCCTAGAAAAGCAGATGCAGTTTCTGCCCCTCCCTGCACAGAACCTCAGGAATGGAAGAAAACATTCATTTCCTCTATTAAGGATTAGAGTGAATCAAGTGAAAGACAACTCCAGTGTAAGAAAACTTCAGATTAGTCCCCAGACTTCAACTGCAAACCCACGGTCACACTATCTTAAGTCACTTACCAGTTGTGATATATTCGGCAACTAATTCCGACTCTACTACAGCAATTGAAGGGCTTTCTGGAGAATGCCTCTTTTCTTGGGTCATCTGGATTGGGACAGCCATTTGGCTCAAGTCGATGGTAGGCTGCCTCGGCTTCGATTCTAACTTCTCCTTCACTGCTTTGGAAGAAAAGCAGGATGCATTAAAATACATCTCCGACGTAAATGCAATGGTTTAATTAAACATACCGTGAATACGATGTAATTGTTTCAAATGGACTTTTACAGGGTAAAAAGAAAGGAATTAAGGTGATTATAGAACATATCACAAACTGCTGCTTCAACAGGTGGCAGCTGAGTGCTTTGAAGTGATCCTAAACAACCACGTGTGTTTTCACACCTGTTGTCTGCTGAAGTTCTAGCAAAGCTTTTATCGTGGAAGTAGCCGACTGAGACTCATTGGATACATCCTGGTAAATTATTGTAGGGCTTGTGTCCACAGCTATTTCGTGTTCTGACCAATCTTGACTTCTTGAAGCAATCACATGGACTACAGGCTGAGAATCTGGTCACAAGAGAACAAAAGCACATCAGGCTGACACAGAATTGGGTTGGAGAATTCTCATCCAACCTCTTGCTCAAAGCAAGGGTAGGGTTCAAATTTAGATCAAGTTAGTCATCATCCATTAGTTCTGAACTTTGACAAGGATACATCATCTCATTCTTCAACGTTTTTAAATATGCTTTTTTAATTACAAGTGACTCAAAGTAAAACACAGCTAATGTTATCATCGAGTTTCCAACAAAAAGATTCTGGTTTTTAGCTGTTTATAAAAGCCTTGGTTTGAACAATTAAATTCAGTAGGTTTCTTTGTACGTTGAATTCAGCTTGAAGCTTTTCAGAAAGTTTTAGTGGTTCAGATTGTCAACATGTATTCGGCATCCTCAATTTACACATCATAAATTTTGCTAAGTTTGCTGAATCTTCAACATTTTTAAAACGTTAAATGATAGTACAGAGAAACAGATACAGAATTATTAGACAAAGTGACTGATAGCACACAAGTAAGCACACGTGTTTTACTAAGAGTCATTTGCTTTTTTTCGGAGGCCAGGAAGAAAACACGATTCCCACTTTTCACACAGGAAAATGCTGTGTGTAGTAAACAGCTCATAGAAGATGAGTAAGCTCCTAAGGGCAGTGAACGCTGACACTCATTGCTAACAGACTGGGTGAAGAACTGTACTGAAGAGATGCACTGAAATACATGAATCTTGCTGGCATGTTTGAGAGGAAGACCGTTCATATGTTATGAAACACTAAGACATACCTTGAGAGCTCTGGGAGGACTCCGTGGAAGAAGAACTGCTATCAGTGTAGCTTTGTGGTTCTTCTTTCACTTCTGGGAGAGACGAATTTCCTGTGTCTGCTACCCTTGATGCCTGCTGCAACGTTTCAGTTACCAACTGCCTAGTTTGTTCGCTCACAACTGTTGCTTGAAATGTCACTGGCTTTGGTTTTATGAGGACCTAGTTAGAAAGACAGGTTGCGGACGGTAAGAGCACTCAAGAAAACAGACCTGAGCAATCAGAGAACAGCGTGCCACTACAACAGATCAAGGTACAAGACTCGTATAACATTGATAACTCGCTAAAAGAAGTCTACCTGTAAATTCAGCAGCTCTGATTACGAGACCAGTAAATGGCAGTGCACAAGTAATGCACTTCTCGGTAATTTGGAGCACTTAACACAATGAAGCACTAAACAGTCATTCTTCATGGCTTGACACAACGGTGTGGACAAGGGAAAGCTACACGAGTGAGCTGGAACATGCACTGCATTGATAAAGACAAGCACCTCTCTTCCTTAGCCCACAATAGTCTCGAATGATCAAGACACGAAACATTACACCTGATGTAACTTGAGCTCTTTTACATACAAAGCGCAACCAGAAATAAAAGTTGAAACTGACAGTGTCCAGAAACAAGCTCGGTCTACAGCCCACCAGCTATACAAGGCTGCAGGGACAACCTGAACATACACCAGTGACAGAACAGCTTCAATAAAGCTCTCACGTTTGACACATGGCCTACGTCCTGTCTCCACATCTTTACTTTTAACAATCCGACCATTAGCTTTAACATTTAAGAGGCATCCAGAGCCATCCCCGGATAGCTTAAGTTTCAGCTATGTAACAGACTTAGCAATTCCTTTCGGCTTGGTCTAGGCCTCCAAGAAAAGCTAACGAACGCCAACACTGCGCTCAAGAAGCCAGAATCAAGGCCACCTCAACACTTTCCTACTTCTCATTCCCCAGAGACACATTCTGCATATATTCATCTTGCAACAGATGTGGCAACACAGTGAAAAATGATCTATTTCCCGGTAAAATTTAGGGGTACATTTCAAAACAGAAATGGGTCCTCACTGTACCTGCGTTTTCCCTTGCTGACCATAAACAATTTTAGTTGGGATGATTTTGGTGGCTGGCTGGACCGTGGACCCTATTCCTTTTGGCTGTGTAACAATCATTTTTGTGATGGGTCTTGTGGCAGTGATGATAGCAGGTTTTGCTCCTGCTGGCACTGCCTGAATAGTTTTCTCCCCCTGTAGAGAAGCCAAAGTTTACAGGTTAACTGAGTGAAATTGTTCAGAGAGACCCACTTCTCTAAAAAAATACACAGTTATTGGTGAGTGTGTGTACCACAAAATCAACCTGCTGCTGTTAGAACTAGATGTATTTAACACAAAGAACATTCAAAGACCAAGAACAAAAAACCCTATGGCTTTGAATGGAAAAGCTACCAAAATCCCCTCTTCCATTGCTTTACCTTTTGAGCTGCTCTGAGTAAAAAGAGTAACTAAATGACACTGACCAGTTTTTGAAGTTGCTTCAAAGAATTCACCTAAGTTGGAACTTTCTTCAAATCCTTCACAAATGTTTTTTTTAAAACTTGTTTCTATTAGCTCTAATTTTGGCCCAACATCTATGAAACCTGAACTGAGATTCTAAAAATAAATTAAATAGAGATCTTTGTATTATCCTCATGACCCAGACATTAATTATGTCTGGACTTTATTTTTTTTTTTTCCTAAGTAAAATTTCATTTATTAAAAAGAAAAATGCAGATTCACAACTGTTTCATGGGAAACATTTGATTTTGGAATAGTTCTGACACACGACTAGACTCTTGATAGCTTAAGAAGAGCAAAGAAATTGAGCATGCTTTTTTAGTTCTGCACAGTAACAGACCATACGAGGAACTACGTTAGTTGGCAGTTCTCACAGCACTCCTACTAATTCCCGTCAAGTAGCTGGAAATCCCAAGAGCCATAGTTGTTGCAGAAATACCATCACATTCTGGTGTTTCCTACTGTGTAACATCACAGGATTCCCATTTGTGTGAAAACATGGCTTTAGGTTTTGTTCTTATTTAAACTACAAAAGTAGAAATCTTCAAAAAAAAAATGTTTCCTAAAAGGTTTCAAAAAAAAATCCTACTGAGCTCTGCTAGCCAAGCAGACTTGAAAAGATTCCACGATTAAAGCACTACATCTCTCAGTTTTGGCTACGAATGTAAAGCAGGTTCATCATTTTTGTTAGCATTTGAAGGAAAACCCAGCTGAAGCTGGAAACTTGATTTTGTTCTTTCTACGCATCGGGTTATTCAAAAACTAATTCAGCATTATACAATACTCTTGAACAGGCAATCAAAGGTGTGAAGGGACAGCTTATTTCTGCCCAAAAGATACACAGGTGGACATGCAAGCTTATAACAGGACTGGGGTTCTCATTAGACCACCAACAGGGTAAAATTTTACTTATTTTCTTCTGCTTAACCCCTTTCAAGATTACAAAACCATTAACTGTGGAAAAAGGGCAAGCACAAAAGTTTTTATTTTCATTTAACTCTGGGAACAATTCCAGCTTGTTTTAAAGACCTTTCGTATCCTATAAAACATACTCACTCTCCAAACACCCCAAACATTAAGGCATGCTGTATCTGTTACTGAGCTCATGCACAATTTGCTTTTAATTGGGATGTTAGCATAAAGAACACAGCAGCTACCACATCCTGTCACTTGGCCAGAGACTTCAGATTTGAAATTCTTACTTACCCCAGCATTCAACAATGTTGTGACAACGTTTTTGCCTGGAAGCCCTTGAATTGTAGTTCCTTTTCCAGTAGTCTTTTGCACAACAATCACATTGGGCTTGGATGTCATTGGAATCGTAGTGATTTTGGTTGTAGTTCCTTCATTTAAAGGGAAAAGAAGCAGTATGAAGTTTCTCACGTGTACATTTCCTTTCGTTTTAGAAGTTGATGAACTGCATAATGGTTTTTTAATTTGACAGCACAACAAAACAAGGACAGCACCTGGAACAGGAATTTATGCTACCCAACTCAACATACAAAGATCAGTTAAGCACTCTAAGAATTTTTCTTCTACAATCAAGACAGGCACGTGCAGGACAAGAGTAGTTCATGCTGTGTGAGTACAGTCTGCCCCTTCTCATGAATTACAGAGCAGGCTAATGCAAGTTTCTCAAGCTAACATGCCTAACTTTTCAAAGGCTCATGTTAGCAGAGATAAGGGCAAGACTAATACTCTAGTCAAGGTCCTATTTGCACAGATAAGTTGACTGAGATGACTTCAGAGCACTCAGATAACCTCTGCAGAAGAACATACGTACTAAGAAAGAGAAAAGCCACCGCTTTCCAGAACTGAACTGCTGCAATATAAATGACCAATCGTGTACTGGAAAAAATGCTATTGTTTTAAAAAGCAGTTCTTGATAGATGAGTTTGTGTTTTTATTTTTATTTATTTTGAAGTGCTGTGTTAGCTGTTTCTCTCCCTTTCCCAATTTTTACTAAGTTCCATTCCCCACATCAGGTTATCTACCTACAGCAAGAGGTAAATTTAGACAACCTTCCACAATCTACAAGAGTACACACACTCGTATTTAAGTCATTAATGTTATCAGACTGCCATTCCAAAGATGTACTCAGGCAGCTTTTTACCATCCCTTCCTCTTTCTCCCTGCAGAACGTACTCCTCTGTCAACGTAGCTGCAATCCCAAGGATTCCTCTCACTACCTTCTACCCACTAGTCATATCTGCTGATACTTCACTATATATTTCAGATTAATAATTGTATTAATTCTGAGAAAAGGAAGACTTGCTTGGACAAGATCATCGTCTTTTAAGTTTTAGTGACTTAGGACTTATCTAGATGGCTAGGTAACTGCACCCTCAGCGGGAAAAAAAAGAAAAAGAATATGAATCAAAAGCAAACATCCGTTCCAAAGTTGTGCCAGGAGCTGGCTGGCAGCATGCTGGGTCTCTGCTAAGCACCAACAGTGTGAGCTCTGAATAATTCAGAGATATTACTAGAAAAGAACAGACCCAGCAAATCCTGCACCCAGCTAGGAAATGAGGCAGACCTTCTCTTCATAAGCACTGTCAAAGTCCAAAACAGACACTGAGAACTGCAACTGGTGCAGGTGTGCTTGTTCCTGATCCTAAGGAGACCCTACGTACTGTGGTTACGCTGACAGAGAATGTTGAGGGTGGTCAGGAGACTAACAAAGACAAGCAGCTGGATCTGCACAAAGCTGGGAGAAAAAATAGAAGGATGCTAAGGGAAAGACAGACTGACACTATTGAAAAAAAAAATAAGGGGGGCGGGGGGAAGGAGGATGCTGGACAGCTAACTCTACAAAGTTAATTTTACCTATTGGGTTTTTTTTTTTTTTTTTGGTTTGTTACTTTTTTTGGCTGTGCAATGGAAGAAAAAATAACAGCATCCAGATTACAGAATGTTTTAAACTGGGACTAAGACAGTTTTCTGATCTTCCAGCCCTCTAATAAAAGACAATATAGCAGTTTTTCTCCACATTTCTCTTTTCTTTCAGGCTTCCCCCACATTAGATGCTTCCATGTTAAATATGAGAATCACTATAATCCACAGGTGTATTTTCCTTCCTTACCTTCCACCTGCTATTTTCACTTTTATCCTCAGCTATTTTTCTTCTGAGTTACCTTCTCCAATAAAGCCCTAAAATTTCTTTAAGCACATAACCCACAGAAAAGCCCAATTAAAGCAAGTAAAAACTTGCTTGTGACCGAAGTTTAAATATCAAACAACTCATATGCCTACCAGAAACAATATTACTGCTGATAATCTTGCCTCCCAGCGTAGCCAGTGATTTTGGCACTACTGTAATGATGCTGCCACTTGTGGTTTTCACATACGTTGCAGCCCCTGGAGTTCCAGCCATCCGGGCCCCTATAGAGGGGCTAACTGTTGGCCGCGTATATGTTGCTTGAGTTCCTGTTTTGAAGAGAAAACAAAGTTTGTTGTTAGAACATGATTCCCCGCTAGTATTTATGGGGAAAAATAAGTTAGTCTAGAAGAAAAGCACTAGAATTTATTCAGAGAGCTCCTACGCTGAAATTTATCACTACCCTTTACGATCCCACAGGCAGTTTTTAAACCTGCTGAGCAACGTTCAAGTATATGCCGACTTTAAAATAGCCTAAGAGTTTTGTGAAATATTATTATTACGCTCTACGACTACTACATTTTAATTCATATCCTTGTTCCTAAGGTTTTGTGCTTTTTTTAAAAAAAACTGTTCAATAGCTACGAAGATTCTACCTCTATGTTTGCCTCTTGCTCTGTCAGATGCCCAAGAATTCTCTGATTGAACTACCAGAATGGATTCCTCTCTCTTGAAGGATACCTCTACTCTCACTTTACCCATGATACAAATCATTTAGGAAGGCTGACAGTGACTGATCTAAATATATCTCAAAGTGAGACATTGAATTTTACAACGACAACGTAATTTTACAGTTTTAGTAGTTGAATAAATCCTCCCTATTTTTTTATACCTCCTCAGAATGGAAAGAGATTTGAGCCCACAAAAAAACTTGCTCAAAATAACAACAGGAGTCACTACTTACACTAACGCTGCAATTCCATTCTGCCTGTACAGCTGCAGATAACGCTCTACAGACATTGCTACCGATCACGCAGCAAAACAACTCGCTTTAACAAGCCATGCGTTCAGATCCAACGGAGCAGAATCCAGGTTTTACCAATTCAATGAACTACCTAACTGCTACATTTTTATATGCTTTGAAATGCTTGCGTGAAGTATTTCAAGAGGTAAAGTTTACAAAAAGAGCATTAATCGTTAGCTTATGCTACTATTCCCAACTCACGCAAAAAATTCAGCGTGCAAATTAATCTGAGTTTTCAGAAAGCTAGGATAAAGCTGCCTTGCAATTTTTCCTCATACAAGTTTTATAATCTGCATAGTCTGCATTATTTCTGATCCTCAATCAACAAAACACAAATACAATTAGATCCCCAGAAAAACACTGAGTTTAAAATTCAATTTATAGGCCCTTTTTGTAAGTTCACTGGGAGACTACGAGCAAGTCATCCGTCTTCTAAACTCCACATATGTAAAGTATGAATGATGATGACCTATCTGCTTAAAAAATTAATTAATGTAAATTATGTAATACAAGGTACTACAGAAGTGCAAAGTATTGGTGTAAATTGCAACAAAACTTCCTTTAAAACAAACCCAATGGGGATGGAATTTTCATGCTTTTGTGAATCAATTTAAAGGGATCATAAGGGAATAAAAGAGCACTGAATGCTAAAAATAATTATCAAGAATAATTATCAAAGTCTGTGAATGCACTGTTGTGCTCACTGTTTACAAGAGAGAAGTGCTTTTTTTCTTTTTTTTACCCTAGTAAACAATGTTTTATTATCTGTATGTCTGGGTTTACCCTCCCTTCCCTTCTCAGAACCATAACTTACCAGTGGGAGTAGTGACCAGTTTAGTTGTCATGATAGTCCCATTACTGCTAACCACCATAATAGGTGAATTGCTACTGCTGGGCAAGGTCGCTGTAACTGGTTTGGGAAGGATTTTACTGGGCTGCACCTGTTGAGTGATTATTTTAACACCTAGGAAAGGAGAAAGGTCACTGTTAAAATACAGGCACGAAAAGTTACTTTCTGAAATGCTTTCTCAGACCAAGCCCTAGTGGGCAAGTAGCCTCATGAGGCTTTCATTCTGAGACCAAGTATTCTTAATCCTGAAAAAAATGGTTGTCTTTTTTTTTTTTTTCAGATTTCTTTGCAAATAACAAGACAGTCATCATCTTTGCCTTTCATGTGCCTGTTTCAATTCCTAGCTACTCCCACTGAGGCATGGGATTCCATTCCATCCTTGATTTGTTTTATTGATCTTTCCTGTATATTTTTTTTTGCACGACTCAAAAAGTAGAGCACATTTCCCAGGAACCAACAGGTTACAACCAATACCAAATTGGTGGGTACACAGTGAAGGATGTAAAAATGAAGTAGTTCTTCGTGTATTTGGCCCATACATTTTAATATGCCGTTAAGAGCATGGTTGAATTTCATCTCCATGGAACAAAAAGCTTCCTGCACATTGAGTACTGACATGCGTAAGGAAGCAACTGTGACACTGGTTACAGAAGGTTGCTTTAAGTAAACTATCGTCTCTCTTGATTTATTGCTTATATTGAAGTTGCAAAGGACTTGGACTGAAATAAATTGTAGAAGCAGCAAGAACAAAGGACAGGGACACCTCAGTATGGCAAGGATTCTGCTTGCTTTCTCTAGGTTTGTGTAGAGGAGTAGTGTACGTGTGAGATTCACTTCTCAGTTGCAAACCAAGATTCACGTTGTCTTTTCAAAGGACCTCCAGGCCAGTTGCATCTCAAGCAGTGTTTCATGTTGAGATAAATGAATTGAATTGTGCTGGACAAATGTCATGAAAGACCCAGGCGGAATTAAGCCTATCTAAACATAGGCATATCTGTACACAAATATTCCTAGGTGAACAATTTTGTCCCTTCAGGACATGAAACATCTTCCAGAGATATTTGCTTCTTTCTACGTTGACTATAAAAGCAGTACAAAGCAAGTAAGCTCCAAACTTAAGGGCCATAATGAAGCTGGGGAAACCAAAGCCTTTGCATCGTCCAGACAAACTGGATAAAAAGCATAGTCTCCCTGAGAATCAGCTCCCATCTTTGAGGGAGAACAGGTATCGGATGGTATTTCCACAGATACTTTAACTAAAAAACACTCTGAGCCTAAAATTATAGTAGAAGGCACAGAGTGAAGCTCTTATTGCTCAAGTACTGTCCAGGAAGGATGGAGGCCTCCTACATTTCTTCATTAGCGGATATTTTTTCCCCAGGCAATGGAGCTATAATCCAAGAGGAAGTTTTATTAAAGGACGGGGGTAAGGTTGCTTTTTTTGTTTGTTTTGTTGTATTTTTTTTTTCATTCTATGGCCTGATAATACAAACAAAATAATAAAATACTGACCACATGACTAATATAAAAATATGGACATAAAAATACTTTGCACTTTTATAGCACTTCTTGCTTTAGGATTTGGTAACTTTGCAAGCATCAGTTCTTACCACATCCCACTAAGAACTGCACTTTACAGCAGAGTAAAGCCAAGGCAGAAAGATTATGTGACTTGCCCAAAGTCAACTGAATGAATCCATGTTATAAAAAGAATCAAGTCCAACTCCCCATCTCAGATCTAATTGTATTTTTGCTGTGACAAATATCTCAGAAATAGATTTCAATTTCTGGAGCCAAGAAAATAATCAAAGTGCAGATTAACTTTTTTTTTCCAGTCGATACAGTTGAACAGCTCTTGGATCTTCAGGAAACTGGCATCTTCATGTTGCCAACCACGTTACTTTTCAAAATATTTACATACCTTTAAATGTCTAAAGATAAAACATTTATTCCTAAAGCATGGTCTGCAATACCTGAATCAAACAAGAAGCATGACAGAACCAAATTCTTCAGATATTTTTAGCTAAAAACATTAAAAACATTCTTTACTATCTATTTTTGTGTTTAATGCACAATCCAGTACTCAAGCCCTTATGCCTTAACGACAGCTCCCCATGTACATTTGTGACAGAATTCAGCCCTGCTTTCTTGAGGTGTGGGGTTAGACCTCACCAACCAGCAATACGACCGAAGATTAACTCCAACTACCTGATTCCTGCTTGATCTGAATGGTGGGCTTGATGCCAGGTGGCAACTGAGATTGCTGCGGCTGCTGTTGAGCTACAGAAGACTGTGCCAGCTGCTGCTGCTGTTGCTGCTGCTGTTGCTGTTGTTGTTGCTGCTGCTGCTGTTGCTGCTGCTGAGCCTGCTGTATTTGGTGCAGCTGCTGTTTGGGGGACTGCTGATGCTGTTTGGGAAACTGTGCTAAGATCTGTGTTGGATTCCCAACCAAACCTTTGGGGGAAGGTAGTCTGGTAGAGGCCACTTTAATCGCCGATGTAGACACACCTGTGAAAGAGCAAATGGTTTGAGTAGTGTGATATCAAAAATTACAATTTCTTGTATACTCCTGCATTTAACCTGCCTTTACTACTGAAAGATGCAAATATACATGGGTTAAGAAAAGCTCCTACTTGTATCAGAAATGCTCTGTACAGAGTCAAGGGAGCTTCATGCATTTTCAGCGTGACAGTAGAACATGTTACGGCAGCTAATGCAAAGACTCAACAGTCTTCGTCTCCTTCCTGCACTTTTTGTATGTACAAATAACTCAACAAATCTTTGCAAAGCCAACTTTAATCTTCAATAAAGCAAATATTGTGAAAAATAAAGTGAAAAAAGTGGAAAAAATCAAGACTGCAACAAGCTAGAGACATAGAGATGACAAATGTCAAATCCATCAATGTAAGGGAGTATCCAGCAGTGAACACGTCACCATACAAGAACGAATCAAGTAATGGCATGTAATTTAGAAAACTGTGGAACATCTTTTTTCTGCTTGTAGGTTAAACAATCTTACAAGTGATAAAGTAAAACAATAGGATACAAAACCAAGATTCCCAAATACATAAATACTTTGGTCTTGCACTGTTGTCACATTTCCAATGAAGTTTGGCTTTATCTAAGCTCCACATCCATAAGCACCAAAAAAGACAAAGACCATGTCTCACATTGGCAAGGGCTTGGTTAAAAACTGCCTAAGTGGAACGTTGAAAGAAAATCTCCTCTTTTACTTCTCCTCTATATTTATAGATGGCAGCGATTGTGCTAACAGCCATAATAAACTCTAATTCTGGCAATCTAAATAAGCAGCCTCCTTCTCACTACATCACCTAAGACAGGTTCTCAGTTTTCTTGCTCAGCTGTTTTCACTCACAAATTTCACTTGCTTCACAGGGGGAAGGATTATTCGTTTGTCACAACTGAATCGTTAACTACATAGGTTACTTCAGAACTGTAGCTGTCTCTTCCAAGATCAAATCCAACTAAAAATCCACAGTTCATATTATTTGAAGTTCTATTGTAAGCTTTTGTGCTCCGTAAACTGACGGTCTGCCTTTAGGACCTAATAAATAGAAGTAATAGGGAAGAGGGAAGAATGCCTCCCGAGCCTTGATTTAGTTGTCCAGCTTTTTGTGAAATGGAACGAGAATGGAAAATATGGACCAGGAAAAATTAGTGTGTAACACTTGTCATTTTCAGGCACAGTAAGTGCTGGTCACTGAGGTCCTTTCATTCTTCCACAGCTTCCCAGCCAAACAGGTAGCTTGTGGCTGTACAGTTGAATCATTCAAGCTAGCACACAGACAAAGCTAGAAATTAGAAAACCAGGAAGTTTAAATTCAGGCCCACTCAGGTTTTAAAGGACCTGAAAATTAAGATGCTGAGAAAATACACAGATAAAAAGGTGTAATCACTTCTCGACATTTCAGAATCGTCATCTGGATTAGTAACCGCAAGAAGTATTCTAAAGACTGGGCATGTCAAACATAAATTTCAGTTCCTTGGTGCTAATTTGGCATATGTATAGAAATGAGGCATTTAAGGAAGCAATCACCTACAAATGGTATTGGAAATCCCCATTCTTTGTGCATCAGGTAAGAGTTCTCAAAAACCACTTATTTTGGGGCTATGTTTTAATGCCGCAAGAAACTTGTTTTTTTTCCAAACTAGATAAAAAGCTGCGCCAAACTACCTCAGGTTCTCTTTAAGAACTGGATTTGCACATCACTTGTTGAAGAGGGAAAGAGCTGTGTCCAACAAGACCTTTTGTAGAGAATTTATATTAGTTTCCTCAGACTTTCTTCACATCTCCTGCTCTTTACTCAGCACACTTAATCACAAAGCACATCTCTACGTTGTTCTCAAAGTCTAACACAGCAGTGAAAGAGCTTTTACACACGGAGTTACTGCCATACCTTGTGCTACTGTTGACATAACGACAGATGGCGTTGACGATACTACAGCAGTCACTGCAATAGTACTTGCGGTACAGGAGGGAGTGGAACAGGTACTGCTGCTGCTGCTGCTACTGACCAAAGAGGACTGAGAAGCAGTTATAACCACCGGCTGCTTCTGAGTAGTTGAGGCGATGACTGACGTCGGGACAAGTTTCGTAACCGCTGCATAGTTGTGGGACTTGGAAAGGATGTTGGGTACAAAAGTTGAGCTTGGAGAGGTGGTTACTATTATCACCTGAAAGGAGAAGAAAAACAACAAGAAATTCATTTGTTCTTTGCGCTTGTTTCGAAGCATAAAAGTGCAGCAACGTATTGGTGTATGAGTGTTTAATTTTAAGGATATATGTTTTTCAAGACCACTTGAGACTGGCAAACACATTTCCTGGCAATAAAAAAATTCCCTTGGTTTGAAAAACGGCTAATAAACATTTCCATAAAATCACAAGCCTTTTTAAAAACACAATTGCTATTAATTAAAATAGAATTATCTTACGTTCGAAGAAGAACAGACAGAAATGAACTGCTTGGATTCATTTAACTGGGCCAGGTAGCCTGAAGCCCATTTTGAAAAACAACAACACACCAGGGATTTCAAGCAAGTTTTAAACACCATTCTCCCAAACCTTGCACTTATATCAAGACATGGCAATGAAGAGAATAAAGAGATGTCTTTTTCTCTTTAACCAACAGTTGCTGAGTCAGTAATGGGCAATATTTTGGATCCATAATGCTGTAAACAACAATATTTCATCAGTGAAAAGCTTGGGTTAGGCTCCAAAACAACAACTGCTTCAATTAGTGCTCTCAGTAACAGAAATTCTTCTCTATCTGTCTGAGAAACATTTGTCTGAAGACAATAAACATTACTCCTAGTGCGAGTTACAATTCCACCCCCATGAATCTGATTTGACATTGAAATACATAGAACCCATTATAACACTGGAACAAGTCTGCTCTTACGCAACTGACCTAGAAAGCTAACCATTTCCTACATTTTTAATACAGGGACTGCTTATGTAAGGAGGTTTGCTCCTTGTACTTACAAACACAGTTAAAATAAAAGGACACTGGAGAGAAATACATCACATTCGGTTTACCACGCAAAAAAACTTCAAGAAATGGTTTCAGTAATGCAATTATCCCAATAAAAGCGTCATTTAGTAAAATCCTAGCACTTCAAAACCTATTCATGATTCCACATAACAAAATCAAATAGAAAACCATGTTACATAAGGAAGAAAGAAAAGCTTGGTCAGCTCAAATTGAAAACCTTACACTACCACCCCAGGACTCCTGAAATGCTGCCTGACACAGAAAAGAAATAACGTGATAATGGGACCAGAAGTAGACTTAAGTGACAAACCAAACAGGAAGAGATTAAGAGTTTAAATTTTGTTTACAAAAAATTAAATTAAAAAAAAAAAAGATAACCACATGGATGGAATAAAAGCAGCAAATTTCTCCACCATGGTTGCCTCTGGCTCCCCTTTACCCCTGCTGTGCCTAGTTTTATGGACCTGCCACTTAGCTGAGCCTTTGACGTCTCGATCTGAGGAAAACCAAAACTTTATTACCTCCACGAATAACAGGAGGTTGACCACACCTCACCACGGCCTGAAGGACAAGGTTTCCGTATCTGCTGCTCTACCACTTCATTGCTTTCTCCTGGGATAACAGTTTCTGCTGCGTCACTCTTCTTTTTGCCTTCTGCCTAACCTTGATTTAATCAAAACACGTCCGAAATTGCTCTTAGGCCATGGCCAAACACACGACCTGAGCACTGCACAGCTCCAATCTGGTACTAATCCTGCAGGCAAAAAGATCCTGTGATGTGCCTCTGGAGTTTCATTCTGTTTCTTAAATGGTCACTTAACGCTAGAAATACTTCCTGAGTTTTTGAATTTTAGAATCCATTCCACCTAGGATAAGTGACGGAGGAACACAAAGGACAAGTTGCAGTTAACGAAGGCAGATTACTCACGTTAACCTTCCTACAAAACTCTCTGGGCAACAGGACAACTTCAGCATCTCCCCTAAGTACAGACCCACAGGATGCCTCTGGGCACAATCACAGCTCCTGAACAGCTTTGTTCTTCGTTCAAAGCCAGAGATAAACCATCCAGTCTGAAATTATCCCTTAATAACACTTTGTTTAATCATGTAAGGAGAAAAAAAAAACTTGTATTATAGTTCAACACTGACTGCTGCCCTGTGACTAAGCAGGTTTGGATCGGTATGATCGGTTACATTCATTTGCAGAGAAGAAATGGAATAAAGATTAGTGACCTTCACGTGTGAAGCATAGCCAGAAAGCAAAATTTTCTGATGAAAAAATTACAAATGTTAAAGCTCGAGTCACAATTACATTTTTGAGATACTATCTTCAAGTCAAAAAAATTAAAAGTAAACTTGTCAGAGGTACCAAAATTTTGCATCACATCTTTCCACGGCAAAAAGACTGACTAGGTGTCTTAACAGCAAGTTGCCTTTTCTGTTGTTGTTGATTTTAGCTGTTGTATTAAAAATAAAAATAATTCTAAAAAATCAGTTCCTTACATACACCGAGGTTTGTCCCACCAGCTCTATTTTGAGAAATATCAAAACCTGATTTCTGGAGAAATAAACACACTACGTGGCCAGAAGCTTCAATTACTGGTTTCCTTCTGAGCCCTAGACAGAGGACTTTATTTCAGGAGGATCCAGAGATTGGAGCTGTGACATTATTAGTTGTTACGACAAATCTTCCTCCAACCTACTGAGATGTCAAAACAATTCTGAAAGCTGGCATGCAGAAACGAAGATTTTCATTCACATCCAAGATCTTCACTCGCACCCAACTGCACTTCTCTAAAATAGTACGTTTCCTATTTGAGTCTACCAAGTCTGTCATTTAATTTGGAACTCCTAAGAGGGATCTCTCTCACCAACATTACCCGGTCACGGATTTTTACCATACCGAAGTACAACGAAAGAGGGCAGTGTGACAAGTTCAGCCGAGCGCTGCTATGGCTCCCTAGTGAAACAAACGATTTTCCTATCAACAGATTAGCAAGAGTCAAACAATACTACACAAACCAAAACCTAAAATCTCCACATCAGAACAAGCAGAGGCACAACTGCAGCAGACCCTACCAAGAGTCCATTCTCTTCCATATACAGCTTTAGCACCCTCCACCTTTAACTCCCACAATATACAACATGCATATTTAGTACAACACTGCAGACATTTAAGGCAAAAAAAAATCCTTCTTGCACAGATGATGAGCCTAAGAAGAGCGACGGGCTAGGGAGGTTAAACTCTAACCCAGCTGTGTGTTTGCAGGACATTTTATTTGGTGATACATACTGCCTGACAAATTTCTATGCACGTCTTCTGAGATGAGCTTTGATTAAGGATGCTGTTAAAACACAGTGAACCAAATGAAAACAAAGAGCTCTGAAGTGGGAAAAGGCCAGAAAGCAAAGCTCTTTGTTGCTCATGACTTCAGGTAAATCCTCTCCTCGTTTTTGAAGTTCCCCAAATCAGGACATGGGAACTCTGCTAATCCAAGCAGAGCCATAAAACAATTAACAAGATTAATAGAACAAATAGTGTGTGGAGGTTTGAACTCAAGAGTCAAACTCTCACGGTTGGAAAAAAATGCTTGCTAGCGGCCAGCCTACAAGCAGCCTGTCGGTATCAACGCCAAATTCATTTTTTTTCCCTTTCCCAAGTCTGCCTTAATTAATAACTGCCCCAAGAATTAACTGGGTCTGAAGCATTAATCTTTTTTAAACCTCAAGGACAAAAAAAAGCAGAGACATCTGAAGTGCATTGTAAAGCATGGGAAAACAGGCATGCCATAGATCAGGCCCATAAAATCCGAGTCCAGTATAAAATCTCACTACGGAAAACCTCTTCCACGCAGTACTCTGCATTCTCATGAAGCCTGGGCACACTGAGCTCACGAAATTGCTTTTGACCACAATAATACTGTTAATGCAGAATGAGAAATGGCACACTAGAACTGAAAGGAAAAGAAAGCCCACCCCCTGTCTTTGATCAGCTCCAAGAATAAGCCTTACAGAGCCCCAAAAAAGTAGTCTCTAGACAAAAGGAATGACAAGGGATAAAGTCCATGCCACCTCTCCTGGAATTCTACTACTGCAAAGAATAATTATAAATAAGGAAAATAGAAATAAGAAAGATTACCTTTGACCAATAGTTGTTACCATCTGAAGGCTGTTCAGTGGCCTATGTGATCCAGTTCTCAGTGGACTAGTGTCCATATCACAAAACCCAACACCACAAATGGTACTAACTGGCAACCTTGTTGGCAGTCTCACCAGAGAGGCCAAGAATTGAATGAGCATGGAGACTGAATCCCCTCTCATCCCTAGAAGTGGTCCCTTCAGGTCAGGGTTGAGGCACATTGGTGGGGCAGTCTGGGGGAAGCTTGCACTCCCGCTGCCTGTGCTGTACCTGTTCTGTGGATAAAAAGAGGGCTTCAGTCTCCACGGCTGTCAATCCAGGTCCCTTCACACACAGGTGAACTAAATTCATACAAGAGTTCGGTTTTCTCTTTGTTCTTTTTAAAGAGGGATTACCTTATCCCCAGCGCAATCCTTAAAAAAAAACAGCTAGACAGTTCACAGAAGGGAAGAGTCAAACATCACATCTTATTCATTGATAAAACCAGAATAAAGGAACATTTGGCAGCTTCCCCCACATACCTTCTGTGTTGTCGTGTTTGTTGTCTGTGTTGAGGGCTTAGTGAAGGTTATTTTCACAGGCGACATGTGGGGTGGCAAGGAGTTGGCAATGCTCTGCATTATATTACTCATCTTGGGGCTGCCACTTACAGGCACTGTGATAGTTTTAGTGACAGGAGTCACTGCCTTCGGGACTTCTTTCAGGAGAACAGGGGAAGAACTAGAAGAATTAGTTCGCCGTCTTTTGCGGGGCTTTTCATCATCATCTGAGCAGCTGACACCTGGAAGAGAAGCGCTTTGCTAAATTATATTTTCCCCATCTGCAGCTCCCAGTGCCTTCTAAAACACTTCAGACTCGCTGAGTCTTGCACATACAAGTAAAAGAAAAAGAAATATAAATTACATCTCATGGTCACAACTAACCCTTAACACACCACAGATGGTCTTAGTCCTTAATACAGAGTGCCAGAAAGCAAAGAATCAACCCCTCAGAACCCGAGCTATTCAGCCACTGGGCTACTTCGTTCTTTTTAAGGGATTAAAAGAACACAAGAGCCACTACAGAAGTTTCATTCTGTCTCCAGAAGTTTGCCTAATAAACCTGTAAATGCACAGGATTCGGCATAACGTCATGCATGTTTCAATATAAACCTGCACCCTACCTTGCAGTTATTGGCTAGGTTTTACTGGACAACTGAAGTTTATCCTCCTGCATTTTTTTCCTGATTTCAACCTTTGCACCTACTTCCACGCCGCGCTTATTGTTACAGCAACCTTTTCACCTCAAGGCAGCATCTTGAGATCTAATTTTTTTTTTCATAACATACAGCTGCAAAGCTCAAACCTCACTTTATAAGCTCCTGCTTGGTTTGGTGCATTGTATAGTAAAAAATCACGTAACGTGCAATCCTGGGAAACAAGTCTGGCCTCAAAGTATTTCATTCATCCCCACAATCATCTTCTGCACATGTAGAAACAAAGCTGCTGTAACGTTCAGCTGAGCAACAGGCAACTCTTTGGACAGCACGATCTAGGGATCTTAAATTTATATGAAGTTTTCCTAAGTATGCAAGGGGTTCATAAATTGGTATGCATTAGAGAAAGACACAGTTTAACTACCTTGAAAATCTCTTACAGTTATTACGAAGCATTTACGTTTACCATCACCCAGGGATAAACAATTAAAAAAAAACATAGATTTGCGGGAAAGACTCAATCCCCCTGTACAGAACAAGACTGAAGACCTTGTTTTGTATGCCTAGGGTTTACAGACAGAAAAACGCTGTCAGGGTAAAAAGCAGTCTTGCTGGTAACCCAAGCAAACTTGGTTGGCAGTCAACTTCTAATTAGGGTCAGGGACTAATTATGGTCAATCTCTAATTAAAATAACTAAATATTCTGGTAGTCAGAAAGTAAAAATGCAGCAATTAATGTGGACAAGAAAATGCCTGGTGGCACAGCACCTTAAAAATGAGTATTTCAAAACGTGGCATTCTGTATGAGTCTAGAAACAGCTCATCTGCAGGTACGCTTCAGAGGCTGAAACAGAATTACAGAAGAGAAGCCAAGGCTCTGCTTTGAACCTGCTTTCAGCTTCAAAAAATAGTTTAATCCATACTGCTACAGTATGCTAAAGTACAGATAAGTTAAAGCTCTAACCATCAGCTTCCTTTACGGGGCTGGACAAGCCTAGAGGCAATCCCCATCCACAAAGCAGAGACTCAGTTACAGGACTAAGGCGTATTAAGAACAGGCTCCAAGTATACCGTGAGTGCACTTACTAAACCTGTAACCACGCGGCCACTGATGGCATCATAAACCTGCAGGAGTTTCAGAATCCAAGTATCCATCTGAATCACGAATCCACACGCAGCTTGGCTGTTACTTGCGGGGGGGTTACAGAGAAATACTGGAGGTAAGAAGTATTTCTATGCATCCTCTTCCACAAAACAAAAGAAACAGCAAATTAGGCTAGCTGAGTATTATCTTTTGTTCTTAGGTAGAGCTCGTTTCATTCCTTGTTTTCACTGCTGGGGTTTTGTAAGGATGTTATTCCTGTCATTTCATGGCAGAAACTGTACTCGAGCCAAATATTCCACAAGCACGTGGCTAGACGGTACCAGAGCAGGGCTGTAACTCACACCGGGCAGGCAAGCAAGCAGAGGCACAGAGGGGTTAATGGCTCGATCAGACTGCGATATGATTGAGGTCAAACAACAACCCTAACCCTAACTCAGGCCTCCTGAGCTTACTCTTAACCAAATTGGTCAAAATGCGATTGATAACAACCTCTCTGAAAGATGCGCAATTACATTAAAAAAATAGAATAAAGCACTTCAAGGGTGTGTGTGTGGTAAGGGAAATCTAGGAATGGATGGAATAAAAATGAGAACCTTTCATCCCTCTATTGTGCGTCTAGACTGGTTTTATACTCATCACCACGTAATCATTCAACAGAAGTCTAAATTAAATTTTTAAGAGGTTAAGAACATTTTCCCCCGAATCTTCAAACTAAAGCCAAGTGATGAGTGCAATAAATCAGAAAAATGAAAAATCTTAATGTAATGGCTTCTGCTGGTTGATACAGCCGATACAGATGATGGTTTGCAGTTAACACTGTGTTTATGTGCAATTTGACAGCTAGAAGTTTATACAAACATGCACATGGAGCACTAAGATTTATATATATAATTTTACATATTAACTATCTTCAACGTCAACAAAAATAGCACTTCTGATCAACTTCACTATTAATCTTTTTTTTAATCATTTGCATTTTAATTGGCACCAAAATTCAAATAAGGGCAGAATAATGCATTTTTAATTATTAGATAAAACTATCTTGGATGAGTTGAACATATTTATGAGGACGTACTCTGCTTTTGGAACCAGCTGATTTATTAGACAAGAAATAACAAAAAAAAAAGGCAAACAAAACTACGTGAAGAAAGACTGATTCTAAATGTTACAGCCTGGGTTTCCAAACCTAGTAAATAAAAAATGTGTGAAAGATGGGTATCTGATGGGATTTTGTATCTGATGGGATTTTCATAACTGCCTAGGTGTGCAAGCTTCACTAAAATCCGCTTCCAAATAAGTCAAAAAATGACTCGACTTATAAATATTGTAATTTGCTCAAACACAACACAGCAATCTCTGTATTCTCTCAAGCTTCTAGCTGCGTATCGTATTCAAAGAGCTAAATCCTTAACCAGCACAAGGCTAGATTTGATCACCTGGGGAACAGCCCAACACCTGAATCTCTAATTAAAATAAGGGCACACATTTTCTGAACTAGTGTATTCTGAAGAAGTCTAGGTCAACTGTGTAAGGGGGAAGGAGGGACCTTTTCTAACTCAACTAAGTGACCACCATGCATTACTTAAGCAGGAGAAGGAAGAAGGGAGTCCTCTGAAGAACAACACTGCTTGCCACTACTGCTCCCTGCAGCATTTCACAGTCAGTGCATCTATCCTGAACACAATTTCTCTGAAAAAAGGAACCAATTTATTCAGTCTTTAGGCATTAAATGACTCGCCCAAGGCCAGGGTGTCTAACTCGCTCCATGCTTCAGCCACCAGGCTGTCCTTTTCTTTCCCTTTTGTTAATCAGTTACTAGCATCACTTACTTTTGACGTAAAGAGTACTTCCACTTGGCAAGGCGACTACATTGGAGGCTGGACTGGCGGGTCTGGGGGACTTCACTGTTGCTACACTGCCACTTGGAACAGGGGTAGATGTTGGGGTTGAAGTGGTACTTGTGTAGGAATAGCAAACCACCACTGAAGAGGAGAAAAGACACCTTCCATATAACTGAAGTGCAGGATCCTGTTATTCTATCACTAGCTTAGCAACTGAAACTGAAGCCAAAGACCTATTGGGTCATTATCCACATTTTTGCCTCTGCAGTTCTGTTACTGCTGAAACCCCCCCGGTTTGACCTAAGCATGGCCACGGAATTAACTGCCTTCAAAGGCAGAAATCTAACCTCCTCTCCTCCCACGCCCAGAAATTTGTGCTGCCAATCTATAGTATGTTTTCTTCTTCATCATGATCTGATGTTTTACATTCCAGCTTCATTTATTTTAGATTTTATTATTAATACAATATTTGATCTTTGCTTTTCTATAAATGACCTACGATGCTTATCTAGACTGTTAACTGATAAAAAATAGTTCGTGCCTCTTCTTCAACTACCATTAAGGAACCAAAACATCCCTTGAATAATGATCAAGTAATGGTTTTGGTAATCAACTTAAAAAAAAATTGCTTACATGTAATAGTACAGTGGTCCAACAGTTCTCAGAAAACCAGAAAAAAGCAGCCTATTTCAAGAACTGTTACCCACTCTCTTGTTGATTTCAAGCCCATCCAGCCAAGTCAGATGGAACGTGTGCTAGCATTATTTCAAGGCACAGGGAAAGTGGAAATCCATCTTTTAACTTGGCCCGTTTAAAAAAAAAAAAAAAAAAAGAAAACCAACAAAATTTTCTTGACTTTTACCAAGACATAGAGAGTTCTATACCTACCTTCTTAAATCAAAATGGTTCAGAACCATTTTTCACCACTTACAGAACTCTACAGAACCTTAAACCATTAAAATAAGGTTTTATGGTTTACAGCGCTTAACAAGTTAACCAGTAAGTTTCCTCCTCACTTTGGGGCATTGTTTTTTAATTCCAGTTCCTTGTATGCTCACTACTAACCCAAAGCTGTCAGATTTACGCTGCAGATGCTACAAAGGTATACTTAAAAGAAAAAAAATAAAAACATTTCTACAAATATTGTGCAATAAAAAAGATTCATTTTTCTCTTCAATATCTAACGCTAAGAAAACAATTTATACTGTAACGTTATTTTCACATTCCCATAGTTTGTGGCAGAATCTCGGCATTCTCTCACCTTCTTTGTTTCCAGTTTCTGCAGGAACTGGAAGAGATGCGTTGTGCTGAACAGCTGCGTTGGCAACAGCATTGGCTGTAACAGTAAAAGCTGTTTGCGGAACGAGTCGTGGCATCAGCGGCACCAGTCGACGACCTTCTATAGACCATTCCGAAGAGCTATTTGGTCCAGACATACTAAACAGAAATGCACATTCTTTAAGTATTCTGCTGACTTTCCAAAACGCTCAATACTCTTATTTAACTTCCTTGTTGCAACAGGGAAAATGTAAAAGGCTGTTACTAACGACATACTAGAGAAATCATCTAAAACCTTCTTCATTTCTTGAAAGCCCTTTCATTTTTCCCAATTTATGTCAAAATCCTCCCATAGCAAACCTAAGGGTCGCTGCTTCTTTTAATGTTATCTTTACAAAGCCCTTAATGGGCCAGAGATCTGTGGATGTCATGTTCCAAAAGCCCCCAACAGATTATCGACTATTCAGGTAGAATATACTCTCCATTTCTGGCCAACAACAATACCTAGACATCCAATGGATTTCATAAAATTTTACCCATTACAGGAGAAAATCCTCAGCTTCAAATGCAAACCTTGTTTTACCTCAGCAGAAGTTTCTCAGACTTATTAAAGTAGTCCCAGAGTAAAAGGACGTGAAATGACTTGGGTACCTGTGCATCTTCCTCAACAGAAACCAAGCTGCTGCTCTCATTTTCTCTTAACCTTAGTACTTACAAACCAGAATGCTTCCCAAAAGTGCTCTTCTTGTCTAGAGAGGTGTTTGTTTACGACTGCTTTACACCAGTCATTTGTTAAATGAGCAAAACTCGAATTACAGATTATTTTTCAATGCTGTTATGTCGTTCTTAGACAAACCAACCCGTTTAATGTATTAATATATTCTGAAGACCGGCTTCCCACATGAACCATTGCAAGCAAGTTGCAGCAAAATCTACCACAAATTAGTTCGTAAAATGCAGAGGATCTGCTCCGTGGTTAAATTCTGATACGCTTCAGCATTCTTCATACATATTCACATAGTATAAGCAGAGCTGCATCAGCTGAGGTAAAAATACATTTTTTTTAAATCAAAAATAAGACTACAAATGTTGCACATAGCAAAGCTAGCAAAGACTGCTTTCCTAGTGAGTTAGAGAATTATTTAAAATCCAATACTGTATCACCAACCATCACTTACAAAGAATTTACCAGAGGAAAAATAAAGAGATGCAGCACTTTATAGTTGCACCTTGTCTGGATTATAATATCTCATCCGTTTGAAGTTCGATACATCAGGACAACCTGTACGCTTGTTCTGTAAAATGCTAAAAACAGAACTACTACTTAGAAGGGATACTTGATTCAAGAAAATAATCCAGATTTGACAATTAAATACTTTTTTATTCTTTATTCTCTTTCACTAAAGAAGTTGGTGGGATTTTGTCTGGCAAACAGCAAATTGTAACTCTTTAAACATAAGCATTAAAACACTGAAGCGTCCTTCTCCAGCACTGAAGAGGCATGCTGATTTTGGCAAGTCTTAGTTCTGACAACCGCTAACTCCAAGCAACCTGCTACTTGCCCAATTTCCTTTTTTTTCCTCCCCGTAACACCTTGGCTACAGGAGTCCAATTCAAAATCAATGGTTATAACACAAAAGGGAATAAGGAAAAACAAACACTTAAAATCCACCGCTTTTCATGCACACCTCTTACAGGTAAGGCTACTAACTACCTACAGAGATACGCAAGCTCTTGGCCCCTTGCTCCTCTCCACCTCTCAAAAAATCACATGAAGCTTGGGAAAGCAAACACAAGGAGGAACCAGCCCAGCTGATGCCAGCAGAGCAGCTGCATCAAGCCGGGAACGGTGGACACTGATGTCATCAGACAGCTTGCTGCAGGGTGTTGGTTTTTTTTTTCCACTCTGACCATTTTTCCCCCCCTCTATGCCAATAGACTGTTTTCCACTGCTCTCTCCCACCTCTTCCCCTCCCCTTTGAATTTCTACAGTTAAGTCTCCTTTAACATCACATTTTCAAATGGATATAAATAAAATTAAATTTAAAAAAAAGCAACCACGAAACAAAGATTAAATTTGTACACGAGAAGCTGTTCATGCTGTTTGTTTTCCCTCTATTCCGTTTCTTCTGGTTTATTTTACAGAAAGCTCTTCCTGACAAAGGACCGTCTGCTAAGTTATGCTTGTGCAGCAAATGAGATGCCTTGAGATCCAAAATGCAAGAGTACTGAAATAATCCTTTCCAGCAGCCTGATCTCAATCAGATACAGTAATTCCTTTCGCCAGTTTTAACTACTGTTTTTTAAACTACCATCAATTTTGAAAGTTCTATCACTCAGCTAATGTCATAACGGGCACCTCTGGAAATCATGTAGAAAATAACCTGCAACTTACTTGTGTGCAATAGTCGTTAGTCGTTCATCATTCACTGCTCTCCGAACTTCAGCACGATGTCTCTCCGTTGAGATACTGTTAAAAAAAAAAAAAAGCCAATATATTTTAGTCCGAGGGAGACATGAACATTTATCTAAAACTTCCAGCTAAAATGAAACTTATGAATAATCCAGTCGGGAGACGAAAGGGAACGGGCAGTTACATTGGAGAGATTGTCACTTAATTTCTGCTATCACAGGGAGAAAGAATGAATGCATTATTGTTCAGGAAGTATTACTGAAGAATGAAGAGAACATTACTGTTCACTGGGTGCCGCTGCAAAATAGTGCAATACATTTGAAGTACATGGTAGAAAAAAAATTGCACCAAACACGCAGCATTCTTCCTTGATGCAACGTGGGCCTGAAGATCCTCAAATCCTACCTGGAATAAAATCTGAGCCAGCACACAACTCACGAGCTAGCTGTGATGCTTTTAACGCTAGGTATCTCCAAAACCATCGACAAAACAGTAAATCTTCAGCGAGAGAGGAACAGTTGTTTTCCTTACTCACGGCCAAACTGGAATCAAAGCTCCACAAGATGGAGAATTACTTCTCTAAATTCAGATTTGCTTTATGATGTGAGTGGTAGAGAAAGCACGTAATACCTTCAAAGAGAACGGGTCTCTTGATCTTATTTTAAAAAGGTCAGGATTACCTAAGCACTTTCGAGAGCTCTCCAAGAAGATCCTTCTTCTCTTTCGTAAGGTCTCCTTGTGCACGTAAGGCACTGATGACACCTGCGTATGCCTCCAGTTCTGAGGAATTAGAGCAAAATGGTATTTCTATTTAATGCTCGCAGCAAAGGAAAAACGTTCTTTTCAGTATTACTGACAGTATTCCATTAATTTTCAAAGTCATTAAAAGGAACACGTCTTTCAATTATTTAGTGCTTTTCAAAAGAGATTGATGGTTTCGAACTCTCTCAGCCAATTACTCCGCAGCGGACGGCTTTTCTGTGGAACAATCGTATCATCACAGAGGATTATCTAGTTTATACACCCAACCGAACATTTCGAGCTCCGAGCTGGCAGTTCAACTCAGAAACCTTGAAGAAACAGTCCCCGAACCCGGACAGTACCTTAGAATTCTCTAGAAACGATAGAAGAAGAAACTTAATGAATTAACTTCTAATTATAAGTTCCGTGGAAGTGCCTGGCTTGCAGAAGAAACACGCTTTCAAAAGAGCAAATGATTTTTTCCTAACACTGCTCCTTCATTAGCATGGAGAACATACACTCTGCTTTGTTAAATATGCTCACCGTTACCTTCTATGCCCATTTATTTGATACGTACAACAGCTTGAATCTGAAAACAACACACCGCGAGTGAATTAAACCTGTCCAGCGCGTGAAAGAAACGAGCAGACACTTAAAGGTGGAAGCATCGTGAGGATCAGCACGCAAAAACGTAACTCTGATGGAACAAATCGATCACGTCAGGTGATTCATGGAAATATCCCAGCAGTGTTTTCAAAAAATTATAGCTCTAAAGCCTACTGGAATTTCTGGGTTTTGTCCTGTTAAGAAGGGTGAAAACACACCTAGTGCAAGTAACGCTGGAGTCTGCCAGATTCCCAAAGAAGGACTCGGTGTTCTAAGCTTTGCGTTTTACGAAACTGTTCCTGGGCACCATGCTGTGAACCAGCAGGACAAATGCTTTTACTACGCCTGTAGATGACTTTCATCCAGCACCCCTCTTCTGCAGCCAACCATCCCAACCCTACAACAGATCCCAGCCCAGTTAAGCAAAACCACAAATCAAAGGGGCCGGCCACAAGCTAACAAGAGCCCAAAAAGACATCAGAACTTTCCTGCAAAATAAAGAAGAGGATGCTGCTCTGAAAAGCCTTCAGATTAGGATTCCAAAGAGCTCATTTACAAATCAAATTGGGGAATTGTGTTGAAAAGAAGCCCCGCTCTCCTGTCCTGATTAAGCAGGCAGAACCCAAAGCAGAATCACTTTGGCTAACTAGGCAGCCTGCACAGGGATGCCGAGTGACCTAGAGAAGCATTTACAGCTTCGCTTATAAAACATTTGCTAATTAATGCAACGGTTATTACTAATATCAACACTTATTTAGACAACCATGTTACAATATTTAAGATACTAATTATTTCCCTCTGTTAACAACGTGAAGTAATCCCCACATACAACCCTGTAATTACTTTGCAAGGACAGATTTTTTTTTTCCTCCTTTTTGCAATTTCAATAGAGATGCTCTGCACGAAATCTTTCAAATGCACATTCCAGCTTTGGGGAAGTTAGTAAACTAACTAAATCACAGAGCAGCTATAACCAGTTTCCTCACCCTTCTGTCTTATATAGGGGGGTCACGAAACAGTGCGCTCTCTTTTCAAGATGAAACATGTCAAAAAGGCAAAAAAAAGCTTCAAAATTTGCTTTTTACAAAGAAATAGCATTATTTCAGGTGCGAGGTCACGATCCCAGGACACCACTGGGTGTTGCACGCCTGGGGGATGCACTTCAGCCTCACCTACACCGTGGCATTTCGCTCGTGGCAGAGCCCCCTGGCACTGCAGAACGGCCGACCAAACGAGATGCTGCGTGGAGCTGGCGAGGCAGGGCTCTGCATCCAGCCCTATCGATCCGCTGTCAGCCAGATTCACTCCCACTGCCCACGCTCCTTCCCCCTCCAGGCTCCTGGTGTGTCTGGATAAACTGCGAGCTTCCCTACCCCCGAAGAGCCAGGGCTGCTACAAGCCGCGAGCCTCTGTTGTGCTGGCAGGGCCCCCTTGTGGGGACACAGCTCATGCCAGCAAAGAAAAAAAAAAAATAAAAAGGCTTTTTATTTTATTATTTTTTTTTCCTGTCAGCCTAGGTTATGTCATTGAAGGAGGTGTAGCCGCAGTTCTGTTTGGCTCAGCCGCACCAGCAGGGTTCTGCCAGCACACCGCCATCAGCTGAGGTGGAAGTTTGCCTTTTTTTTTTTTTTTCCACGCTTGTAGCCAGCAGATCTACGTGAACATAAGTCAGTAGCACAGATCCGGGCTGAATTTTTTGGCACCCTGCGCTTTCTCCGAGTTTTCGTACTCCTTGAGCCTTGCTTAAGACGTAGAGCCGTCACCTTAACGGGTGTACAGCTTAGTTTTGGTGATGTGCACAACGTCTGTGCCGCTGTCTGTTTCAACAGAACACGAACCCCAGATGCCCAAGAAAAGAAAGAGTAAATCAAGACAAAATAACTTCTCATTTCTCAGAAAATAAACTCAATGGCTTCAGAACCTCTGAGAACCTTTGCACAGCTAAGGAGTATAGCGCACGATCTTTTAAGTTCCAAGTAAAACACAAACAAGAAGCTAAGTGACTCAACTGTCACAGGAAGTTTGTGGCAGTCTCAGCTTTCTTCCTGACATCATCTCCTATGTTATGCTCCTCAGAGAACAGCCTTTCCTTCTAATCCTATGCAGCATTTAACTGGGGAAAAAAAAAAAAACTAACTAAATACAAAAATTCAGTTCCTTAAGAAGGCAAAAAGCACATCGCTGGGTCAGATCGTTGATCTAACAAAAGATCTCCTCCCCTCTGACACCCAAAGGTGTGCGTTGGAAACAGCAAATATTTTTATTAGCTTCCAAAATACAGTGGTAAATCTCCCTGTACACGTTTATTTACGAGGATGGAGCATGAAAAACCTCACAATCTACTTATTTACCTGTTGGGCAAGGTACTCGGGTGTTGAGCTAGATTTGAAACAATGCCAAAAGCTCCCACTGTTCATGACAGGGGAGTGATAAGATTGTTTTCACGTTTCCCTGACAATTCATGTACCTGAAGGCTGATATACCACAAACTATCACACAGGTTGGTGGGTTTTTGTTTCAGGTCTTTACACCAGAACCTTTCCTACTTGAATTCAAGCTCACTGTATCAACCAAACCAGGATTCCATGATTTTGGGGTACAGATAGGTGTATTATAAAGAATTAAAAAGCAAATGAAGACCTCCTCTCACACGTTAACAGTCGTGAAAAATACAGCACTGCAACATCGAGGCAGAGATGGACCAGGACGTCCACGAGAGATTCAACCAAACCAAACCAATCCCGTTCTATTCCTTTTGCTCAGGCAGAGCATCTGCCAACCATCATTTTAAGCCGGGGCTGTCAAACCAATGACACATGCAAAATGCAGGAAATGACTTGTAAGTTGCCTGTAGAGGCATTAAAGTATTTCACGAAAGCAGCAGGCAGGCAAACCCGAAAAGGGCAAACATACAGACCCACAGACTGTATCTTACTGTACCCAGTTTGCGAAGGATCCTCTTGCATTCATCTCTGCTGAGATCCAGAAGAGTTGGCCACACCACAGGCATCTTCCCCTCGCCTCCGTGCTCCCCCAGAGCTCAGCCTCGCTGAAAAGGGACACAAATGCAGTAAGCCCGAGTCCACCATTTATCGATTTCCCAGGCTGATTAATGCAAACTCTCCTGCCTGCTCACAACTCCACCAACACATTCGCTGCCATTCCGGCTCCAGCTTTTGTGCTGGCATGTGTTACCGTGCAGGAATCCGGCAGCTCCGCAAGGGCACGGGCTTCTTATCCTCCCTTCCTCAGATCCACCAGCCAAGCCTTCCTCCCGAGTTTCCCATCTCCTGCTCGAGCCCTTTTTCACGCCGAAACGCTCCCCGAATCGATGCTCCCGTCTCCTCCCTCCCTTTATGCACGGAGCACCTATTATAGGAACTCTCCCAGCTAACCGCACGCCACCCCCCCCCCCTTTCCCCTCGGGGAACACATTTAGCACGAGCCTCTTCTATGCCAGAAAAGCAAAAACACCCTGAAATTCTCCTTCCCCCGACGCCAGCCCCCCCCCAAAAAAAGGGGGACGCTCCCTTTCCCCCCCTGCATGGCGGTGAGGTTTCGGGGGGGTGATTTGGGGTGGAAAAGGGGAATTTCTCCCATTATAACGGTGAAAAGGGAAAAAAAGGACCGGAGGGGAGCGGGGGGGATGGGGGAGCCGCTCGCTGCCAGCACGGCGGGAGGCGGGCACCGGGAACAAAAGCCCCGGCTCCACCGCAGCTCCCAACGCCGGGCCGGCTCCCCTCAGGGGGCAGCCGCTACCGGGGACCCCCCGCCCGCCTTTCCCCGGTACCGGGGCTCAGGAGGAGGACCGGAGGGGATGGAAAAGGGACTGGGGGAGGGTGGATGGGGCGGGCTGAACCCTGAGGGCCACCTCAGGGAGCAACCAGCGGCCTGGGAACGTGGCGCTGCCGCCGGGCCGGGGCCCTGAGGTGAGGCGGCGGAGGGAACCGGTAGCCCCGGGGACCGGGGAGCTGCCCCGGAGCCCCGGCGAGCAGGACCCACCTGCCCGGCCGTGCCTGGCACATCGAAGGGAGCTCCTCGGCGGCAGGGCCCGAGCTCGGCCGCCTCCTCCTCCCTTCCCCTCCCCCCTCCCTCCGCCCCCTCCCGGTGCCGCGCTCCGGTTTGTTTGGCGACGGCGGCGGCAGCGCTTCCCCCGGGCCAAGATGGCGGCGCGCCGCACTGCCCATGCGCCTCCGCCGCGGGGCACGCTGGGAGTTGTAGTCCCCGCCCCCCTCCCCTCCCCGTTTACCGCTCGAGATGGGAGAAGCGGGTGGCAAGATGGAGACGGGGTGTTCGCGCGCGTGCGCGGCGCCGCAGGGTGTTCATGGGAGTTGTAGGCTTCCCCCCCCCCAGCCGTTGTGGACGCGGTGCTGGCCGTCCCGCCATTGCCCAGCGGCTGGGTACGGGTGACGGGAGGGGACAAAAAGCCGGCGCGCGTTGCTGGCTGAGCTGAGGTGCTGAGGGATGCGCAGCGACGAGCACCGGGAGCCGCGGCGGCCCCACAGCCGTGCCCTGAGGCGGCGGCAGGCGGCACGGTGCGGGCTGTGGGCTCGTCCCGCCCCGCAAAGTTCGGGTTTTAACCGCCGGCCGCTGTTTGTGTGAGGAAATGCGGCGAGGTGGGGGTTACCCAGCCGTTTGCTGGCTTAAAATCGCCACCGGTTCGGCGTGTGACAGCGGTCACCCCTATTCCGTGCAAATAAAGTGATAATAAAGTGATAATAAAGCGTGTGCCCCAAAACCCCCCACAACATGGCTTCATTTCACCCACCCAAAGCCACGAGAGATGGATCCAGAGGCCTGGGCCTGGCAGCACCCATGGGTGCTTCATCACCCCCTCCGTGGTTTTCACGGACAATAAATAAATAAATAAATAAATAAATGATATCTTCTAAACAGTCCTTAGATCGGATTAGAAATAGGAAAGAAACCATCTCCGGGGCGCAGCTGAGGCTTGAAGGCAGTTTGTGGCTGCCGTGTGTCACGGTAGGAAAGGAAAAAAAAAAAAAAAAGCTTATTTGTAAAACACCAAGAAAACAAACAAAAAAAAAGCCTGTTCAGAAAACTTTCTGCAAGGCGATCGCTAAAAAACCACACAATCGGGATGAGTTTTGGCCCCCAGGGCTTCGTTTTTGCCACGTGCACTTGTTTTTCCGCCCTTCGTCTCGTGTGCTTTCGGATTTTACGAAGGAAACGTGCACCCTGGGGCTGGATGAAGAGGAGGGAAGGTGTCCCTCCTCGTGGCATCCATCCCGTGGGTGTTCCTACTCGCATAAATCTCCTGCTTTTGGGTCCGCACCTGCACTAAACACATCCATGCCCTGATCGCCTTACGGAAATTCGCTACCAGCTGCCTCACCCGCGGCGTGTCTTTTAACAGGAAATCACGTAAAACGAAAGGAATCGAGCCTTTTTTTTTTTCCCTATATATAATTTGAAAGCTCCAGTGTGCGGAGGCTTCTGCTGGAAATGCCAGCAAGAGAAACTCCCTTTGTTCCTGTCTAGACGTTTTACTGGGGAAGTGTATAATGCAGTCCTCGGGAAGCTGGTGGCTGGCTCGAGAGAGGGCTCGTTGACATGCTTCACAACATTGCAAGGAAGGATTCTCGATGTCAATGGCCACAAGGTCAATCCTGGCTACGGTGTCTTCCGTAGTTCTCCTGGAAAAAAAATAATAATCCTAGAAATGAGCAATCTCTGAGGCTCAGCCCAAATCTAAATTTTGGCCACGTTTTGTAGTGAGAAAATAAGGAAATCTTATTTTATAGTTTGCTTTCAGAGGGCCAGAAACAGCTGGAAGCTTTCTGAGGTGAAGACAAGGCGAATGGTGTGCTTTGATCAGCAACACCTGTTCTCAGATCTGCAAGTGCTATTATTTCCACCTAACTATAGGAAAAAAAAAGTTTCTTCCCTGTGATCATTGATGAACGTTTTCTCACTTGCAATTTCCTATTGTTCTCCACAGCGGTATAAACCTCAAGTACCTGAAAATAATTATGCTGAATGGTACAGAAGAGCTAGAACAATTTTCCTTCTCCTTTTTTTTATTTTTTAATACCTTCTTAAAACAAGAACTGGCTGAAGGCAAATAGTATCATCCCTGCATAATATTACCTAACAAAACCAAATGCCATAAGCTTTGCACAGAGCTGAGGAAGACGCAGACAAGGATGGTGCCGGAACTTGCTCCTTTCCTTTGCAGGTCAGAGGCTCCACTGCAAACCTGTCTTGAAATGTGACTTTTAGTACAATTATTCTGTTCAGTGTGAATGGTACTTACCTGAATATTATAGCCCTTCTGAGGTTTACTCATCAGTCATAACTGTGATGCTCTAGCAGAGAATCATTTTTATTGCATGAGGTGTTTAACAGATGTCCCCTAAGTTTGTAGAGTAAATTGTTCCCTGAGCAAGAAACTACTTAAACATTTATTATTATTATTATTATTTAATCAAAATATATCTGTTAAGTTGTGAGATGGATGTTTTCTTGAAGTTTGTGTGTTTATGAATGCACCCCGTCCTCATACACGCTCTCCAGTGAAATCTCTGCTAACAACACAGCTCACCTTTTCTCAGAAAAGGCATTAGTAATATGTTTTCTCAGCCTGGATCAGCAGTTTCATTAAACTTAATGAGATTGCTTAGGTATTTTTTTTTAAGATCTTTATTTTTTTTCCAGATGAGGACTAAGCTGGCCAATGGGATCAGGTTATTTCAGGTGAGGTAGACAGATATACAGCAACACTCACATGAGTACATATGTATGTGCTCAGGAACATCATGCACGCTTCATTTCCTTCTGTGCACAGAACAAAAGAGATGTAAAACCTGAGCCAGTTATGTATGAACTGTTTGAAGCTGTGACTGCTGTGTTTTCACAGATGTCGTAACACGATTTCCAAGAATACTTCTTATTTTCATTAAGAATAAAGACGCAGACACAGAAGTATGCAGGAGAGGTCCAGAAAGTCTGAAGGCCAAATTCTGCCTGTAGTTACAGCAGCACAGTTGCCATTTACTTCAGAGCCACCTACTCAGCTACAATCAATTGCCCATTACCTGTAACAATGGGGGGCTGAGATACTGTGGACAAGGAATAAAAGAAAACATAAATAATGAATCCTGAAAAGCATAAGAGGCTATCCTGACTCAGAATGACTGCACGGAGGCAGATAGGGTATTTAGCAATCCAGGGAGGCTGCCCAAATGAGACCAATACTTGACAGAATTTCTTTACATCTGATGAACAAAATGTCAAGAGTCTTCCAATTATATACTAAAAAATGAAAACAAAGACAGGGTGGTTTAGACTTCATTAGCACAGAAACATGGCTAAATGTCTCATGGGTGAAATTTTCTAAGTAAATTCATATGAAATAGACTGATTCATTGTGGGTAAAAGTAGAAAATGCAGAATGTGAAAATGCTAGCATTATATATATATATATTCTTAGTTGCCTTCCAAATGTTAATGAAAGGATCATAGAATCATTAAGGTTTGAGAAGACCTCCAAAATCACCTGGTCCAACCACCCCCCTCCCACCAATGTCACCACCAAACCCTGTCCCCAACCAACACGTCCAACCTTGCCTTGAACACCCCCAGGGACGGGGACTCCACCACCTCCCTGGGCAACCCGTCCCCATGCCTGACCGCTCTTGCTGAGCAGAAATGTTTCCTCATTTCCAACCTGAGCCTCCCCTGGCACAACTTGAGGCCATTCCCTCTGCTCCTATCACTGGTTACCTGTGAGAAGAGGCCGACCCCCAGCTCCCCCCCCTTCCTCTCAGGCAGTTGCAGAGAGCAATAAGCTCTGCCCTGAGCCTCCTCTTCTCCAGCCCCAACCCCCCCAGTTCCCTCAGCCGCTCCTCCCAGGCCTTGTGTCCCAGGCCCTTCCCCAGCTTCGCAGCCCTTCTCTGGACACGCTCCAGGGCCTCGATGTCCTTCTGGCAGTGAGGGGCCCAAAGCTGACCCCAGCACTCGAGGTGCGGCCTCAGCAGAGCAGAGCACAGGGGGACGATCACCTCCCTGGCCCTGCTGGCTGCACTGCTCCTGACAAGCTAGGGTGCTGTTGTCCTTTTTGGCCACCTGGGCACACTGCTGGCTCGTGTTCAGGAGAGCATCAATCAGTAGTACAGGACCCAGCACTTAGCCATGTAGAACCTCATCCCATTGGCCTCTGCCCATTGACCCATCCTGCCCAGGTCCCTCAGCAGGGCCTTCCTATCCTCCAGCAGACTGACACTTCCCCCCAGCTTGGTGTCATCTGCAAACTTACTGAGGGTTCACTCAATTCCCTCATCCAAGTCATCAATAAAGATACTAAAGAGGATGGGCCCCAACACCGACCCCTGGGGAACACCACTGGTGACCAGTCGCCAGCTGGATTTCACTCCGTTCACCACCACTCTCTGGGCCTGGCTGTTCATCCAGTTTTTAACCCAGCACAGAGTGTACCTGTCCAAGCCATGGGCTGCCAGCTTCTCCAGGCAAATACTATGGGAGACCGCGTCAAAAGCCTTGCTGAAGTCAAGGTAGACTACATCAACAGCCTTTCCCTCATCATTCATAGAAGAGTCAGCCGTTCACAGAAGGCGATGAGGTTGGTCAGGCAGGACTTGCCTTTCATGAACCCATGCTGGCTGGGCCAGATACCCCGGTTATCTTGCACACATTGTGTGACTGCACTCAAGATGACCTGTTCCATAAAGATGATTTGTTCCATGAATCACTTTCTTAGCTCTCATTACCTACATCCTCCGTTACTGACTGAGTCACCAGTTAAGGAGACCCAAAATTACAGAGCACTTTCTGGCTTTTCCAAAAGGAAAACAACAGAGAAACTTGTTGACAGCAGCTCCATTTCACCTTATTTCCTAATCTTGCAAGACTCATGTAACTGTGCTGCCTGCCAGTTCTGCCCCAGGATAAGCAGTAAATCTACTGACTATCCAACCAAATCCAACAAGTGACTCAGGAGCTGGTCATACAAAACTGGTTCCTTAGGTATAAATGTGTCAACAACAGCTTGCTGTTAGCTTCCTATTACAGCAAGCTGACACAGATGAAACAGGAGCTCAGTAGGACCTGGAGTATTCTTCAGCTGATGGGAACCCACCGACAAGTTGTTTCACATTTCTTCTGCCTCTGTTTCCCACTTTTATAAAGAATTTAAAAACCTAATGGCAGACTGATAAGCAAGAACCAGGCATTATTATTGCTAACTGCAAACTGCTGGTCTTTAAAAGAAATTGTTCAATTATACGTATTTAAGCATAATTTGTCCCCCCTAAGAAACAGTTCCAGTAAGAAACATAGTGACCAACAAGAACTCCTACTTTGTTTCATATTCTCCAGGACCTAACAACATCAGATCACCTATTAGTTTAAACAATTTGATTCTCATCAATTACAGGCACTGGTCTAATTAATTACAGAGTTTCTGGGAGCTTACATAATAATCCGTGTTTCACTACACTTCCTTCTAGCATGTAAGGCAATAGAAGGGAGAAGACAACGCGCTGTAGTTTCGGGCCACCAGCAGTGAGATGGCACGGCTCAGGGGAGAAGCGGTGATTTTCACTTGGAGAATGCAATTTGTATGCAGCCCAGGTCACCAGCAGCTAAGCCGTTCCGCTCAGCTCTTTGGGGGCTCATACGAAACGAGCACAGCAGCCTCACTGCAGCTCTTGCTGGATTATTAACTACACCTCGACTCACGCCGCTACGAACTCCATTCTCATTGTGGCACACAGCTGACAGACTCGCATTGATCCAAGCTACAACCGGAGTGCTACAAACTCTGAAATACCCTTTTTCTTCAGAGCAGTCTTCTGAGGGTAGAACAGAAGCAAATCAGCTCGCTACTACATGACAAACACGCACAGCTACTGCAGCTGCTGCTTTTCTGCTGTAAAAGGTAAACTTTCAAGAGTTTCATGCTGGTAAGTTCAAAAGTAAAATTGGAAAACCAAGAAAATAGTTTTATTAGTCTGCTAGGAACCAAAAGCCCACGACACTCTTATATTAAGATAAATGCAACATCATAGGTAATTTTAATTTTTAGGGAATTTAAAGATGTTTTAAAATATCTTCTATATTTTGTATAGGAGAGGAACAGTCAGCCCAGGTTCTAACAAAAGTGAAATCCTTTATTGGTCTTTTTTTTTTATTGTTTCCACGTTAAACGGCCTAGCCAACAGTTTGCACTTCTCTTAAGAGGTTATTCAGTGACTCGATACGTCTTCCTGACATAAGCATCTCCATTTTAGTTTTATCCCATCACCCTTAGACTCCTAAACTCTTTCTTCTTCCTTAAACCCTTTCCCGTCACATTTTTCTCCCAGCTAAGATAAGAACAGAAGCCTCAGCAACATTCAGGCGCTGGCAGCTTGCCAGAGGAGTCCTTTCATACACAGCCTTGTCAGATGCAGGGATTGTCACTGTGGGCCCAGGACTAGATGTACTTAAATCCGTAACAGTATTTCACCTTCTTTCACTGAAGGTAGTTTTGCATTGCCAGATAATAGATATTTTTGCCTATTTTAAGTAAGACATGTTGTATTCAATGCATATATTTATTTTACAAATCCTAAGTCTAAGAACTTCAGCAGCTAAATTCAGCAAGATTTAAACCCATCCAAACGCCACCTTGCATCAAGTTAAGCACCCATTTAAACACTTTGCTACACTGAGGCAAAAACTTGATTCTATAACCTAAAATAATCTAAAAAAAAAAAAAACCTTCATTGTGTCACTCTGCAGCATGTCAAAGAGCAGATTAAAGTCAGTGCCCTCTGCAATCTAGAGAGACAGATGCTTATCTCCATTCCCGTTGTAGCATCCAATATGTGTTAAGAATATATAAAGGAGCAAAGGCACTTCTCAAGAGAGAAAGCATGGGAAAAATAAAATCATTAAAGGTATTGGTCCGCTGTAACTTGTGTCCTTACCTATGGCCACGTACACCTACTGCAAACTATGGGTAACACAGCTGCAATTTAGGGAATTTAACCCAGATTAGTATGCAGCAGAATTTAGCCACCGTAGCAACTGATCCGTGTTGTATTTTAGGTAAGCTCGCACCTTCTCTCCAGTTGCACTTTTCACCCAGCACGCTTGGCATTGCTTCGAAGCTGAAGTCAGCTCGTGATTGAACGACTTGTTCCCAGTTTAGACATAAATATTTTTACAAGGCTAGATGCGCTAAAAATGACTGCTGGAGAAGCAAGGGATTGGATCCACTGTAAAGGATGTATTTGATCGCTTATAAACTGCTTATAACCAATTTTGGAGGATCCCATGCCTGAACACCTTCCAAATGCAAGTTTACTTAAACACACGGCATTGATGCAAGATAAAAACAGCCATGGAAAAGAAAAACGTGTTGGTGCTGAGTCTGCAAACCAGAATGATGCAAATTTCTCTGTCACGACGTACTCGGCACTGAAATTTTGGGAGAAGCATTTAGTTTCTAAGAGGATGGTCTTAACACCGCCAAATAGCAAGCCTTCTGCACACAGTCAGACAAACTGCCTGCCACTCTGGGGCTGGGGCAAGCAAACAGGGAAAATAGAAGATGACTTGCATTATCTCACTGCATGCAGATAGAAATGACAATGGTATAAATGGAAATGAAATATACATATTAAATCCTTCATGCTGATAGAGGAAAGAACTTGGCCAAATGGCAACATACCTTGCGGTTAAACACACATCCGAGAGTGCCCGATTAGCTAATATTTGTTTTGGAAGTTTTTGTCTCTGTGTACTCGTATCAATATATTGTGCAATCAAGACAATGCATTGAGGAAACAAGGGCTGTAAATTAAGGTTGGCATCAACAATTAAAAATGAACGCCTGCACACAAGGGCAGATGGGCAGGAATTTGCTTGGTTGCTGCTTTGTGCATCTCTGCCAGGAAGCTAGATACGGCTCCGCCAGCGTGTGCTGCCCACAGAGCAGCACAGAACGTTGCAATCATCTGCTTTGGCTGGAGGAACGCTTCAGAAATTGCAGCAGCTGAGGTGGAAGTGAAGACTGAGCGCAGAGCAGCTCTTATAAATGAGAAGGCTGCTTCCTACGTGGAGAAGAATAGCCATAGTCCAGGATACAGACAGCTTGGAGTAAATAGCTTAGTGCAGGTCATCTGGAAAGCACACGAAATCACATTATTTTGGCAGACCCTTACTGACACATTGCACCCTCGCTTAAAAGTTGAGTGGCACAAAGCCAATCACCCTCTGCCCGTTCTCATACCGAAGACTTGATCCTAAGCCTACAAAACCCAGCGTTCTTTGAATCAGCCATGACTTCCACGAAACGGATTCCAGTAAAACAGGGAAAACATGATGGGAGACGAGTCTGATTACCTAAAATGTCATCACAGATATTTTAACTACCATTTGCAAAAACCTAACTGCGATAATGGAGCCAGGACACTGCATTACTGCAATTTACAGCTGCAGTTACGTTGCATGCACAGCACCAGTATGGTCTCAGAGGCCCTCTTGTATGTAAGAATTGGTTATTCCCCACCTTTGCCTTCCAGTTCTCCAAAATCATGCGCAAGCCCTAGACACGAGGATCTTGTTTTTCATCCTGCCATTGCAAATTTCAGCGCGTCTCAAAGGGAGCACAGATACAGCTATGGGATTAACGTGATGTCTCTTCAGTTCTTACAGACAGGTCACCCCAACAGCAATGCGGCTGTAGGGCTTGTGACAGGTTATGTAAGAAAGAATCATCAAAGCAAATTAGACTACAAATACTCTGTTGCAAATAATTTTCAATGTTTATTAGCAGGAAGCCTGCAGAACACCACAATCACACGAATAGCATTACTAGAAAATAAAGGCATACTAAGCTTCGTCTATGTCAAAGAGACATCCAGCTCACCTCCAGAAATACATTCAAGAGAACTTTTTGTAACCACTGTAACGTTCCATAGAGTCCTGGATTTCAGACACAGCTGACTTTAACAGGGGAGAAACAGAGCAATTAGAAAACTGTATGAACACACAATTCCTTTAATAATTTATCCAGAATGACACTTGAATATTCTAGAGGTTTAAGAAGATCATCAGCATACAAATTATGTACGTAGTCTTCAAAGATTACTCAGAAAAGGTGTCAGTGATGTCTGTGCTCTACAACAGAAGCTGATTTTTGGAACTTCCAACTAAGTGGTAATGTAAACTAATTTGATTTTAAGAGAATGTACTTTGAGTAATATATTTTCTTTGAAAACTATTTTATTATGCAGGAGGTGCTACACACAATTCCTTTGTTTGGTGAATCAATTTGAAAGGAAAAAAGCCCTTTGCTCTTGGGTAAAATAAACTAACAATTTTGTTATTAATTAAGGCTGAAGAATTACTTTTCCATACTCAAACAGGTTTTAAAAGTGTTTTTAAATTTTGGAGCTTCACTTTAACATTCAAGCTCCTCAAATACTTCTGCAACCAAAAATGATCCTGCTCTCTCCTGTGCATTTCCCTGCATGAGCATGAACGTTGATGCAATCTGCACAGGAAATCAAAGAACAAATTTACCTGCATTAAAACTGACCCATCGAAGACAAATGGAATTTAGGGAATTTAACCCTTTAAAATGCATTTTTAAAGTTACTTCTGATCTGAGAGCAATTAGGTGCAGCTAAACGTATCAGTTCCATCAGTTTCAATTGACTACTCAAAAGGAACAATCAGAGCTGAGCTAGAATTCTGGCAAAGAATTAACACCCCAATAAATTCATGCTACTGAAATTAGTCCAACAAGATATGTTTTTATATTCCTAGTTTGAAGGGCATTTTGCAGGTTTCCTTAACTAAAAGACATTTTTTCTCTTACGCACACTAACAAAATAAGCTGAACAGTTTTGAGGCTGTCCAAAAGGAATCAAATGTTTTTTTTTTTTTTCCCTTTTTTTTTTAAAAAAAAAACAAAACTTTATTCACTGTTTAGAAAGAAACATTCTTTGCCTATTTCATATAGATTGTTTCCATAATCCCACCAAGTCTCTTTGCCAGGATTCCTCTTACCTGACTTTAAAGGTATGTAAGAGATGTCAACATCAAAGCTAAACTCTTGCACAACAGTGCTACTGTATCTGAAACAATTATCGTTTCATCACCATGTATACATTTTAGAGCTGCTAGGTCTACTTCCTCAAATTACCAGCAGGCTACACTTGGTGAATGAGTCTCTTTTAACTATCTAGTTATCTATTTCCTGTTTTATTTATTTATTATTATTATTTTTTCTTCTTTTTCTTTTTTCCCTCTCAGCTCCGTTTCATTTTTGCCTGTGATAGAGCTGCTGAAGTCTTCACAGTAGGTATACTCCCTGTCATCTCTGGGCTCCTCTTAATATCCATCCAGGCTGTGGATTAACACCTCCCTAAAAGACAAAACGTGATACACAAGAGAAAAAGGTTATGACCTCATTCTGCAACTTAAGTTCATTTTTTAGGGTAAACTTACTCAATATAACACATAATTAAACATTATTTATATTATTACTTACATTGTCTGTACAGTTTGTAAGCTATAAACTTGCTAAAACTATAATAGATTAGCTTGTTTATCTAGTATCAAGCACAGATTTCTTGATTTTAAGCGTTTTGATTCCTGAAGGCACCAGAGTGACGTGAAGGCAGGAGTTAATTAATTAAATTGCCTCCCAGGGAAGGCAGGCCGTGCCAGCCAATGGAAGGAGCTGGGAACACAGAACCACCAGGATTAGCTAACTGACCACCAGCAATACTGCGTATTTCGGTATTAACTGTCACCTTTGTGACTTTAAGGGATGAATTTCATTAGTGAGATAAGCTGCAGGGTGTGATGATAAACCTCAGGAGCCCAACTGTATTGTTAATGAGGAATTAACCCATTCGAGCCCGTTGTTCCTCAGCAGTCCTATTAGTTTTAGGTCTTCCTCAGCTCAGAGCAGCAAGTTACGGGACTTAGGCCTGCCTACGGCGTTAATTAACGATTCGTGAAGGGTTAATTACCGCTTTAACCCCTCCCTGCTCAACACCCTGCCAGGCCTTGCCCTCACCCTGCCCGCCCTTTGCCTTCACCCGCCCCCTCCGCGCATGCGCCGCGCCCCTTCCGCGCAACCCTCCCCCTAGCGCGCAGGCGCGCGGCGCGGCGGGAAGCGCCCCGCCGGCGCGGCGCCTTGTGGGAAGGAGGCGGCCCCCGTCGCGCCCCGTCCCGGCGGTGAATCCTCCCGGCCGCTCACAGCAGTGTGG